>NC_047117.1:27103599-27448472 GCF_902500255.1 Thalassophryne amazonica
ATTGAGTATTAATCTGAACTTCTTTGCAGCCGTTTTCCTGGTGTGTCCTTATCTGTGGGATTGGCGTTTGGTGTGATCAGCGACGGCTTCGCCTCACACCCCAAACCAGATAAGTGGTGAAACAGGAGCTGCACGAGTGTGTGATTGGAGGTGGAGGTGCTCCCTCCTAATTAAACACTGACTGTGGGATTACTGAGTGTGCGAACTCACACTCATCAGGACTGTCTCTGTTTTCTGCCAGCAGTACCGGGTCTGACTGCTGAAGACAGCGGCCACCTGGGGCGCAGGGCTTGGCGGCTCCGGTGTTCTTCAACTCCGTTGGTGGTGGAAGCTGTGTGGGGATCCAGGTCTTCTCTCGCCCGGCGTCTTCTATCGTCGAGCCTGCCCACACGTCACCTGGTGTATGATTGACAGTCCACCATATTGTTATTGTCTGTACGTCGTTGTGCGATTCACAACATTAAATTGTTACTTTTGGCTTATCCATTGTCCGTTCATTAACGCCCCCTGTTGTGGGTCTGTGTCACGACACTTTCACAACACTTAATTGGATAATCACAATGTCTACACTAAAACATGGACCGTGACATTATGGGACAGGGTCGTGAACATGGACTACAAAGGAAATAAGTAAAATAAATTGTATCAAAATTAAGACATTCTGTCAGCATGCAAGCCTCATTTCAGCCACACCTGGCTCATGATGGCCGTGCATGGTGTAAAACTTTCATTTCTCGCTAAGCGTTATTGTATCTCCCACAGGACATTCAACCGGCTTACAGAGTGTGGTCCTCGCATGAACCCTTTCACAACTCACTGAGTGTGGTGCTCATTTCAACCTTTGCATGGCTCATCGAGTTTTTATTGATCTTATTAAAAATTCTTGGTCTGGTGGGGATTCTTGTGAGACCCACATCACACGAATGAGCATGAGACAAGCCGAATCAGACAGAATGTCAAAACAAAAACAAAATTCGTGCCACATCTGGGAGGGAATAAAATTTGCGGAAGACAGCCATCCAACCAGACTGCGCTCCGGCCAGCCCTGACTGATTTTGTGCACGTGCCATGCGTACGCGCTACAAATGTACGTGGAACACAGTAAGAGTACCTGGACAGCTGGCAGATTGCAGCGACAACAATAAGAAAGAGCTTACAAACCGTATGATTGCGGTCCGATTGTGGTTTGACAGAATATAATCCAGCAGCACTCAGGGTGCACTTATGATGCGATCAGGCACATTCGGGACATTTGGCCACTGTTCAGCGTGGTGGAAACTTGCTGGTAACCCCCCCCCCCCAAAAAAAAAAAAAAACCGCAATCAGAATGTCATGAATGCCATTTTCACACCATCCATTTGTTTAGAATGCAGTCAGACTGTGATCAGATGGCATTTCGACTGCCATTCCATAGTGGTTCCACCTAGACTGTGCCATGACTGTTTTGAACATGAGCAAAACATTCAAGGTGGCCCCACGACTGTGTCCAATTGTTGAGAATGCTGCCCGATGTTTTTGAATGCATTTGGATGTGATTCTGGCTCATTCAGCCTCAAGTGTGATGGGGGTATTAGCCTGGTGGGCTGCCAGGCGTGTCTTTTATAGGAGAAACTGGTTTTTATGGCTGTTTTGTCTACAGTGTTGCTGTAGCTATTATTTTATCAAATTCTTATCATGAGCACATGCTACAAAACTATCTTTTGAAGTGGCAGCCAGGGAACCTTCTTCATAGAAAAAAGTGATTATAACTGGTTTCATTGTTCAGCATTGATATTGAAAGAAGCTTTGTTGGAACAGCATTCTCACTTGATGCCAATGGCAGTAATTAGATTTACCGTTTCCTTTTTTCCTCTGAACTTTAGAGAACTCGACTGCTGCTTTTACTGAAGTAATAAATCCATCAGTTTTCAAAGATCAAATGGTACGACAGCTGGAAATAGATTTGATTTCTCATTCATATATGCATACAAGACATAGCTTTCCAAATATATGTTTCTATTTCAGAAAAGACACATCCTATCCAAGGATGCAGACACTCTAAATAATCTTTTGGAATGTGCTGGCGTTCAATATTTAAGGTCTTGTAAAGCTTTCAGCTGCAGGCAGAGTAAGATTACATGTCACCAGCGGTTTAATTCATGCCATTTACTGTTTAGCCACATCTCCTCTCCTCCGTTTGGCATTTACCTCTCCACTAATCCAGTCTGGCTGCACTTGCACTATTGCTACTGAGCTGTTCACATTAAAACTGAGACTTTGGAGTGCAGTGGCTCCTTCCTGTTCATCCACGAACAGTCATCAGCTCCCCCAAACAGTTACCTATCAATTAACTGGCGGACCTCGGCAAAGGTAGCATACGACTGACAATGACTGTGTCTTTCTTTAATTTTAATATCATGCATTTTTCTCCGGGGGCTGTATGGAATATAAAGGTTGGCTAAATGAAGCAGGACTAGACTAATGTCCCCTTTGACTAATAACCAAACTCGGCTGTTTGCTCTTTATTGCTGTTTCTCTTTGAGACCTTGTTCGAGATTTGCAACCAGTGCTGTGAACTGCTCTGAGTAATTGCATTGTGTCTCTACTGAGAAATTACATAATTTTGAACTGTTAGCAAGTGATTTTGGTTTACTGCACATTAGGAATACGCAAAGCAATATAACAATATTTCATAAATGTGCTTTTGTTTTCTTTTTCTCACCATACAGCTTTACGCCATTCCCTGGTTCCTGACTATGTTTACACGTAAGTCGTTTATTTTCTTTGTATGTACCATTTGGGAAAGCGTAACGTGTAAATTGCAAAATATATTTTGAGTCTTTTTCAGTTAGAATGCCGATGAAAGGGGCTGAAAAGGCCACTAGCTCCAATATAGACACGTTCTTCCCTTTTTATTATGTTGGTGACCTTTATTCCTGCTGCCAATTAATTCTGGTCCTCAAGGAAAAGTATTCAACAATATCCGCTCTTACACCACCTCTGATTTTTTATCAGAGCACCATTATGTTGCAGCCATTTTGAAAGAATTTAATATGTAAACACAGCTGTTTGTATTAGTTTTCGGTAACTCTCTCAAAGACAATGTCTATAAAGCAATGCAAATATACAGACCAAACTGCATGTCTCCTGTTTCAGTTCAGTTTTTTAGCAGGTTTAAAATACAAGTTAGGCAGTGGTCATTGCGTTTTTAGGTTTGAGGGACATGCATTCTCGGCCATATTTAGACAGAGATGGGTTTTTCGAAATTTTGACTCAGTACACGACTGTAATGGAGAGCAGGTGAGAAAAGGATAAGGAACTGGACTACCAATGCACTCACCGGCCACAAATAGCTAATCAGCCAATCACATGACAGCAACAAAATGCGTTTAGGCATCTAGACATGGTGAAGACACCTTAAAGTTCAAATTGAGCATGAGAATGGGAAAGAAAGGGGAATTAAGTGACTTTAAACATGACATGGTTGTTGGTGTCAGACAGGCTGATTTGAGTATTTCAGAAACTGCTGATGTACTGGGATTTTCACATACAACCATCTCTAGGCTTTACAGAGAATTGTCTGGAAAAGAGAAGATATCCAGTGAGTGGCAGTTGTGTGGATGAAAATGCCTTGCTGTGGTCAGAGGAGTATGAGTAGACAAGTTGAATGGGTGACTGTATGATGTTATCACATCAGTATTGACCAACATCTCTGAGGAATGTTTCTAACAACTAATTGAATCTATGCCATGAAGAATTAAGGCAGTTCTGAAGGTAAAAGGGGGTCCAACCCGGTACTAGCAAGGTATAGCTAATACAGTGGTTGGTGAATGTACACTAGTGTTCAGAATAATAGTAGTGCTATGTTACTAAAAAGATTAATCCAGGTTTTGAATATATTTCTTATTGTTACATGGGAAACAAGGTACCAGTAGATTCAGTAGATTCTCACAAATCCAACAAGACCAAGCATTCATGATATGCACACTCTTAAGACTATGAAATTGGGCTATTAGTAAAAAAAGTAGAAAAGTGTTCACAATAATAATAGTGTGGCATTCAGTCAGTGAGTTTGTCAATTTTGTGGAACAAACAGGTGTGAATCAGGTGTCCCCTATTCAAGGATGAAGCCAGCACCTGTTGAACATGCTTTTCTCTTTGAAAGTCTGAGGAAAATGGGGCTTTCAAGACATTGTTCAGAAGAACAGCGTAGTTTGATTAAAACATTGATTGGAGAGGGGAAAACTTATACGCAGATGCAAAACATTATAGGCTGTTCATCTACAATGATCTACAATGCTTTAAAATGGACAAAAAAAAAAAACAGACGCGTGGAAGAAAACAGAAAACAACCATCAAAATGGATAGAAGAATAACCAGAATGGCAAAGGCTCAACCATTGATCAGCTCCAGGATGATCAAAGACAGTCTGGATTTACCTGTAAGTGCTGTGACAGTTAGAAGATGCCTGTGTGAAGCTAATTTATTTGCAAGAATCCCCCGCAAAGTCCCTCTGTTAAATAAATGACATGTGCAGAAGAGGTTACAATTTGCCAAAGAACACATCAACTGGCCTAAAGAGAAATGGAGGAATGTTTTGTGGGCCGATGAGAGTAAAATTGTTCTTTTTGGGTCCAAGAGCCACAGACAGTTTGTGAGACAACCCCCAAACTCTGAATTCAAGCCACAGTTCACAGTGAAGACAGTGAAGCATGGTGGTGCAAGCATCATGATATGGGCATGTTTCTCCTACTATGGCGTTGGGCCTATATATCGCATACCAGGTATCGTGGATCAGTTTGGATATGTCAAAATACTTGAAAAAGTCATGTTACCTTATGGTGAAGAGGACATGCCCTTGAAATGGGTGTTTCAACAAGACAATGACCCCAAGCACACTAGTAAATGAGCAAAATCTTGGTTCCAAACCAACAAAATGAATGCCTCGCAGATGTGTAGAAATCATGAAAAACTGTGGTTATACAACTAAATACTAGTTTAGTGATTCACAGGATTGCTAAAAAAGCAGTTTGAACATAATAGTTTTGAGTTTGTAGCGTCAACAGCAGATGCTACTGTTATTGTGAACACCCCCTTTTCTACTTTTTTTTTTACTAATAGCCCAATTTCATAGCCTTAAGAGTGTGCATATCATGAATGCTTGGTCTTGTTGGATTTGTGAGAATCTACTGAATCTACTGGTACCTTGTTTCCCATGTAACAATAAGAATTATACTCAAAACCTGGATTAATCTTTTTAGTCACATAGCACTACTATTATTCTGAACACTACTGTAGACTGGTCATTGCATATGAAATCAGTACCAGTTCATGGTGTCAGATTTGCTTCATTTTCACATATTTGTAGTATGTAGTATTTGTATGTATTTGTAGTATGAAAAAAAAATCCAACAAAATATGCTACAAATACTTTTCTGCCTAGAACGGTCAGGAAAAGGGGATATTGCACTGTTGTTAACAAGGACACCTACTTTCTTGTCAACTTTGAAGGGCTACATCTGTAAGGGGCCCTTCACACATAGCACGATTGAAGCCGACTAGCGCATGAAAGAGGAATTGCATGCATCCGTGAAAAATCAGAGCCACCTCTAATACCTCGTACACCTGTCGCCACAACCATTCACTCACCAGCGGCCGGAAGGCAGAGAGTACCCTGTGAGTGTCCGTTTGATCCCTCTCTCAGCAGGTGCCGGCCAAATTCCAGGTACCACACACGAACATCCAATACCACTCGCGGAACACTTAGGAAATGTGGTGGCAATCGCACAGTCAGGACGAAAATAGTGAGGAGGTGACCACTTTTGAGCTGGCTGTGTGATTTGGCTAAGCGCCCCCACGACTGTGGCATTGTGGGGTGCCACAGTGTCGGCTCCCACCTCAACACTTGTGGCGTGCGTGTGAATCACTCATGTCCCCCCCCCCGGAACACATATGGAGTGCCTGTGTTTAGCACGCATCCCGCTCCCCCCCCGCAACACATGTGGCATGCATGTGTTTTGCCCTACCTGGTGCAGATACGGCAGTTGCACTCTGTGGAGATTTTTAAAGTCTAGATTAAAGACCCATCTATTTTCCCTGTTTTATCATTAGTATTTTATGTTATTGGGTGTTCCTTTATTCTTTTTACCTTTTTATGTTTTTTATTCTTTTATTCTGCTTTTTGGTCTTTTAATTGAATTTGTTCTGTTTTTCAAGTTGTGTTGTGTGAAGTGCCTTGAGGCAACCCCATCGTGATTTGGCACTATATAAATTAATAAATTTGATCAATTTGATTTGAATTGATTTGCCCTGATTCGTACTAATTCATGCTCTGTGTGAAGGGGCCCTTAAGGTATAACAGATAATGCCTTGATTTTTTTCCCAGGGTTTTTTTTAAATGCCTGTACCCTTCTGAGTTCCCTGCCTGACAGCTTCTGTTTAAATAAAAGGAATGCAGTTTTTAAAGTTTCCTCTGACATCATTTTAATGCTGAAATGTGTATCTTAGTTCTAGAATACACCTTGTCGTGCAACCTGAACACATCTTCAGTGATATACCTGGGGTCATAGGGTGTTTCGGGTCTTACATCAGAGACCCTCGCCCTGGTGACCCAGCCGGGGGTGATCAGGCCCCGACTTGTGTCCCGGTAACGCGCTACGCCACGTATCCCCGCCCTTCAACCAGAGCCAACGTGAAGCTTTTTCAGCAGCTTCCATGATGTTTTTTTTGGCTCTCCGTCTGTGCAGTCCGCAGATCTCTAGGAGTCCCAAGACCCAGTGTAAAGATTGGCCTGCGAAGCCCCTGCAAACCACTTTGATGGGCTCACAGCAGGCCTTCCACCCATTCCTCCGACATTCAGCAACCAGGTCAGCATACTTGGCCTTCTTCCATTCCTGCGCTTCCTCCATCCGCTCTTCCCAGGGGACAGTTAGCTCCAATAGCACCACCTGCTTAATTACCCCAGACATCAAGACCATGTCAGGCCATAGTGTTGTTGCTGCAATGATGTCCGGGAATCTTAACTGCCTGTCCAGAGTTGCCAATCCCTTGCTGTTGCAAGCAGGCCCCCCTGTTCCCACTTGGGAACCCAAACCGTAACCCTAATCCACTTGGTCCAGGCCACCTGCTTTGACATGCCCACCATTCTGCTGTAGCGAACTTCCTCCACCTCAGCACGTTCTTCCTCCTGGATCAGCTTCCGCTTCTCCTTTCCACTGACTCTGCTGTAGCTAGATTTGGAGTTGCTGCCCAGCCCCGCCCGCCCAGTAGCAACTGTGCCCACCGGGATGCTGTGTTGCAAACTGGCCCTTGCTTGTTCCACTGCATCCTGGGCACTTCCATCCTGTTCTGACCTCCACATCTGCTGAGGAGACCTTTGTGTCGGCAGAGTCCCGGTAGAGCAGGACTTCTCTGGCTCAGGTGACCTTGAACTCCTCTGCGAGACTACTGAATGGAAGCTGCAGTTTGGTGTTATGCCCAAAGAGTGCAGTGCTGCTTAAGGTCCGTGGCAGGCCAAGCCACCTGCATAGGAATTGGCTAATCTTCCTCTCGAAGCCCTCCACGATGGTGATCTGGACTTCATAGATGAGCAGTGGCCAGAGAAGATGAGGCAGAATGCTGTGCTGGTAGATCCAGGCCTTGAACTTTCCAGGGAGCCATGACTTGTCCACAGCCGAGAGCCACGTGTTGAGGTTATCGCTGGTGCCTTGGCGTGCCGCGATGTCCTTCAAGTTGCCAGTGAAGAGCTTGCCCAGGCTCTTCACTGGCTTTTCTGACACTGATGGTATCTGTGTCTCTCCCAGGGTTAAGCGGAACTGGTCAGTCACTTTTCCCTTCTTCAAGAGTAAGGACCTGGACTTTGCTGGCTTGAAGCTCATTCTTGCCCATGTAATGAGCTGTTCAAGCCCTTGACTAAGCCACCTACGTCCAGGCACTGATGCTGTAGATACCGTGAGATCATCCATAAATGCTCTAATCGGGGGTTGTCGGGTGCCAGATCTAGACAAATGGGCCTCTGCACTCAACTTCCGCCATCTTCACGAGCATATTCATTGCCAATGCAAACAAGGACACCAAGATTGTGCAGCCAGTGATGATGCCCTTCTCTAGATGCCACTCCGATACTGAAGTCCCAGAGGACACCCTCAGACTAAAGTTATTATAATAGTCGAGGATGATGTTCTATATCTTCTCTGCGACATGGTATTTTCTCAGGGCCACCTCCACCAGCTTGTGTGGTATGGCTCTGTAAGCATTAGCAAGGTCGAGCCACAGGACTGCCAGGTCCCCCTTGCTTTCCCTTGCCTCCCGGATCAGTTGAGTCACCACCCCTGTGTGCTCAATACACCCTGGGATGCCTGGAACTCCTCCCTTCTGCACCAAGGTGTCAATGTAGGTGTTCTTCATGAGAAATCTTATAAGGCGATTGGCAACGATCTTGAACAAGGTCTTGCACTCAACACTAAAGAGAGAGATCGTCTTGAACTGCTCAATGTTTCTAGCATTCTCTTCCTTGGGAATCCAGATGTCCTTTGCATACCTCCACTGCTGAGGTACCTTCTCTTTCCTCCAGATAACTCTGTAGATCTTCCACAGACTTTCCAACACTCTGGCACAATTCTTGAAGACCTTATATGGTACTCCACTGGGGCCCTGTGCTGATGATGTTCTGGCAAATTTGATGACCTCTCTGACTTCCTTGAGGGTGGGTTCGTTATGTTGAAAAGGATGCTGGGTTCTGGTGGACATATGAGAGCTGCGCAGTGGCCGGGGTCGTGCTCTCTAATGCCGTGGCTGTAGGTTTTAACTGAGGTAGCAGTTGATGTCCTCCTCTGGACATGTGAGTTGACCACTACGTTTCTCTCCCAACGACCTCTTCGTGAACCCAAATGGATTGGCATTGAAGGCACTGTGCTTACGGGCCCTCTCCTTTCCCCTCTTCCTGTGTCACTCAGTGTGCTGAAGAGTGGTTAGTTTATCCCGCACCACACCTCTAAGTTCTGCAAGGCTTGCCTTCTCTTGTTGACTCACTTTTTTGTACTGGCTCCTGAGTATCCGTAGCGCTTGTCTTAATTAGGCAATCCTTACTTTGTGTCGGTTTGGAATAGATGCTGCAGTAGTAGTCTTGGTGGCATGATGTTCCTTGATGCCAAACCTGTCTGATGCGATGTTTATTGTGAAGCTGCTCATTGTCAAGAGCCTCTGGTCCACATCGCCCTTAGCTGTCACTTCAAGGGCTATATTGACATCAACATCGAACTGGTGCCACTCTGACTCTTTGTTGGCAGTGGGCCACAAAATTTGACGGTGTTCTGATGGTCTGTTCTGGGGTATAGCCTGCGGTGCTTGGAGGTTCTGGGCACTGTGGGGTCTGTCTGGGCCCAGCTCCTCCTTCATCTCACCAGGTGCTATAACTACTACTGGAAATGTGCATTGCACCACTAACCCCCTCATGTAGTCCATCTTGGTCTGGTGCATCTTCAGACCTTTCGGGTTTTTGCAGACCTTGCCATATCTGCAGACTGCACTCATAGTCAATTGAACATTTGCGTTGGTCGTTACCTAAATATCCATCCATTTGGGGCAGTCATCCTGTCCCCCTCTCCGGTGCCCCTGGGGATATTTCTTAATTTCTTAGTGTATGTTGGGTTCTTCCTTTCAGGAGCTGTAGCTTGGGTTGCTAACCCTCCCTGCCCCGGATGCTGTCTCACCGAGCTGTCCACTGTCTCTCCAGTTGTCATCACACTTTCGAGGTTGTCATCCAGCCTTTTCTTTGAGGTCAATGGCACTGTCATGCTTAATTAGTTCTAGAATACATCTTGTGGTGCAACCTGGACACATCTTCAGTGATGTACCTGGTGTCACAGGGTGTTTCGGGTCTTACATCAGACACCCTCGCCCAGGTGACCCAGGTGGGGGTGATCAGGCCCCGACTTGTGTCCAGGTAATGCACAATGCCACACATACCCACTCTTCAACCAGAGACAACATGAAGCTTTCAGCAGCCTTCAGAAGCCTTCAGCAGCTTCCATGATGTTTTTATGGCTCTCCGTCTGTGCAAGCCGCAGATCCCTAGGAGTCCCAGGACCCAATATAAAGATTGCCCTGCAAGGCCCATGCAGCCCTTTGATGGGCTCACAGCGGGCGTTCCACCCATTCCTCCAACATTCAGTAACCAGTAAACTTGGCCTTCTTCCTTCTTAAATATTTTATAATATTGATCAAACTTGGCGCAAAGTAGGTCCAACCCCCAAAATGCCCTTTAGTTCATTGGGGGTTTCCTTAAGCATCAGGACGTAAAGGGTTAATTTTGGTGAAAATTTGGATTTTTTTCAGATCCTGATGTCATCTTCTTCTGGGCCAAAAATAATTTTAGATTTCATAAGGAATGGCCCTGGCCTGGTTTAAGTTTCTGGTCATACAACCTGTCTGTGTCCTTGGATAAGGCACTTCATTTAATATTGTCTGAGTCCACCCAGCTGTAAATAGGTACTGGTCTTGGCAGGGGAGGAAACCTGCATCGGACTGGTGTCCTGTCCAGGGGTGGAATTTTATCACATTTCATTTAAAATTAAACAATGTTTTCTAGTAGTGTTAGTTGTTTGCTTTAATTCAGGACACTTAGCAAAATAGATTGCATTTAGCATTTACAACCATTTGTATACATATTGTCTCCATTTTGCAACTTCAGTCTGTTGCATCACAAACTATACAGCTTTTAATTTAACCTTTATTTAACAAGGTTAGTCCCATTGAGATTGAGACCTCTTTTGCAAGGGAGACCTGGACAATTATGAAGTTTCCAATTTACCTAACCTGCATGTCTTTAAATGTGGGAGGAAACTGGAGCACCTGGAGGAAACCCACGCAAACACGGAGAGAACATGGAAACTCCACACAGACAGGCCACAGGTGGAACTCAAACTCATGACCTTCTTGCTGGGAGGCAACAGTGCAAACCACTAATCCACCATGCTGCTTGAGTGGTATCGATAAGTATTTTCTTAAATAGATTTTCTTAAATAGAAAGACTCAAGCCTAGATTTGATCTGTTTTATATATGCCCAGAGTTCTCTGGGTGTCTTGGT
This sequence comes from Thalassophryne amazonica, assembly GCF_902500255.1. NCBI lineage: Eukaryota > Metazoa > Chordata > Actinopteri > Batrachoidiformes > Batrachoididae > Thalassophryne > Thalassophryne amazonica. Next base: position 27,114,666 of record NC_047117.1, read on the forward strand.
GGCTTTTCTCACTAGTCTCTTTCTTGCACAGACATTCAATTTTTGAGAACTGTCTATTCTAGACAGATTCTCCATAGTGTACAATAATGTTTGCATTTGTTAATGATTGTAAATGTAGTAAATGAAGTGATTTGGAAAATGCTCATCTATCAGTCCTCTGATGTGTCTAAACAAAACTGGCTGTAAAAGTGATGATTCTTCTTCTTTTTTAATTAAAATCAGTCTTTTCAGTTATGTCCAATTACTTATACGGTCTAGAAATTAAATTATAGATAATTCCAAAATAGTTTGTCTATTTTCGTTAATCTCTTGAATTAAAGATGAAAGTTTACACCACAAGCACATCTTCATAGTCAGCTCTGTTGTGCTAGTGTACAGAGGCAAAATGACCAAAAAAAAAAAAAAAAAGTTTGTCCAACTACTTAGACATGTGACTGTAATTCTTTTGTGAAGTGGGGCATATCTGTGTCAAGTAGTATCTGTAGCTAAACCATCTTCTGAGAACTGACTGCTGAACGGCTCCTGAACTCCAAGCTGTTACCGATTTATTCCGGTCAAATTAACTGATGTAGCACAAATGCAAAATAATTTCTCTTGTTTCCCTTCTGCTGTCTCTTTCCCACTTCCTGCTGACAGGTCTCATCTTCTTTATGGTAAAAAAAAAAACACACCTTCTCAACCATGATAGGTACTTTTATGAGCTCTGAAGAAGTTTCATGAATATTAGTTGTCTATTTATTTGCAGTTACAATTGTTTACTTCATTTCTGAACAAGGCAGGTGTCTCTCTGGTTTAGGAGTTGAGCTGCCAACATATAGACCAGGGTTTGATGCCTACTCAGGATACCTGTCTTTATCCTTGGACAGGGCAGTTCATCTGCATTGTCCCAGTCCAACCAGCTGTAAATGAGTACTGGCCTTGGTTGGGGAAGTAACATGCAGTGGAGGAGGTGTAGATTCTCATCCATTTTACACTATATATCTGGGATTAAGCTCCAACCTCCAATGCTTATAGGTGAAACAAACGTGGAAGTGAAGCATCATGCTCTTCCTTCAGTGGCTGCTTGAGACCGGCTCCAACGATGCCTGCTACAATACATATACATAATAATACATATATGTTCAACCGCTTTGTCCAGTGAAGGGTTGCAGGGGGCTGGAACCTATCCCAGCAGTCTTAGAGCACGAGGCAGGGTACACCCTGGACACAAAATTCACTTTTTACTGAAATCAAAGCATTATAATGTAGGCTTTTTTAATGTGTTGCAAAGTTACATCTTATTTTAATGAAGAGAACATATTTGCCTGGGGGAATTCCATGGCAAATATTGTTTCTTCCTTCTAGCAGTGTCCACAGGAGGCAGCACGTATGCATATGGATGAATTTTTGAGATTACCTTTTACCTGATGCATTTATGTACTGTGTGTTCCCAGGGCCTGCACGCTTGTAAATCACTTCCGACATGTAATCTGGTTTCAAAAACAGTGTTGTTAGATATAGAAGTGTTTATTTCTTGCTAACATGTACAAAATATATGCGAAACATATTAGATCTGTACAGTAATAAGTGGTATCTGAGCATTTTTTGTCATCTTGGTCTGTTTTGTTTGAGCAAGCAGCCAGCTGACATCAGGCTGCCTTTCTTTACTCTGATTGGCTGTCGCTGTTGTATGCTTCCCAGCATCCCTCACGCAAGTCAGGGAAGTCAACATGTGATCTGATGTTGGTACCAAATGTAAAATGTATGTCATGGCCATCTGATTGCTTGAAATTCTTCCCTTTAGGGGCAGAAATTATAATTTTTTTTTTAATACACAGTGCAAATTTTGATCATATTAGCAACATCATACTATGAATTCCTTATTTAAATGCTAAAGAATATAGTGATACGAAAGAACATTCTTTTTTATTTAACTCTTAAAAAACCCAGAGGTGGTACACCTTGAAGATATTATAGGGCGTAAAGTTATGCTGCTATCAGTGGCTACTAGCTACTGTTGACCGACCATGTCTGCCCTTTGTGAGCATTTTATTAGGAATATGTGAGATAATATGGCTTGGTCTGTGGTTAATTGTACAGAATTGTGCAGAAAACGTAAGGGTTCGACACAAGAGGAAAGAAAGGGCAAGAACATCCTTCTACAAAGATCCCTTCAGGTTTGTGAAAGGACTTTTCAAGCCGAAAAGTGCGAGTCACTTAAGGTGCCAAAGAGGGAGCTTGAGAACTACCTGAAAACAACTCACATGGATAGCCAAAGATTTCAACAGAAGGCGCTACCTACAGACATGCTACCATTTCCTCAACCAGTTCACCAGCTGGATGGCAGTCCCCCAAGGTGGAATGGGAATGAGGAAGCAGTACACCAGTGTATGCCAGCATTTTTAATACCGTTAAGGTGTAGCAGAGCCCTAACGAAGGCAAGGACAGCTTCAGTTCCAGGACTAAATGGAGTCTGGCTGTGTAAGAACACCCCAACATCTTACGCTTTCTGTGGAGGCAAATGAAGGTGGCATGGACGAAGCAGATCATCCCAAAAGCATGGGGAAGAGCAGGAGGAGTAGTTATCCCCAACGAGAAGTATGTCTAAAACATCGACCAATTCTGGCAGATCAACCTGTTGAATCTTGAAGGGAAGCTCTTCTTTAGCATCGTTGCTAATAGGATGATAACCTACCTGAAACAAAACAACTTCATCGACACTTCAGTGCAGAAAGCCAGTATTTCTTGTTTCTTAGAATGCTTGGAGCATACAAGCATGATATGGCACCAAATCCAATCTGTCAGAAGAGAAGGAAGAGACCTGCACATCTTATTCTTGGACCTGGCCAATGCTTTTGGATCAGTCCTCCATTCCTTCATTTGGATAGCTTTCAAGTTTTTTCTGCATTCCAAATACAATCACAAACCTGGTGAGGAACTACTTCCAAGATCTGCAATTCTGCATCAAAACAACTGAATACACAACATCATGGCAACCGTTGGAAGTGGGAATAATGGTTGGATGAACAATCTCCCTACTAGCCTTTACCATGGCCATTCAAGTGATTATTCCAGCTTCCAAGTGGGTCAGAAGAGGAGAACATCTGGAGTCTGGACAGCGTATACCTCTCATTCGTTGCCACCCTGTGCTTTTCACAGATGAGCAGGTTTAACCTGAGCACATGTGACAGGCATGAAAGGGTCTGGAGACACCATGGAGAATGTTGTGCTGTCTGCAGTATCATTCAGCATGACCAGTTTGGTGGTGGGTCAATGATGGTCTGGGAGGCATATCCATGAAAAGACGCACAGACCTCTACAGGCTAGACAATGGTACCCTGATGGTTACTGGGTAGTGGGATGAAATCCATGGACCCATTGTTAGACACTACACTGGTGCAATGTGTCCTGGGTGCCTCCTGGTGCATGACAATGCCCGGTCTGATGTGGTAAGTGTATGCAGGGTCTGAAGTGCAACCTGGCTGTTTCAATCCATCCAACACAGCCAGGTTGCACTTCAGAATGTCCAGAAGCTAAGTGATGCCCTTGTCCAGATCTGGGAAGAGTTCCCCCACGACACCGTCTGTCATCTCATTATGAGCGTGTCCTGATGTTGTCAGACATGCATGCAAGTACACGGGGGCCATTCAAACTGCAGAGTATTGAGCATTGCTGCAATTAAATTTTGCAAAGTGGACAAGACTTCTGCATCATTTTTTTTTTGCTTTGATTTTCGGGGTGTCTTTGAATTCAGCCCTTTGTAGATTGACAATTTTCATTTCCATCAAACGATGCGGGATCCTTTCTTTACTAACATATTACCCAGTCCATATCAGGAAACCATGATATTTTTTTTTTCATCCCATTGAGATCTGGTGTGTTTCAAAGTGTTCCTTTAAATTTTTTGGGCAGTGTGTATATAAAAGGTGTTAGTGATAGCTTCAGCTCAATGCTATTGATTTTGCATTATCACAGTAGAATAATTCCATTTTAAGTCCTGCTCTGTATCAGAGGTACATGTAGATTTTATTTTGGCTCATTCTCAGCGTGCATTTTCTCAGTTGATGGCCACATTACGCTTTAATGTTTGCACTGTGCACAGTTGGTGCTCTGAAATAATGAGCTTATTACAGGGGCCTTAAATGAGCATTGCAAATGAAATTATGTTCAACTAACCTCTGCGTCTTCTATGTGCAGCCCCACCACTATGTGCAACGGTTAGAAGAGCCTTTTACTTGCCCTGTCTTAGTATGAAAATTTTCACTAGAACTTTGCTGCTTTGTAAAGACAACCTCTGATTTACATTAATTGCTGCAGAATTGATCAGTAAGCACATCATCCATTGATCTGTCTGCAGCAGGATATTTCATTGTTTAATCTCTCTCACTCTCTCTCTCTCACACTCACACACATACACACACACACACACACACACACTACTCCTGGGTTCTAAAGCGGGGGGGGGGCCCGCCCGCCCGCCCGCGCCCGCCCGCCCGCGCCCGCCCCTTTTACTCCTTAACCCTCCCATGAGGCATGGTGTGAGTCCAGCATTCAGGAGATGTGCCCCTCTGACTGCTGATGTCCCCACTCTCATGTGAGGCGAGGTTGCAGGGTCATCTTCCATTCTCTCACACACACACACACACACACACACACACACACACACACACACACACACACACACACACACACACACACACACACACACACTGGCTGTTACTCATGCACCGGTCTGCTCAGATGACTGCTAATGCAGCGAGGATCCTCTGAGGCGTTTTCCTCACATCACTGCTCTGTCCCACCATCACACTCCACTCACACCTGTCCACTTCCTCCATCCATCCAAACAAAGAGATGATACAAACAGGTGAGAGTGGTTTTGAATCTTAGCAGGGTGTTAACATTTTATTATACAGTAAAGTTAAATGAATGAACTAATGGCTGCAGTGGGATGTATTACAAAGCTGAGGTTTTATTTGTCTTGAAATAAACTGTGCTGGTTCATTACTTTAAAGCACCACAGACCCACAGATGATCTTCCTGCCATTTTCCCCTAACACCACCCACCAAAAAAGATGCTACTACAACATCAAATATCACTCCAGGGTACTTTGATTATATGCAGTTTTGCTTACCGAGCTCCCCATTTTAAATCCACAGAGCCATTTTAAATAAATGCACTATGCACATGCAAATCACACTCATTATAGACAAACCCATTCCTGGCTTCTCACTGAGCATTTTCCCCTGCCATTGTCCTACTTCCTTGATTCCATTTTTGCATCCCTGTAGGGATTTATCTTTCAGGGATTCAGTGTGTCATGTTGTTTTTTTCATATATATATGTATGTGTAAAGTGTTCCCTTTTGTTTTCTTTGTTTACCATGCAGATGTCTTTCCACTACATAAGATCTTCCACCTTTGGGACACACTGCTGCTGGGAAACTCCTATTTCCCATTTTGTATTGGGGTGGCCATCCTCCAGCAGCTCAGGGATCGACTCTTGGCTAATGGCTTCAATGAGTGCATCCTCCTTTTTTCTGATCTCCCAGGTGAGAATAGCAGACTCTGTTTGCGGTCCTGCAAATACCATATTTTCTGGAGATAAGTGGCACCTGTCAAAAATGCCTCTTGAAAAGGAAGAAAGCATACATAATTCACACCAGAGTATAAATTGCACATTTTGTCCTGCATTATCAGCTCTAATTTTTCATCATTTGTCTTTCTTTTATTATTGGACGTTATTTTGTTTTGTGCTTTGATTTCTTGAAAAAGCCCAATATATAGTTATAATTTTTATTGTTGGTGATGAATGCATGATTTTTTTTTTAATAAGAATAAGAAGAACTTTATTAATCCTAAAGGAAATTGTTTTGCCAGAGTGCCGAAACTGTAAACAGTAAACATTGTTTTTTTTTTTGTTGTTGTTGTTTTGCACCGAGAACAGTGAGTACAACATGCTTATGCAAAATGACTGAAGACACTTGCACAAGATGCTGACAGTATAGCACATAGCTTGTTATGTATACATTCTGCAAAAGGGGGAGGATTTATACGAGGTCTGTCCAAAAAGTAACGGACCTTTTTATTTTTTTCAAAAACTATATGGATTTGAATCACGTGTGATTGCATCAGCCAAGCTTGAACCTTCGTGCACATGCATAAGTTTTTCCACGCCTGTTAGTTGCGTTATTCGCCTGTGGGCAGGCTTTGAGTGAGCACTGGTCCACCCCTCCCGTCGGATTTCTTTTGTCTAAGAACTTGCTGAGAGACTGCCGCTTTGCTCCATGAAATTTTTTTCAGAAACTGTTAGAGACAGGCAGTTGGAAACCATTCGATAGATTCAGTTGGATATCGGTGAAGATTCTGTCGGCGTCACGCGGATTATGGACTGTTAAAACCTTTTTAAAGACGGCCCACAGCAACGGAGGGCGCGCGGAGTGCCGAGCGGCCATTTGACAGGCTGGATCGACCAGATCATTTCTAAACTGAACGCTGTGTTGATCCGGGACATCGGGACGTGTTGGAAACCATTCAGAAGATTCAGACGGCTTTCAATGGCTTTCAGTCGAGTGAGTATCCGAGAAATTGTGTAACAGCTGGACATGCCCCAACATGTCCTGTGAGACTTCCAAGACGGAGGTGTTTTTTTGCTGCGAGTCCTGAGCTGCTTCGTGCCGACGCGCGAAATCCTCCGCATGTCTTTCATTACAAAATCTCCTGTAACAGTGGAATGTGCCGCAAAAGTGCTATGTCCAGCTCTGTTGCCATTTCTGTGGTAGTCACATGATGTCCCGGATCAACACAGCGTTCAGTTTAGAAATGATCTGGTCGATCCAGCCTGTCAAATGGCCGCTCGGCGCTCCGCGCGCCCTCCGTTGCTGTGGGCCATCTTTAAAAAGGTTTTAACAGTCCATAATCCGCGTGACGCCGACAGAATCTTCACCGATATCCAACTGAATCTATCGAATGGTTTCCAACTGCCTGTCTCTAACAGTTTCTGAAAAAAATTTCATGGAGCAAAGTGGCAGTCTCTCAGCAAGTTCTCAGACAAAAGAAATCCGAAGGGAGGGGTGGACCAGTGCTCACTCAAAGCTTGCCCACAGGTGAATAACGCAACTAACAGGCGTGGAAAAACTCATGCATGCGCACAAAGGTTCAAACTTGGCTGATGTAATCACACATGATTCAAATCCATATAGTTTTTGAAAAAAATAAAAAGGTACGATACTTTTTGGACAGACCTCATATAGTCTGATTGCCAAAGGTAGGAAGGACCTCCTGTGGTGTTCTGTGGTGCACCTCGGTGGCCTCAGTCTTTTTACTGAAGGTGCTCTGACAGGGCATCATTGTGGCATGCAGAGGGTGGGAGGTGTTTTAATGGACGGCGAGCAGTTTTCTCAGCATCAACCTCTCAGACACCTCCATCACAGACTCCAGTTCCACCTCCAGGACAGAGCCAGCTCTCCTGATGAGCTTGTTGAGTTTGTTCATGTCAGCTTCGTTAAGCCTGCTGCCCCAGCACACTACAGCGTAGATGACGCTGGGGACCACTGAGTGATAAAACATCTGAAACATATTTCTGCAGACATTGAAAGATCTGAGCCTCCTGAGGAAGTACAGTCAGCTCTGACCTTTCATATACACAGCATCTGTGTTTACAGTCCAGTCTAGTTTGTTGTCTGTGGACACTCAGGTACTTGTAGTAGCCCAAAATGTCCACCTCAGTTCCATTAATGGAAACTGGGTTCGGATGAGTCTTTCATCTTCTGAAGTCCACCACCAGCTCCTTCATCTTAGATATGTTGATCTACAAGTTGGGGACCCTTCAAAACCAGTAAAAAGTTGCAACTTATACTCAGGAAAATACAGTGCTTACCTTTATCCTTCTTTATATGTATTTCCTGGTTTATAAAACCACATAGGACGTCGGTGACTGTCAGTTGAGCCAATGCTGTGACACACTTTATTCTCCAGATCTGCCTGTTCAGTTGTCCATCTATCACCTTCTACTCTTTGGTTGTGCAAAGTGTATTCTGTCTAATGACAAAGGATTATTTCTACCTTTTAGGTCACCTTTGATGAATCAGCTTTTCTTGTGTACGTATATCTGAAAGATTACAGACCCTCTGAAATGTTCCAAATTCAGACTTCCTGATGGTTTATTGTTTTCAATGGATGCTTTTACTTATTATTCCTCTTAAATTAAACAACCTCAGTCTTCATTATGTGGACCCCACCCTACTAAAAAAGCATTCTTGCCAAAAAAAGGTTCACTTTTCCTCATAATCGCTTTGGAAGTACACCTATAATAGAAGTCACTTTTCTTGTGAGCACCCTTTGCTGGGGTCTCAGTCCGAGAGAATTCCAAATGAGTTGATGTCAGGCCACTTCTTCTAGAGTTTTTACACTTACCCCAGAGAACACTCTAGATTCTCTTTGTGGGATTTTTGGTTTCTGTAGTTTGACCTTAAAAATACCTCACTAGGTTCCACATTTTTCAGTGCACCTTGCTTAATTTGAATGCAGCTACTGCAATCAGAAGAGAGAAGAAAAGCAAACTGCAGGATTTCTTGTAAGCCAAGAGCATGAAGAAAGAATTGTTCAGTTTTGTCTTCAAGCACCATGTTTGGCAGAGATATAGCCTGATATATTCTAAGCACATCCGGATTTGGGTCCACTGAAATGTTGCCCATGGCAGTAATTTTCCACAATGCATGCCATTCAGTATTATAGTTATAGGGATGTGTCATTATCTAGCTATTTGTGCTTGCAAGAAGGGCCAGTTGCATCAAATATTGTACTAGCACTAACAATTGATGCCTTATGATTTTTTTTTAATCCAAAACAGTTTGGCAACCATTTTAAAAAAGGAGTAGTACATTGTACATTTTAAAAAAGGAGTAGTACATTGTGTCTACTGCAAAATGCCTGCCAATAATAGATCTCAAACATTTAATCTCTGTTCACAATATGTTCTGCTGTATTTCAAACAAGCGATCTTGATAACATGAATGTTGCCTTCCATTACTGCAGATCTATAACAGTAATGGGTAATTTGTATCATTTTCCATATGGCTGCCAAGATGACCATCATGTTGATTGTTTGGACAGAATGACGGTCATGAATGATCAATTGTCAGTTCTAGTCCAGTGGCTGGGAGGAAATGACTCATCTTGGTAAGACAAATATTTGGGGGGTCACAAATGCCGCGGTTCAAAGACACCACTGTAAGATGTAAGTCAAACAACAATACCCCAAAATCTCAACCGTTGACTGCATCCTAGCTTTGTAAGTATTTATTGATTGCAAACATTAATATTGGCAATACCTCTGTGCAGCCAACATTGACTTTTGCAAAGTGTTTGATTTGGTTGATTAGGTTGTCTTGCAGGATCTTCTAAGAATTTGCAGTATCCCTAATAAATTGATGGACATTATATCCCAGGGAATACTCAGATACTCTGAGTGCTTTGCAAAGAAGGAGCACAGTCTGTGACTTCTTCCCCGTGAATTCTGGTCTTTGTCAGGGTTCTGTTCTGCCCCCTACTCTGTTCAGTGTTTGCTTGAACTGGGTTATGGGTAGTGTTGTGGAGTCCAGTAAGTCAAGGATATTAGTCACAGTGTGGTAGAGAATAGGATGATGGTATCTAGTTCAGGTTTGGGAGCATGCACTGATGCTGCGTGTTTATGAAACCACCACACCACATAGTCAACCCGGGTCCAGAGAGCAAGTACTCAGGCAAACATCTCGTTCATCCTCACTTCTCAAAAGTAGCCATCTGTTTGCAACAGCCAAGTGAAAATGTGTGTGTGTGTGTGTGTGTGTGTGTGTGTGTGTGTGTGTGTGTGTGTGTGTGTGTGTGTGTGTGTGTGTGTGTGTGTGTGTGTGTGTGTGTTTTGGGGCTGGCATTTTCCGTTTGTTGGTGTCATTGGGCACATGCGTGCTGAATCATGCCCAGAGATGTGCACAACATGGTCACAATTTCATAGCTGATTTTCTCACATAAACAGTTGATACTTGTCTTCGTAATCTTAGTAAGTAACTGATTGTTTGAGACTAAGTAATTGCATTGGTAGCCAAAGATTCTCTGAACAGACCCACTACCAATGACATGCAGTCATCATCTTCAGTCACTTGTTCACATCCAAGTCTCACAATCATACAGTAAGACGGTACACATTAGGACCTTTAAAGACTTGGACCTTCTGCTGAATAGGTATTTATATGTTCAAAGACCTCTGTCCAGGGATGTTATAGCCCCATAACTCTCCCCATGCATCTCAACCTCAGTGGATACACTACTGATGGCTAAGTCCAGCAAGTCTTTGAAAGCCTGTATCTCAGGCTTGATCCAGTACAATCACAAACCCAGACATTCTAAAATCACTTTGACACTTGCACAAACTTGATCCACGCACTCTGCCGTGCAGGAGAGTAAACACATCGCAAACTGTTGTAAATCTTTGTAAACTGTGTGCAGCTTCTTACAAGTGCGTCAAGAAAATTTTGAAATGTTCAAAATCACTGTCACCATTAATTACGTGAACTTCAGGTGAACATTGCGCAAACAATTAAAAAACACTGCATGTGGGTACGAGTGATTGCGTCACCGCACCGCATCACAGCACAGCTCATCTGAACGATTATAACGAGATGTTAAATCTATCATAAACATAATTTTACAGCTACTCATAAGACGGAATGAACAAGCAACTGTTTTACCAAGCTATTATAATATAAATATTACAAATAATTACCTTTTAGACTGTTCCAAATACGTTCTTCATCCAATGAAGCGCAGGAAACTGAGAGGGGGGAAAAAGCTCCAGCTGAAATGGTCCTCTGTGATTTCAGAAACAATTACAGGTGTTTTCATCAGCCAAACTCTGAGAGAAAATGATTAATCCCCTACAAAATAATTACTTCATATATATGCAGCGTCCAGTGGCACAAAGTGTGGCATCCAGCTGGGAACACAGCAGGTGGCATTGTCACGACGAAGTGCGGAGACAAAATGCGTGCAAGTGTCAAGGCACCTTAATTCCTCACTCAGTTTTTTAAGTGCTACAATCAGGGCATTTGTTGATTCAGCAAAGATCACAGCATTCCAGTAGTCTTTCTTCATACAAATTGTTTAATTCAAAAATCAAAGCAAGAAGTAAGGAAGGTGTATCAAACAACTATAAATACTGTTGCAACATTAGTAAAAAAAAAAAGTAAGATGAAACTAAAAATGTTATATCATATAAAAGGTACCGTAGCCATCTTCACGCATGCTCATGGCCCCCAAGGGACTATGGTGATGAATCAAAGAGGAATTCAGCTATTGTATTGTAATCATAGGGACTTGATGGATGTGCTATTCAAGCACTATTAACACAAGTTTAAAAGGCTTTTAATGAGCTCTTGGCAGACATGGGCAAAGCGCCCTGGGAGCTTTGGTTTTTGTCTCCTGTACTTGTACATTCCACACAGAGTGACGATTCTCTTTGAGTACATGCTCACTTTCCGGCTTCTTTTCCTTCGCACTTCAGCAGAGTGTCTGTGTCGTAAAATCCAAGAGCTGCATTAATAATATATGTCTTCAGACTGTACCTCACTCCTGAGGGATAGCTTGAGCAATTTCCTTTAAAATTCTATTTCCATATACTGCTTAGCTCTCTTTTTACTAGCTGAAAGGCAGAATGACATTGGTGTTTCAAAGCCACAAGAGTCGGGGGGCAATTTGTCCAAGAGCTGTGCCGTAGCTCTCTGTAAACCCAGGCAAGCAGCCTCTGCCTCCGCGTAAATTAAGTGTTGGCATACTTCACACTCTTTTACTGTTCAAGTCCTACAGATTCATGTGATCGAGGCAGTGGGAAAGAGACGAATTGGTTCTCCTTATAAAGGTAAAATATGCTGGCATAGACTTGCAGTTAGCTTCTTTGGCAATACTTCCTGAGAGGGGCTGCGGCTGCCAGCTCCTTTTTGTATGTCACTGGCAGCCGCTTGTTTATACCTGTATAGTTGGAAGTGTAGTATCTGGCACTTGCACAGAACTATATTAGGAACACATCTGTGCTCTGGACTGACCTCAAAGAGGACATATTTACCTAATTTTATAGTCATCGTCTGGTCCATGCTCAAGCTGTTATCCCTGCAGACGGCAAAATAATATCACACATTTCACTGCAATATTAATCATGTCTAATAAATGGTACTTGTAAAGCTTACAGCCCTGAATAATCGGAATTGGAATGTTTGCTGTCTCTGCAGTGGATTGTTAAATGCTTGGACTGTGATTTCATTCACTGATTTATTTGCAGATTGTTGGACTTGAAAGTATGTAGAGGTTTGCTTATGTCATAACTCAGTTTATGTAAGTTTCCACAAGTGTATGTCAGCCTTTCTTGGAAGCAAGATTTTGTAGGTCAGATTGTGTGTATGCTCTGTCTCACCACACTTCTTGCCCTTCCGAACAAAGGCACATAGACTGTGATAGTTAGTGATGCGTGGCATGCGTCTGCTGCCTTCCATCATCAGGCATACACAATTGATGTCCTCACACAACTCACGCTTGCATCCATTTGTTTCACTTCTCCTCATTCTCATCCTCCTCATAACGCCATACCTGCAGGAATACATTGGTAAATAATAGGGTTTTTTTTTTCTCCCCCCTCCAATATCACATGCAACAAAAATTGCACTCTACAATTTATCATCAGCCGCTTTCAAGACTGTAACTGTAATAAACTATGATGCACTTATCTTCATGCTACATTATGCCATGAGCAGAAAGTCGTGATTTTGCCACTAGGTGTCAAACTTGCACCAGGATTTCAAAGCTAAAACACCTTGGCACTCCTCCCCCCCAACGCTTCCTCCGCATCTAACAGGAGTAATGCCAGTTGGAGCTATCTAACAAGCCTAACAACTCTCCATGAGGGAAAAACCAGAAACATGTTCGTTCCAGTCCAAACACTTTCTTGCTTTATGGAGGAATATGTGAAAAGTTGTGACTGTCAGTCATGTTGACTGCAGTGAGTGCTACTGTTTCTTTATAAACATGGGTAGGACTTGCATGTATGAAATATGCATACATAGAACTTGTATGCATGCATGGTCGCTCTGACAGTGTACACAAGAAATGGAAAAGCTCAGCATATAATAGGGAGTGTTGATTCATTCTCTGTGTAGGACGCTATTACACCACTAAATCGTTACATGGGAAAATAGTGTTTGGCTTGTTTATTAATGCTTACAAGGCATTCATCCCTGGCCCAAAATACATAAGCATACCAAATGGCAAATGTCAGCTCTCCCCAATTTGTCCATGGTCGAAATTATATGCACGCACGCACACGCACTCACGACTTTTTATCTTTTCTGCATTCTGCTGCAAGCAGGTGCTATTATTTTTACACACCCACAAACAGATATGGTGGTGGAAGACATCAAATGCGCTATTCTTCACACACATGGTGACGGCAACATGACACTTAACTCGCTCATGGTAACAGCAACACAACATTTAACTAAACTAAATTAACCAGTTGAACTAGAAAAACAATGTATCAATAACACTAACAGCACTGTTAAACTAACATAAACCACAATAACAACATTTAAAACCCCAAAACCCTAACTCCCATGGTGCATTGCAGCACAATGTCCATTGTTTACTGGTTAGCTGAAATCACTAATTTCTCAAAAAAAATTCATCTTGTCAACTTTACGTTTTTGCAGCGTTCATCCTTGACCTAAAATACGAGGTCTGTGAGAAAAGTATCGTACCTTTTATTTTTTTTCAAAAACTATATGGATTTGATTCATATGTTTTTACGTCAGCCAAGCTTGAACCTTCGTGTGCATGCGTGAGTTTTTCCAAGCCTGTCGGTTGCGTCATTCGCCTGTGGGCAGGCTTTGAGTGAACACTGGTCCACCCCTCTCGTCGTTGTTTCATTACGAGGAAATGGCGGAATGATTTGGGCTTTTTTTCCATCACAATTTTGTCAGAAACTGTTAGAGACAAGCAGCTGGAAACCATTCGAAAAATTTATCTGGCTTTTGGTGAAAATTTTACGGGCTTCACAGAGAATAAGGACTGTTACTACAGCTTTAAGGACGCCCCACAATGGCGCACGGCGCGCTGCGCTCCGAGCCACCATCGAGAGGCAGAAAACACCACATCATTTCTAAATGGATGGCTGTGTGGAGCCGCGACCGTCGTGTGCAATTTCTCTGGTTATCACAAGAGCTGGACATCAGCCATTTTCCGTCAGATTTCACTTTTAACAAGAGATTTTGTCATGGAAAGCCGTGCAGAGGCTTTGCACGTCACGACCGATTTGCTGATCGAGCGAGACAAAGGAACACCTCCGTTTCGGAGTGCCAGGGGACAAGTTGGGACATGCCCAGCTCTCCACAATTTCTCTTATACTCACTGGGCTGGTAAGCATTGAAAGCCGAGATAAGCATGTCCCAACTTGTCCCCTGGCACTCTGAAACGGAGGTGTTCCTTTGTCTCGCTCGATCAGCGAATCGGTCCTGACGCGCGAAGCCTCCGCGCGGCTTTCCATGACAAAATCTCTTGTTAAAAGTGAAATCTGCCGGAAAATGGCTGATGTCCAGCTCTTGTGATGACCAGAGAAATTGCACACAACGGTCCCGGCTCCACACAGCCATCCGTTTAGAAATGATGTGGTGTTTTCTGCCTCTCGATGGCGGCTCGGAGCTCAGCGCGCCGTGCGCCATTGTGGGGCGTCCTTAAAGCTGTAGTAACAGTCCTTATTCTCTGTAAAGCCCGTAAAATTTTCACCGAAAGCCAGGTAAATTTTTTGAATGGTTTCCAGCTGCTTGTCTCTAACAGTTTCTGAAAAAATTCTGATGGAAAAAAAGCCCAAATCATTCCGCCATTTCCTGACAATGAAAATCCGACGAGGGGGCTGGACCACTCCTCCCACAAGGCGTGCTCACAGGCGAATGACGCAACCGACAGGTGTGGAAAAACTCACGCATGCGCACGAAGGTTCTTGGCTGATGTAAAAACACATGAATTAAATCCATATAGTTTTTGAAAAAATAAAAAGGTCCATTACTTTTCTCACAGACCTCGTATATAAGCATACCAAATGGCAAATGTCAGCTCTCACCAGTTTCGCTGTGATCGAAGCCACACACACACACACAGAGGCCACTTTGCCATTATAATATAGATGTGTACAGAGTATCTTCTGGCTTTAAAAGTACTGGGGTCAGTGCCTCCTTCTGTTTATTCAGATCATGAGCACTCTTTCCGTTGTCAGCGGCAACCTCCAAAACTCTCTTCAGTGGCATCCATCTTCACTATATATCTGTAGTGAGACTGCAAGCATCTTATTACCTCGGTGGTAAAGTGAGAAGTGAACCTAGGGGGGACTGAATTCACTGGAAGTAAACATTGTGCTTCACTAATGTTGTATGCCGCGCGCTATGCGAGAGGGGACTGATGAGATGGGAGGACTGATCAGACAGAGATACTGACCAGACCAAGACACCGGTTGCTCACCGGGAGAGGAAACACACTTTAAGAATTTGCTCCTGGTCACAGGAAAGGAACGGATAAAATCTGTGGTGAGATCCATCATGTTCTGAAGACCATTCTCACGCTGTGCTGGGCTTCACTTGTGCTGTTTGTATGAGACGCACTGTAAAAAAAATAAAACCTCAATTTTCTCATCTAAATTTTATCTTTGGAAAATCTGTGCACCTAATAAGCAGTACTAGTCATTCAACGACATCCTTGCAAAATGCACATTTTAGCCATTTTGACGTATTCACCATCAAAGTACACAAAAACACTGATGTCACACTGCAAAAAATTACATTACATTACGTTTACTACCAAAATTCATATTCCTCACAGCTTTTATCTGAGCGTTTATCAAAGGCAGGTGAAATCAGGCTAATTTCCTCCATGACTTTATGACTTAAAGTGCAGGTGACACCAATAAATGTGCACAAATAATCAGTAAAAATTATGAAATGTTGATATTTTAAAAAATTGTGAACAATAAAAGTCAATGATAAGTGCACAGGTGAAGGAGCCTGTGCTCTGTTTCAGCCCTCAGCCACGGCCATATTGTTGCTATGTCATCACCGAAACAGCAACTGCTGATTCCAGCACAAATCAGTTGTAAACACAGCAGTGGTTGAGCTGTTTTTGGATGATTTTTTTTTTCTAGTGTGGAGCCTTTTTTTTTTTTTTTCGTCTGAACATGTGTCTGAAGAAACTGTAGGGGACACAGCCTTATTGTTTTGAGCCTTATTTAGATGACAATGAAGGAGACTAAACCTTGGAGAAAATCCTTCAGTCTGACAACAGTGACGATATTGGCAGAGTTCAGAACACAGAATGGTGATTATACAACCCCAATTCCATTGACGTTGGGACGTTGTGAAAAATGTAAATAAAAACAGAATCCTCTTCTGTTTCTGCAAATCCTCTTCAACCTATATTCAATTAAATACACCACAAAGACAAGATATTTAATAAAAGAGAAAAAACTGGTGCAACACAGAAATAAGTGCTGAAAATTTTTTTTCTCTTTTACAAATCAGTCCTATCTGGTTGCACCAGATTTGATTGTGCTATACAGAAGCGTGGTGAACTTCTACAAGATATTTAATGTTCAGACTGATAAATTTTATTGTTTTTGTGCAATATTTGCTCATTTTGAAATGAATGCATGCAACACGTTTCAAAAAAGCTGGGACAGTGGTACGTTTATCACTGTGTTACATCACCTTTCCTTCTAACAACACTCAATAAGCATTTGGGAACTGAGGACACTAATTGTTGAAGCTTTGAAGGTGGAATTCTTTCCCATTCTTGCTTGATGTACGACTTGAGTTGTTAAACAGTCTGGGGTCTCTGTTGTCATATTTTGCACTTCATAATGCGCCACACATTTTCAATGGGTGACAGGTCTGGACTGCAGGCAGGCAGAATGTGGCTTGGCATGGACGTACCTGAAAAAGACGTTGCTTGGATGACAGCATGTGTTGCTCCAAAAACTGGATGTACCTTTCACAGTTGTTGGTGCCGTCACAAGTTGCCCATACCATGGGCACTAATTATTCTTAAACTGTTGGACTATTTTTTCATGCAGTTGTTCACAAAGTGGTGATCCTCACACCATCTTTGCTTGTGGATGGCTGAGCCTTTTGGGGATGCTCCTTTTATACCCAGTCATGACACTCACCTGTTTCCAAACAGGTGTTCTTTGAGCATTCATCAACTTTCCCAGTATTTTGTTGCCCCGTCCCAACTTTTTTGAAATGTGTTGCAGGCATCCATTTCAAAATGAGCAAATATTTGCACAAAAACAATAAAATCTATCAGTTTTGAACATGAAATATCTTGTCTTTGTGGTATATTCAATTGAATATAGGTTGAAGAGGATTTGCAAATCATTGACTTCTGTTTTTATTTACATTTTTCACAATGTCCCAACTTCATTCGAATTGGGGTTGTAAAATAAATACTGCAGGTGATTTAGGCATGCAGGTGGAGGTGATACTTTTTTCCAGCTCTTTGGTCTAATCAACTGATTAAAAAATCGTTTTAGTATCTTTGACATCAGAAAAGGGATCGTGTGGATTTTTTATTTATTTATTCATTTTCCTGAGAAACAGATACATTCAAATCTGAAAAATGTCACGAGGAACTGAAAATATCAGCTATTTTTAAAATAAATAGTTTCTTTTCTGAATACAGATAGTGTACTGTATGTTAGTAGCATAACACATTATTATTAAACATTAAAACCATTCACGGGAGGAGGAAACAATATAGTGTTACCTGTCCATTTCAGTGAGATCATCTTCAGTCTGATGAAAATGTGTGAAAATTTAATTTGTTGTCCTGGCTGAAGAAAAGTCCACGATGGTTCGAGTCTCTGCTGTACTGATCTGCGGCTGGCATGATCAGCTGTAGGTGTAATCCGTCCATTGCGTCTGCAGCTGATGGTTTGAATCTCGCTTGTTTGCGCTGCAAGATAAGACTGTGGAGAAGCCGCCAACAGTGCGTGTGCGCTTGCCACCTGCCAAGCAAAAGGATTCTGTTGGTGAGTATTAACTGTTCTGACACGTATAAAATGTACATCACCGACCCAAACCACTCAGTGGAAACGGGGCTGTCAGTAGCCTGTAAAAATCCATAAATTAATCTAGAAATTAATGGGACTATTAAGCTAATGGTTCTGGCACTGATGCCGCTTCCTCCTCCTTCTCCAGTGTTGGGACTCGCCAGGAAGTTCCTGGTTTTTAGTTGCACACAGTTCAAAATCCAAATATTTATCTCTTCAGTAACTGCGCACCAGCAAAGGATAAATTTTAAACTGTTTTTTAATTTTAGTCTTAAATATAAAAAAAATGACATATTGTGTCACCTACACTTTAAGAGCACCAAAAATAAAATGAAATACATCAATATTTTCATAATTCTTTATTTAGTTAGAATAGCCAGCTCATTTGATATTATATTTACTAGTGATACACACTTTAAATACTTTGGTTGTTCAACTTTACATGTGTACATCATGACAGGGGCCAGTGTTATATGATCGTACCAAAAACTGTAATAGAAGCCCAGTGGCAGCAGTTAGCCAAACTTAGCATAGCATGTTATCACTACCAAGAGAATAACACATCAAAATGTAAAAGAAGCACTCAGAGAGTGACACATCTGTACATTACATCTTTGTTAGATTTGTCAAATTTAATTCTATGTGATCCATAGATGCCATAAAATATAGTTCTGTGTGTCTTTGACATTTGATCAGTTCTGTCCAAAACTGAATGTGTTTATACATCATGAACAAATCACCCATCCATGTTTAAACCATACAGCTTATCTATCGTAATCTAAGGTCAAACATGATATGACCAATTGAAAGGTGATCTATGACTTCACATTCGTGTTTAATAGTAATCACTGAGACATCCTTTGTAGTATCCTCCATATACATATAAGCATTGGGCCAGTTATTTGACCTTGGTCAGTGACCTTGACATTTGTGGGTTTTTTGTTTGCAAAATCATATCTGTTCTTGGCTTACACTCAGTCATTCCACCATGTTCTGTTGGATCAAAGTTCTTTTAGGTTTTGCGCTTCTCCATCTCATTCACAGGATTGAAAACAATAACCGCACATGTGCTACGAACATGCTTGGGTGCAAAAAAAAAAAAAGAACAATTAGCCCGGGCTTCCTGTATGCTGTGTTTCTTAACATATAGCAGAAACAATGAGCTCTCCCATCTGCTGTATTTTTTTTCTTTTTTTTTGTGAATTAAATCTGTCTCCTTCGCTACAGTAAATACAAGCCATTATCTTTTTTTGACATGTAGCAGAGACGGTAAACTGTTGAGAGTTGTCTGGGAAGCAAACCAGGATGTCAAAAGCTGCTGTGTCATTTCTTTACCCATAATCCTTTTCTCTGCATCATCCAAAGTCTACATAGAAGTGCAGCAGCACAGAAGTAAGAGCCAGCTGTTTGATGTTTTTCCTATTTTTGCCTGTCTTTTGGTTTTCTCATTTCTTTTTCTGTGCAACGTTATAACACCACACAGCCACCTCAGAATTCCTGTTTCACACCCATACAACTCTTCCTGCATTCCCTTCCCTGTCCATGTCTCGGTGTCATACGTCATTCCTGGCACGCACACACACACATACATACATACATACATACACACACACACACATATATATATATATATATATATATATATATATATATATATATATATATATATATATATACGTGGTCTGCGAGAAAAATAACGTACCTTTTATTTTTTTCAAAAACTATATGGGTTTGAATCACGTGCGATTACATCAGCCAACCTTGAACCCTCCTGCGCATGCGTGAGTTTTTTCACACCTGTTGGTTACGTCATTCGCCTGTGGGCAGGCTTTGAGTGAGGAGGTGGTCCGCCCTCTCGTCGGAATTCCTTTGTCTAACAACTTGCTGAGAGACTGGCGCTTTGCTTTATCAAAATTCCACTGTTAAAGGAGATTTTGTAATGAAAGACGTGCGGACGCCACAGGAAAAACACCTCCGTGTTGATAACCATTTGTAAAAACCAGGCGGCTATTGATGGCTTTCGGTAGAGTGAGTATCTGAGAAATTGTTTAACAGCTGGACATGTTCCAACTTGTCCTTAAGGCTTCCAACGGAGGTGTTTTTCCTGTGGCGCCGCGCCGGCTGCCTGCCGACACGCCAATCCGTCCGCACGTTTTTCATTACAAAATCTCCTTTAACAGTGGAATGTCCGGATAAACAGCTGATCCCGAGCTCTTCTGAAACTTCTCTGTTCTCTCACGACGTCCTGGGTCAACAGAGGCTTAAATTTGGAGGTTTTCAGCTCGAAACAGGCTGACGACGGCGCCTCGGAGCACTGCGCGACGTCCCGCTCCGTGGGAAGTCCTTAAAACAACAGTAACACTCCATAATCTCTCATCAACCGTTAAAATTTTCACAGAAAACCAGCTGAATTTCCCGAATGGTGTCCACTTCGATCTGCCTCACAGGTTCTGAAAAAATTTTGATAAAGCAAAGCGCCAGTCTCTCAGCAAGTTGTTAGACAAAGGAATTCCGACGAGAGGGCTGGACCACTCCTCACTCAAAGCCTGGCCACAGGCGAATGACGTAACCGACAGGCGTGAAAAAACTCTTGCATGCCCACGAGGGTTCAAGCTTGTCTGATGTAATCACACGTGATTCAAATCCATATAGTTTTTGAAAAAAAATAAAAAGGTCCGATACTTTTCTCACAGATCTCGTGTGTATATATATATATATATATATATATATATATATACACTCAACAAAAATATAAACGCAACACTTTTGGTTTTGCTCCCATTTTGTATGAGATGAACTCAAAGATCTAAAACTTTTTCCACATACACAATATCACCATTTCCCTCAATATTGTTCACAAACCAGTCTAAATCTGTGATAGTGAGCACTTCTCCTTTGCTGAGATAATCCATCCCACCTCACAGGTGTGCCATATCAGGATGCTGATTAGACACCATGATTAGTGCACAGGTGTGCCTTAGACTGCCCACAATAAAAGGCCACTCTGAAAGGTGCAGTTTTGTTTTATTGGGGTGGATACCAGTCAGTATCTGGTGTGACCACCATTTGCCTCATGCAGTGCAACACATCTCCTTCGCATAGAGTTGATCAGGTTGTCAATTGTGGCCTGTGAAATGTTGGTCCACTCCTCTTCAATGGCTGTGCGAAGTTGCTGGATATTGGCAGGAACTGGTACATGCTGTCATATACGCCGGTCCAGAGCATCCCAAACATGCTCAATGGGTGACATGTCCGGTGAGTATGCCGGCCATGCAAGAACTGGGACATTTTCAGCTTCCAAGAATTGTGTACAGATCCTTGCAACATGGGTCTGTGCATTATCCTGCTGCAACATGAGGTGATGTTCTTGGATGTATGGCACAACAATGGGCCTCAGGATCTCGTCACGGTATCTGTGCATTCAAAATGCCATCAATAAAATGCACCTGTGTTCTTCGTCCATAACAGACGCCTGCCCATACCATAACCCCACCGCCACCATGGGCCACTCTATCCACAACATTGACATCAGAAAACCGCTCACCCACACGACGCCACACACGCTGTCTGCCATCTGCCCTGGACAGTGTGAACCGGGATTCATCCGTGAAGAGAACACCTCTCCAACATGCCAAACGCAAGCGAATGTGAGCATTTGCCCACTGAAGTCGGTTACAACGACGAACTGGAGTCAGGTCGAGACCCCGATGAGGACGACGAGCATGCAGATGAGCTTCCCTGAGATGGTTTCTGATAGTTTGTGCAGAAATTCTTTGGTTATGCAAACCGATTGTTTCAGCAGGTGTCCGAGTGGCTGGTCTCAGACGATCTTGGAGGTGAACATGCTGGATGTGGAGGTCCTGGTGTGGTTACACGTGGTCTGCAGTTGTGAGGCTGGTTGGATGTACTGCCAAATTCTCTGAAATGCCTTTGGAGATGGCTTATGGTAGAGAAATGAACATTCAATACACGAGCAACAGCTCTGGTTGACATTCCTGCTGTCAGCATGCCAATTGCATGCTCCCTCAAATCTTGCGACATCTGTGGCATTGTGCTGTGTGATAAAACTGTACCTTTCAGAGTGGCCTTTTATTGTGGGCAGTCTAAGGCACACCTGTGCACTAATCATGGTGTCTAATCAGCATCTTGATATGGCACACCTGTGAGGTGGGATGGATTATCTCAGCAAAGGAGAAGTGCTCACTATCACAGATTTAGACTGGTTTGTGAACAATATTTGAGGGAAATGCTGATATTGTGTATGTGGAAAAAGTTTTAGATCTTTGAGTTCATCTCATACAAAATGGGAGCAAAACCAAAAGTGTTGCGTTTATATTTTTGTTGAGTGTATATATATAATGTGTGTGTGTGTGTGTGTGTGTGTGTGTGTGTGTGTGTGTGTGTGTGTGTGTGTGTGTGTGTGTGTGTGTGTGTGTGTGTGTGTTTTGGTGTTTGGTGGTAGACTGATGGCTGGGATAAACGCTGCCATGAATGAATAAAGCGCGGTGACTGTTTAAACTCTTGAAGAGCCGGTCGCGGTCAGACCGTGACTGGCTTGATTGGTCCTCATGTCTGACTGATCTGATAGTCATTCAAGCAGCTCTGACTGTTCGGGGGACCAATCAGTCACCATTAAAAGTCGCTCTCCAGGAACATAGTTGGTGACCCCTGTGCTAGGACAATACAAAATATATATATTTAAAGTACAGCAACAACACTGGCAATGCCACACAAATAAACTTGCGATGTAGTATCGCAGGATTGTACGAAACAATTTGTAAGTGGAAATGAGGCAGATTTTCAGCAGTTCTTCTTTGACCTTTTTCATGTAGAGTTGAAGAGCTATGAGCCCTTGTTTGTGAGGCACATGTTTTCAGTTTACTACCAAAAATAACAGCTAAGGATGAGACCAAAGGCTAGAGCACAGTAATACAGAAAGTTAAGGAGTGTCAGTGGAAATGCATTACAACTTATTTCTCTATGGTAGTGATGGGTATGGTGCACACATTTCAAAATGTGTGCCATGACCTTTGGCTGTGTTTTTGTGAGTCTTTTACCAGCTGAGTACCTCTCTCCATCCTGGGTGAGTGAGAGCCATGGATTTTGATATTTTGATATGTTTATATTTTGAAGATTTACTAGAGAGACTTTCCTGCCAATCTCATGAAATACAACTGGCAATACGAGACATACAGTAGTGTTCAGAATAATAGTTGTGCTATGTGACTAAAAGGATTAATCCAGGTTTTGAGTATATTTCTTACTGTTACATGGGAAACAAGGTACCAGTAGATTCAGTAGATTCTCACAAATCCAACAAGACCAAGCATTCATGATATGCACACTCTTAAGGCTATGAAATTGGGCTATTAGTAAAAAAAAAGTAGAAAAGTGTTAACAATAATAGTAGTGTGGCATTCAGTCAGTGAGTTTGTCAATTTTGTGGAACAAACAGGTGTGAATCGGGTGTCCCCTATTTAAGGGTGAAGCCAGCACCTGTTGAACAGGCTTTTCTCTTTGAAAGCCTGAGGAAAATGGGACGTTCAAGACATTGTTCAGAAGAGCATAGTTTGATTAAAAAGTTGATTGGAGAGGGGAAAACGTATACGCAGGTGCAAAACATTATAGGCTGTTCATCTACAATGATCTCCAGTGCTTTAAAATGGACAAAAAAACAGAGACGCGTGGAAGAAAATGGAAAACAACCATCAAAATGGATAGAAGAATGGTAAATGGACTGCATTTATATAGCGCTTTTCCATCTGCATCACACGCTCAAAGCACTTTACAATTATGCCTCACATTCACCCCGATGTCAGGGTGCTGCCATACAAGGTGCTCACTACACACCTGGAGCAATAGGGGATTAAAGGCCTTGCCCAAGGGCCCTTAGTGATTTTCCAGTCAGGTGGGGATTTGAACCCATGATCTTCTGGACTCAAGCCCAACACCTTAACCACTAGACCATCACCTCCCCTAAGAATAACCAGAATGGCAAAGGCTCACCCATTGATCAGCTCCAGGATGATCAAAGACAGTCTGGAGTTACCTGTAAGTGCTGTGACAGTTAGAAGACGCCTGTGTGAAGCTAACTTATTTGCAAGAATCCCCCGCAAAGTCCCTCTTAAATAAAAGACATGTGCAGAAGAGGTTACAATTTGCCAAAGAACACATCAACTGGCATAAAGAGAAATTGAG
The DNA here is from genome assembly GCF_902500255.1 of Thalassophryne amazonica. NCBI lineage: Eukaryota > Metazoa > Chordata > Actinopteri > Batrachoidiformes > Batrachoididae > Thalassophryne > Thalassophryne amazonica. The sequence goes on from NC_047117.1 coordinate 27,138,955, forward strand.
GAATATTTTTTAGACTGATGAGAGTAAAATTGTTCTTTTTGGGTCCAAGGGCCGCAGACAATTTGTGAGACGACCCCCAAACTCTGAATTCAAGCCACAGTTCACAGTGAAGACAGTGAAGCATGGTGGTGCAAGCATCATGATATGGGCATGTTTCTTCTACTATGGTGTTGGGCCTATATATCACATACCAGGTATCATGGATCAGTTTGGATATGTCAAAATACTTGAAGAGGTCATGTTGCCTTATGCTGAAGGGGACATGCCCTTGAAATGGGTGTTTCAACAAGACAATGACCCCAAGCACACTAGTAAACGAGCAACATCTTGGTTCCAAACCAACAAAATTAATGCCTCGCAGATGTGAAGAAATCATGTTATACAACTAAATACTAGTTTAGTGATTCACAGGATTGCTAAAAAAGCAGGTTGAACATAATAGTTTTGAATTTGTAGCGTCAACAGCAGATGCTACTATTATTGTGAACACCCTCTTTTCTACTTTTTTTTACTAATAGCCCAATTTCATAGCCTTAAGAGTGTGCATATCATGAATGCTTGGTCTTGTTGGATTTGTGAGAATCTACTGAATCTACTGGTACCTTGTTTCCCATGTAACAATAAGAAATATACTCAAAACCTGGATTTATCTTTTTAGTCACATAGCACTACTATTATTCTGAACACTACTGTATATTTCAGCTAAAAGTGTGCATGTACTCTTCAGTGTTGTCTCACACACTGGAATCAGTAAAGAGATTCTGACTGAAAATATTAACCTGGCACAGCAACATTTCACAGTAAAGTAAGATCCTTCCACCTCAGTAGATCCAAGAAAACTGGGCAGAGATGGCCTTAAACAGGGAACCGTATGCACTGGAAACAAGCACACCTATCTACTTGGTTACCCCCCTTAATGATGCCTAAAAGTGAAACTGACTTTCAAATCAAATCAAATCAATTTTATTTATATAGCGCCAAATCACAACAAACAGTTGCCCCAAGGCGCTTTATATTGTAAGGCAAAGCCATACAATAATTACGGAAAAACCCCAACGGTCAAAACGACCCCCTGTGAGCAAGCACTTGGCAACAGTGGGAAGGAAAACTCCCTTTTAACAGGAAGAAACCTCCAGCAGAACCAGGCTCAGGGAGGGGCAGTCTTCTGCTGGGACTGGTTGGGGCTGAGGGAGAGAACAAGGAAAAAGACATGCTGTGGAGGGGAGCAGAGATCAATCAATAATGATTAAATGCAGAGTGGTGCATACAGAGCAAAAAGAGAAAGAAACACTCATTGCATCGTGGGAACCCCCCAGCAGTCTAAGTCTATAGCAGCATAACTAAGGGATGGTTCAGGGTCACCTGATCCAGCCCTAACTATAAGCTTTAGCAAAAAGGAAAGTTTTAAGCCTAATCTTAAAAGTAGAAAGGGTGTCTGTCTCCCTGATCCGAATTGGGAGCTGGTTCCAGAGGAGAGGAGCCTGAAAGCTGAAGGCTCTGCCTCCCATTCTACTCTTACAAACCCTAGGAACTACAAGTAAGCCTGCAGTCTGAGAGCGAAGCGCTCTATTGGGTTGATATGGTAATATGAGGTCCCTAAGATAAGATGGGACCTGATTATTCAAAACCTTATAAGTAAGAAGAAGAATTTTAAATTCTATTCTAGAATTAACAGGAAGCCAATGAAGAGAAGCCAATATGGGTGAAATATGCTCTCTCCTTCTAGTCCCTGTCAATACTCTAGCTGCAGCATTTTGAATTAAATGAAGGCTTTTCAGGGAACTTTTAGGACAACCTGATAATAATGAATTACAATAGTCCAGCCTAGAGGAAATAAATGCATGAATTAGTTTTTCAGCATCACTCTGAGACAAGACCTTTCTAATTTTAGAGATATTGCGCAAATGCAAAAAAGCAGTCCTACATATTTGTTTATTATGCGCATTGAATGACATATCCTGATCAAAAATGACTCCAAGATTTCTCACAGTATTACCAGAGGTCAGGGTAATGCCATCCAGATTAAGGATCTGGTTAGACACTTTGCTATGAATATCAGTAATGAGCTGTAAAAGGTCCTTTGTACTCAGTGCAAAAAAGCAAAAAGAGTCTGAGACAGTTTCTTCACCAAGTGTTAATTCATTACATACGCCCAATGTACGTATACAATGATTAATTTTTTTTTTTTTGTAATTACACAAATTTTTAATATAGAAGACTGTACATAGTGCATTCTTTAATGCCTTTCCACTCATCAAAAAGCAGTTTTTACAAAAACTATGTTAAAAAAAACAGCAGTAATACTAGAATTTTTAAAGGCTATTTATTTTTATATGCACCAACCTCACTATTCAGAAGCAAAGTAGGCTCACCACATGTATTTATTTCATGATGTGGCAAGGGTTTGGATTGGTAAGCGGATAGTTTCTATGCATTAATGAGTTCATTGTGAATCACCAATGCTGCCGTTGGCAACATGGCGACTGTCACAGACTGAGCTGTGACGCTTACGCAGTCAATAGCGTGTGGGCAGCAATTAGTTGGTAGTTAACAACTATGCTGCATGGACGCTGACTGTGTTTCATGGGTCATCCAGCTGTATGTATTCTCATTTCCTGGTTTATTATTTATTGTTAGTAATCATCATTGCCATAACTTTTACCTAGTATTGTGACTAAGAGTGCAGGGAAAGGCCTACCGGCATCTCTTATGTTGCATAGTGTTTGTTTTCACCGCGTTTTAAAACGTGTATTTTATACCGTTACTCATTACCAAAGTTCATCTGTTTTAGTGATCTTTAAAACACTGGTAAAACATTTCTGTAACAGTTTAAGCTTACTCACCAGGGTTGCTGGTATGCAGGCGCTTCCTTGTTTAGGGCAAACTGAGTGAATGGTTCATTCAGTGTAAATACCGGGGTTGGGCGGAGTGAACTATTTTAGACAGGGGTGTTTTATCTGGTCATGTTCATATTCCATTTTATTATGCCTAGAGGGAGTTTTGGTTAAAGGAAATGGTGTTGGGTGTTTATATATTTTGTGTGTACTTCTTTGGGTTGTTATTTTGTGTTTATGTTATTGTTATTTAGTTGATTGATTTATTTTGTGAATGGAATTTACCTGTGGGAGGGGCTGTTACTCTGTAAAGGGCTCAGAGCCTCAGTTGTGGGGAGAAGATCGGAGGGGAAGGTTGTGTTTCAGTGAACCGTGTATGTAAGTAGTGGCACCAGAGTCTTTGAGAGATATAGTCTGGCACTCTTGCTCATTTGTTTTTGATGTCCATCTTGGGATGCATTGTAAATATCTGCATTTTTGGAAGATAGTAAAAGAAGAAAAATAAAAGAAACGTTTTTAGTTGGGAAAACTGTCTCTTGGCCACTCCGTCGCCGGTCATCCTGCTACAGCGACACCCAGATATGGGCTTCATATCAGCTGTTCTGGGTCTCCATAAAAAACACATGGGTGACATCACACAGGCTTTGTCCAGTATATATAGAGTCTATACTCCCAGTGAATCAATTACTTAGCTACCCAAACTAAGACTAACTAACATTATAAAAACTAAGTTAATGAAAGATCAGCATGAATTACAGCATGCTGTTTTGCTTGTACTGGTGTTATCATGTTGTGAAGTCACCAGTACAAGTAATTTCACAATAGTTTCCTAGCTAGAGAAGGCAGCTGGTTACAACATGCTGATTTAGATCTCATTCAAAAACAGGAGGTCCAGTTGGTAACTTAAACTTTGCCAAATCCCATTTTAAGTACTGCAACCACAGCATCTTGCTATTGAAGGCTTTAACTGCAGTTGTTTGCTGTTCATTTGAAGAAAATACACCATCCTGGTTGTTGATACTGAAACAGTAGCTAATTGAAAAGATCGTTCCACATGGTATAACATCATAATAAGGTAAGGTAAGTAAGGTAAATGTGTGTGACTGGCACCGTTTGATTTCTTGATGGGTTGAAATCTATTTGACTGGGAGAGAGTCGGATAGGCCTGCCATACGAAATGAAATATGAGCTCTTATATTTTTCTGGTTCCCTGGCTATGAAAACATTAGGGATAGAATGATTATCAGCTGGGCCGATAATCTGCATTGGCCGAAAATCTCGGTGTGCTCTGTAGGGATAGACTGATAATCTGCTGCACCAATTGGCCGAAGCCGATAATTGGCATAGCCAATACTCAACCAATATTGGCCGAGCTGCTTATCGGTCTATCCCTAGAAAACATACCTTTATTTCACAAAGGCTTCAATATAAGTTACAAAATATAAGCTGCTGGGTCTTCTTCATTACATATTAGCCAGTGTTTATCATCAACAGATGGATGGATGATGAGCAAGTTAATAAGACACGGAGGAACATGAAATTTGTGAATGATGGAAAGTAGAACTGGAACCCAGCTGAAGCTTGTGTGATTCACAGTGTGGGAGGTGATTAAACATCATTATTTCCCTTTTAAAAGTATGGCCAGAAATGGATGGGTGACCTTGACCTGATAAAAGAAAACTGGGAGGTATCAGCCTCTCCAGGAACCATCAACCTTATCGTGGTGGAGAGGTTTGTGTGTCCTTAGGAACCTGAGAGCTGTGTTGTCCTGGAGCCTTTGTGCTTCTGGTAGGGTCTCCCATGAGAAAATTGGTTCTAGCTGAGGGGCCAGACTAAGAACTGGTTCAAAAAGACTCCATAGACAAATGAGGCAGAGGGAACATGAACCCATTCTGGAGGAAGGCTGGGGCCCCCATCTGGAGGCAGATGTGGACTTGCCATCTCCACCCTGTGGGCTCACCACCTGCAAGGGAACCACTACGGTTGGGTGCACTTTCCCATGGGTGGCTGTTGAAATTCGAGAGTCTCGACAGACCAGACAGAGGTGGCAAAAGCTAGCTCTGGGGACGTGGACCGTTGCCTTTGCTGTGGGGGACAAAGCGTGTGCAGGAGGTGGAGCGCTACCAATTAGACCTTGTAGGCCTCACCTCCACACACAGCCTAGACTGTGGAACAACTCTCCTTGATAGGGGTTGGACCTTATTTTTTTTTCCTCTGGAGTTGCCCAGGGTGTGAGCGGCTGGGCGGGTGTGGAATACTCACAAGCCGGCTGGTGGATTGGTATTGATTGAATGACATATCCTGATCAAAAATGACTCCAAGATTTCTCACAGTATTACTAGAGGTCAGGGTAATGCCATCCAGAGTAAGGATCTGGTTAGACACCATGTTTCTAAGATTTGTGGGGCTAAGTACAATAACTTCAGTTTTATCTGAGTTTAAAAGCAGGAAATTAGAGGTCATAAATAACAATCAAAAACAATAAATAAGTCATTTTTTTCATCACACATATTTCTTGTACTATATCCAACCATTCTTTATGTCTGGGCGGGTATGAAGCAAGCCACTTTCTTGTTATGGCCTTCCTGCCAGCCGTGAGAAGAATTTTTACCAGATAATTGTCCTCTTTCAGTACAACTTTCCTGTATTTCTCAAATACAGGGTGGAGCACTACTTGATAATCATATGTCCAAGCACATCGTTTATCACAGCGTTCAAGTTATCTATTTTAGGGCAACACCAGAAGATGTGTGTATGGCTTGCATTTATTTTACCACATGCTTCCAGCATGTTTGTTGTTTTAATAATTGTTTGCTTTTTAAATTTGGCGTAATAAAAAAGCGTGTTAAATTTTTCATATTCAATTCTCTCCATGTAAGTGAATTTCTGAATGTCTGTTGAGTTACACACGTGATACCATTCCTCTTCGGAAATCATGATATTCAACTCTTTTTCTCACTTGTGCTTTATGAATAATGTTGTTTTATTCTGACGTTCCATTGTACTGTGGTAAATTCTTGATAAAACCCTAGATATTTTTTGATTGTATGCTTTAACCATCACTTCTATCACTGGGATCATTTCTTCTGGTGTGGCCCTCTTTACCTCTTTATTATAATATTCCTTCAATTGAAGATGTCTAAACAAGTCTTGATTCTTAACTGCAAATCTTTTTTTTAAGTCTTCAGAACTTCTTAATTCTCCATTCTCTGTGCAGTCATTCCATTTTTCTTCCATTCTTTAAATGTTGAGTCACACAGCCCGCGTTTAAATTCACTATCCAGTGCTATCCATTTTAATAATTTTGGTCCCCTTTTCTATTTAAATTGTCTGGTAAGAGTAAACCATGTTTCTAGTGTAAATATTGTTTTTATCAATCAATAAATCAAATTCCTGATATATCCAGGATTGTTTTTTTCTCCCAGGAGTGTTTGGATGTGATAGCCAGGGATGTATGTCTCAACATCTTTCCATCTTGCGATATAATTTTCATCACACCAATTAACTAGTGGTCGAAGCTGAGCTGCATAGAAGTATATAAAATTTAGAAGTGCCATACCACCTTTATTCTTTGGCAATTGGAGCGTAGTGTATTTAACTCTGGCTTTCCTCCCTCCCCAAATAAACCTACTAATTTATCCCATTCTATAAACTGTTTTGGTGGAATTTCTATTGGCAGGGATTGAAGTAAATACAGTAACCTCAGCAAAATATTAATTTTCACTGTATTTTTCTTGCTACTTAAATCCATTGGGTAAGTGGACCCTCGTTTGATGTCCTGTCTTATATTTTGATTGATATACAACCCGAATTCCAATGAAGTTGGGACGTTGTGTGAAATGTAAATAAAAACAGAATACGATTTGCAAATTCTCTTCAAACTATATTCAAAGACAAGATATTTAATGGTCAAACTGATACATTTTTTTGTTATTGTTCAAATATCTTCTCATTTTGAAAAGGATGCCTGCAACATGTTTCAAAAAGCTGGGACAGGGGCAACAATACTCAAAGAACACATGCAAGCAAAGATGGGACGAGGATCACCACTTTGTGAACAACTGCGTGAAAAAATAGTCCAACAGTTTAAGAACAATGTTTCTCAATGTTCAATTGCAAGGAATTTAGGGATTCCATCATCTACAGTCCATAATGTAATCAGAAGTTTCAGAGAATCTGGAGAACTTTCTACACGTAAGCAGAACTGCATTAAAACTGACATCATTGTGTAAAGGATCTTACCGCATGGGCTCAGGAACACTTCAGAACACCATTGTCAGTTAACACAGATTGTCGCTACATCTGCAAGTTAAAACTCTACCATGCAAAGCGAAATCCATACATCAGCAACATCCAGAAACGCCGCTGCCTTCTCTGCGCCCGAGCTCATTTAAAATGGACAGACGCAAAGTGAAAAAGTGTGCTGTGGTCTGATGAGTCCACATTTCAAATTGTTTTTGGAAATCATGGACTTTGTGTCCTCCGGACAAAAGAGGAAAAACATCATCCAGATTGTTACCAGCACAAAGTTCATAAGCCAGCATCTGTGATGGTATGGGGGTATGTTTGTGCCCATAACATGGGCAACTTACACATCTGTGATGGCACCATCAATTCTGAAAGTTACATCCAGGTTTTGGAGCAACACATGCTGCCATCTAAGCAACGACTTTTTCAGGGACGTCCCTGCTTATTTCAGCAAGACAATACCAAGCCACATTCTGCACGTGTTACAACAGCGTGGCTTCGTAGTAAAAGAGTGCAGGTATAAGACTGACCTGCCTGCAGTCCAGACCTGTCGCCCATTGAAAATGTGTGGCGCATTATGAAGTGCAAATATGACAATGGAGACCCGAACTGTTGAACAACTGAAGTCATACATCAAGCAAGAATGGGAAAGAATTCCACCTACAAAGCTTCAACAATTAGTGTCCTCAGTTCCCAAACGCTTATTGAGTGTTGTTAGAAGGAAAGATGATGTAACACAGTGGTAAACATACCAGTGTCCCAGCTTTTTTGAATCGTGTTGCAGGCATCCATTTCAAAATGAGCAAATATTTGCACAAAAACAATAAAGTCTATCAGTTTGAACATTAAATATCTTGGCTTTGTGGTGCATTTAATTGAATATAGGTTGACGAGGATTTGCAAATCGTATTCTGTTTTTATTTACATTTTACACAACGTCCCAACTTCATTGGAATTGGGGTTGTAATCTCGTTAAGAAAATAAATGTTAATGGACCTTACATAGCTCATGACGTAATCTCAGATTGAAAGGAATAGATAGGATGTGGAAGATGCCCAGTAATGTTGACATTTAGTTTTGCTAACAAGTCTGTTCACTTTCTTTTCCTGTCTGCAGCTGTTAAAAAACAAACAAACAAACAAAACAAAACAGTGTATGACATTGGCTCTTAATTATTCAGACACATTGTCCCCCCAGTAGGAAATGTGTCATTGATCGTAATCCTCAATACAAACATTATACAAACCTCTATATTTGCAAATGTTCAACTGAAAAGGACTGTACAGTGAATTGGAAGTTGTGCAGTTGTCATCCAATGTTACGTCAGTCTTAGATTGAAAGTGAAAGATGCCCAGCAAGGTTGACATTTACTTTTGCTAACAAGTCTGTCTGTTTTCTTTTCCTGTCTGCAACTGTTAGAATAAAAGGCACAATATATGACAGTGTCTCTTAATGATTCAGACACTCTCCTCCCCCGTTCTAGCAGTAAATGCGTCTTGTGACAGTAATTCTCTGAGACAAACCAATTACACAAGACTCTGTAGTTGCCAATATTCCAATGAAGAGGACTGTCCATTGAATGTGACATTGTGGAAAGGACATAAAATGGACTGATGGTTTTCAAAATTGTTCCTTTCTCAGTTTAATCATTACTTATTATTCTCAATGCTCCAAGCATTAGCGATTCAACAGGTAAATTTGATTATCTTTTACAAACTCTAAATTTATAGCACTAAGCTTAATTCATGTGAGTCTGTACTTTTAGACAGATGCAGTTAACACAACACCTTACTTCTCAGGCCACCATAACTTTGGTGCTGATGTAGTAGTACATCCATCCTGCCATTGTTAGCAATTAGTCTCATTTATGACTCCCATTTGCTTGCTCCTGTAGCCTGAGGTACTCTATAACATTCTCTTGTTTGGAGACTTCATTGATTAACAATGAACTAGAGAGTCTGTGGCTGACAGCAACAGTCTGTTTACTGATGATGCAGCTGCATTTGCCTTCACGGGACATTAGCATCTGTCTCAGTGAGCTGAGCCGGGCAAAGAACTGATGAGCTCTTGCAATAGACACTTAATGCGGAGGAAAACAACAACTAGTGTCTCATACTGCTCATGGCATCTTTGACCATTGTGAACCAGAAAGAAAACAGAATACTGATGCTGGAGAATTATTTTGCATGCACGTTTGTAGATGGCAGCTATGTACAATATTTACTGCATGTTATTTCACACTTTGCTGTAGTTTTTGGAATGTTTTAAAACAGGGGTGCCCAACCTTTTATAAACCGAGATCTACTTTTAAAGTTGACAGTGTATCGAGATCTACCAATCCATATTGAACACCATAGTGTAGCCACAATATATTTTGCACCAATATAATAACACAATTTTCTGGCAGGTTTTAACAATAATAATGCATCATTGAAGTAAATGTGCATAGTGGAAAAGAATAAGCACAAGGCCTAGGACTGGCCTCAAGTTGGAAAAGTTGTTCCCTACCTTAGTGGGACATGTGGCCCAGAGATGAGGAAGCTAGTCTCATCATCCAGACAGTATTAGCGGAGTGCTGCCATAAGCAGGCACTCAGCACTCTCTGTCTGCAATAGATTCCACATTTGGACATTCACGTCAGGTGTTGCTCTGGATTTGAGTTCAATGTCATTTTTTAGTGTGAGGATCCAGGTTGAAGAGTGATGCCACTTTGGACAATATACAGTCCACGTCTATATTTTCCCCAAATGGAAAACAGAGAAAACTGACAACAGGCTCTTTGGATGCAAAGTCAGTAAGCGCCTGTCATATTCTGACAAGATGCTCTGCACGTGATCATCATAACGTGCACTCTCAGGCTCCACGGTCTTGTCCTGTGTGGAACGTTCTGCAGGTCACACTGTTGCAACCTGCTTGATAACGCATGTAAAATGCTTTTAAATTTGTTTTCAAATCCAAAAGCTGTGCATATTCAGCATGGTTTGAACGTTTCAGAAATTCTTTAATTTCAGAAAGAAGATGTTCCAGAAATTTACTTACTAATTTCTACTAATACCCACCTAATGTCTGTGTGCAGCAGATGTGTGTCTGTTCCAGTTGCGAACAGAATAACTCGTTTTCAGGTCTCCTGCACACTCCTGCAATATTTTCGGCTCCTGCCCATCCTGTGCCTTTCAGTCCAACCCATCCTCAGACTCCTGGCCCAAACAGAACAGATTTAGACAGGCTAGCAGTTAGCATTAGAAGTTAGCATCGTATTTCTTCTCAGTCATCTGAAATGTTGCTCCAAATTCCCTTTCTTCAGTAAAGCTGTATCAATGGGAATTGTTGTCCACACGGACTGTTTTGTGTGTTGCACCAGTGACTGAGCCAGAGAAGTCACGTGTCTTATAGCTCCAGTTATGAGTTAAATAAAACTATAGCCCCGTTGGGCTAGAAAGATATCTTCTGTAGTCCGTTTTTAGTTAATAAGAGGCAGAAAATAACATGGTGACAGCGGTCACGGATTTTGACCAGTTTTACGTTTTGTAAGCTTAGTTTTTTAGTTCGCTCCCTTCGCCGCGGGAAGGAGGATACACCTGCTAGTCAGCTAATCAACACACGGCGTGGATTATAGCATACGGACGCCCGAGCATGGAAGGATTGAAACCTCCACAGCGTCTGTGCATGGACTCAGGCATTCTTGCAAAGACTTGGAAGGTATGGAAAGAAGAGTTTTGCTTTATGTGGACCTTGTGGTGGGAGATGACGATGAAACCACCAAGGTCAAACTGTTCGGCTATCTCGTGGGTGAGAGCGGGGAGAGAGCTACTGGACACACTGATGGGTGAGACGCCTAAAGCAGCATGGAAGATGCAGATATCATAAGAAATTTGATGAACACTGCATGCCTAGCGTGAATGAAACTGTGGAACGTTTCTGTTTCTTTTCGAGAATCCAAGGCCTTAGTGAAACCATAGACTGCTATGTGACCGAATTAAAAGTGTTGGCGAAACATGCAACTTTGTGGACGCTATGTGACTCTTTGATTCGTGACAGAATCGTGTGTGTGGTAGCAACAATGCTACCATGAGGGAGCGGCTGCCACGAGAGGACAAACTGACACTCGAGTCCTGCATCCAGTTGTGCCGTGCAGGTGGAGTTGTCGCGGGAAAAATGTCTAAACATCTCCGGACCCAAAGTGGAAGAAGTGCATGCAAGTGAAAGAGCCTGCGCGGAACAGACAGCCGGGGGAACATTGTTGACTGTAAGTTCTGTGGAAAATGCATGAGAGAAATAACAGAATGCCCACGTACAGGAAAAAATGCAAAAATTGTGGCAAATGACAACCATTTTGCTGCTATGGTGTAAAGCAAGTCAGCAGGACAAGAGAAAAAACAAAACAGGTGCATGTAGCTGTAGCTGACGTGATGATTTGAAGAAGTAGCTCAGTGTTACTGCACAGAAGTTGACAGTGTGAATGTAGTGGATAAAACAGCCACAGTACACAGCTTTTTGCTGGCATGCTTCTTGGGAACAAGACTGTAAAATTCCAGATAGACAGTGGTTGCTACGTGTAACCATTATCCCAACTGACCTGATTGATCCAACACAAAGTTGGAAGACACAAAGACTGTGTTAGTCATGTACAACAAGAGCAAACTGAAGCCACTGGGGAAATGCAAACTGAAACTGAGAAATCCAAGAAACCAGAAAACTATACAGGTTAGAATTCCAAGTGGTAGGGGAAGGTGCCACTGGACCACTACTGGCCAAAGAGCAAGCAAAGGCATGCAGCTGATCAAAGTGCAGTATGAAAACATCATGGCAATCGACAGCATCGTTACTACACGCCAGATACAAGGGGCCAGGGACCATGGACCAGATAAAAGTGGAGTATGCAGATGTGTTCAATGGTGATGGCTGCCTTGAAGGAGAGTATCGCCTGGAAATCGAAAGCTCAGGTGAAACCCGGTGCAGTTGCCAAGGCGCCGGGTGCCGTGCCATGATGAAGCCATTGAAGGCTGAAACTGCTCGACCTACAGAAAAGAGGAATCTTGCACCCGTGCGAGCGCACCACAGATTGGATAATGGTATGGTGGTTGTGCTGCAGAAGCAGAATGGGAGTTTTTGCGGGAGTGTGTATCGATCCAAGACCCTTGAACAAGGCGCTGAAGCGCAGCCACTTTCCCTTGCAAACCATTGAAGACATTCTTCCAGATCTGTCCAAAGCCAAGGTGTTTTCAGTATGTGATGTCAAAAGCGGGCTTCTGGCATGTTAAGCTAAGACGAGGAGTCAAGCTTTTTGACTACCTTTGCGACACCGGTTGGACGTACAGGTGACTGAGGCTCCCAATGGGAATCAGCCCAGCGCCAGAGGTCTTCCAGCGAAAGCTGACACAAGCACTGGATGATCTGCCAGGTCTGTACATCATCGCAGACGATGTCCTGATCACCGGACAAGGTGAGACCACAATAAATGGCACAGCGTGATCATGGTGAGAAATTGAGGAACTGTTTCTGAACAGGTGCCAGACCAAAGAACATCAAACTGAATGTAGAGAAGTTCAAACTGAAACAAAGGACAGCGACATACATTGGACATCTCCTGATAGCGAATGGGCTGAAAGTCGACCCGGAAAAGGTGCGTGCCATTGAACAAATGCCAAGCCCAACTGATGTGAAAGCCGTGCAGAGACTGTTAGGCATGGTGAATTACTTAGCAAAGTTCTGCCCTCACCTCTCTGACCACTGTCAGCCGCTGAGAGAACTGACACACAAAGACTGTGAATGGAGGTGGTCAGAGCAACAGGAGACGTTCTCAAACTGAAAAAAATGATTGCAAACACACCGGTGCTCAAATACTACAGTCCAGAAGAGGAGCTGACTGTGCAGTGTGATGCTTCAGACACAGGCCTAGGAGCAGCACTGGTCCAGAGGGGTAAGCCCATAGCTTTTGCAAGCAGAGCACTCACACAGACAGAAAGGGGCTATGCCCAAATAGAGAAAGAATTCTTAGCGATGATTTTTAGTTTGGAGAAGTTCCACCAGTACACTTATGGCCGTAAAGTTACTGTACAGAGTGATCACAAACCCTTAGAAAACATTGTGAGGAAGCCTTTACTAAGTGCTCCCAAACGACTGCAGCGAATGATGATGCGCATTCAGAAGTATGATGTGGATGTAGTGTACTTACCAGGAAGAGATATGGTGTTGGCAGACACCTTCCAGAATGTTCGTCCTATGGCTCAGTGGAAGTTAAAATAGAGACTATAAATATGTTACAGCATGTGCCCATATCTGCAGACAGCCTTAGTTCAATTCGTTCTGCCACAAATGAGGATGCAACACTGCAGATTCTCATTGAAACCATACAGAAAGGCTGGCCAAATGACAAAGCAAAGACAGCTAGTGACATTAGGCCATACTTCTCTTTTCAAGATGAATTGAGCCATCAAGATGGAATAGTGTTCAGAGGCGAACGTGTCGTCATCCCCTATGCACTGAGGAGAGACATTACGTGCCGTTTATACTCCTCTCATCTGGGCGTAGAAGGATGCCTACGGAGGGCCAGAGAGTGCGTATACTGGCCAGGGATTAATGACCAAATCAAAACATATGTAAGCAAGTGTGACATCTGCAGGTCTGGATTACAAGCAGCAAAAAGAAACACTGATCTCACATGAAATGCCAAACCGTCCATGGGCTAAAGTGGGCACTGATCTGTTTACTTTTGACAACAAGGACTATCTAGTCACAGTAGACTATCACTCCAACTTCTGGGAAATTGACTACCTCAGACACGAAATCTACATCAGTGATAAAGAAATTGAAAGCCCACTTTGCCAGACAAGGAATCCCTGATGTTGTCATTTCAGATAATGGACCACAATACTCCTCGCAAGAATTCAAAGATTCAGCGAACGATGGGAATTCCTGCACAAGACCTCGTCGCCTGGGCACCCTCAAAGCAATGGCAAAGCTGAATCGGCGGTCAAAACAGCCAAGAGACTGTTGCTCAAAGCGAAAATGGCTGGACAAGATCCTTACCTCGCACTGTTGGATCACCGCAACACACCATCACAAGGCCTAGACAGCAGTCCAGCACAAAGACTTCTCAGCCGCCGCACCAGAACACTGCTGCCCACTAAAGCGAGCCTTCTGCAGCCAAAAGTGCAACAAGTGGAGCAGAGCCTGAAAAGGAAACAAGAACGCCAGTGTGCCTACTACAATCGATCAGCCAGAGATCTGGACACACTGAAACCAGGTGACTGTGTGCGAGTACAACCATTCGAGCCGCACACATTGTGGAGACTAGGCAAGGTACTGAGGATCGTGGATGCAAGATCATACGACATCCAACTGCAGTCGGTGGTGTTCTTAGGAGGAACCGCAAACACCTCCGGCGTGCCGACGCACAGGCTTTCAGTGAGCCTATGGATGGACACTGATGTACCATCACCAGCTGTTCCTGCACACACACCACAACGTCTGACCAGGACAGTGCTGGTCAGAGTGACCTACCTGTGACCACTAGATCTGGTCGCACAGTGGTGAAACCACAAAGATTCAAAGACTTTGTGAGTCACTAGTGGTGAACCACCTATGGCCTTTGGGGGGAGAAGGGAATAAAGAGAAAAAAAAAGACAATATGTTGTAAATGTGAAAAAAAAAATCCATTGTTATTACAAACATGTCTGTGTACGGAATGTGTTAAGCTGGTAATGAGTTGAAAAGGACAATCATCTATAACTTTGATCTTGAATTTAAAGTAAGAATATTAGAATGGATGTCAATCTGAACCATCATTAATTTTAATGATAACTACTATTTTTAAGTTCATCTTGCCTAGGATGTGATTAATATCTGAACAGTTGTGATTTATACTTTACAGATTAGATTTCCAGTAACAGTTATGAGTTATGAGTTGACCTCTTACCTTGATGGAATTTTGAATGTGTACATTGTTTACAAGTTAAGAGTGTAATCAGAAAAAAAAAAAAAAGAGAAAGGATGTATCAATGTGAATTGTTGTCCACACGGACTGTTTTGTGTGTTGCACCAGTGACTGAGCCAGAGAAGTCACGTGTCTTATAGCTCCAGTTATGAGTTAATAAAAAACTATAGCCCCGTTGGGCTAGAAAGATATCTTCTGTAGTCCGTTTTTAGTTAATAAGAGGAAAATAACAAAAGCCACATTTACTTTGCAGATAAGACGGATTTGCCATTCGAATAAATGAAAAAAGATCTAGGTTGAAAATGATAATTTTTCATTTCTTATCCTCCACCATAGAAGAGCTCTTCTTCTTCTCTGGTGTTTAACGGCCACCAGCATCCTTATTGTTGCATTGCTGCCACCTGCTGCATCAGTCTGTTATAGCAGCACTAAATCTGCTGGACCGGTTGATCGCGATCGACAGGTTAGGCACGCCAATTTTAAAATGAGTGCATGCATGATATTGGTTTACGTTCCTACTGATATTACAAACACCCAGTATTAAGGTGATTGTTATTTACCAAGCATGGTTATTTCACCCTGGGAATCATGCCACAAGCTAAACAAGGTCTAAAAATGTTCTTCTGTCAGAGAACCTTCCTGAAAATGCACCAGAATACATCTGAGAGCATTTGAAATTTCAAATTTTTTGGAGGGGAGAACCTCCAGATCCCCCACCAGGGGCTTTGGGCCTTAAGCCCTTGCCAAATATTTTCAGGGTTTTTTGTTCAGCGGCCCACTTTCATCACTGATATGCATCTTGCAGTAGTTCTATAGTCAGTATTACACCAGATATGTTGTGACAGCTGAGTTGCTGAGCTTGTGCATCATACACACATCCATATATTTATATATATTTATATTTATCATCTGCTCTAGCTAGCTCAATCTTTCCATGTCATTTGTCTGAGATAATGGCTTGACCCCACACTTTCGATCATCTGTGGAGGAGCTGCTTTTGGAAATAATTTTACAGGGCATTAATCAGTTTGTTTTTTTTTACTTGTACATGCAGCTGACCGTACCAGCAGTCATCTGACAGCATCTCCCTGAAGCTGCATGTTGTGTTAAATGAGCTATATTTAATAAACCTAAAAATATGAATATATAAATACATATGGACTTATCATCTGAAACAACAGTCTGTCAGCATTTGACCCTGGTCTGGGTTTTGATTCTATTTTTTCCTCCTTCTTTTACCCACCATCTGTCCCTGCTCTGTTTTATTAGTTATTTATCATGTGTTTATTCTGTTCTATTTTGCTTTGTCACTTTGTTTCTTTGTTACTTTTCATACTGTAGCCATTGTCCAGTTCCGTTATTGTTTTGTTCAGCCAGTTTGTGTTTTCATTGTTTATCACTTATTTTGTTCTTCTCTTTTGTTATATTATCTGTTGTGCTTTAGTGTCGGGTTTTGTTAATCACAGAGTCTCTGTTTATTTATAGTTTGTTTAGCCACTTTGTTTTCTTAGTTACAGTTTAGTTTTGTCTTAGTGTTTATTTTCTTTCAGTTCTCATGTTCATGGCCAGTTTGTTGTTGTACTATATTCTGCCTTTGATTTCCGTTTTAGCTCTCTTCTGTTTTCCTCATTGCCATTTGTTTGTTTCCACTCCACACCCCTGCACCTGCCATCATGTCTTTGTCCCTCACTCATATTTGATTGTGTTCATTGCACCTGCCTTGTATCTTTCACTCACATCTTGGCACCAGCTCACGTGTCTTTGTCTGTTACATCACTCCGCTTTGTGCACTCCCCTCCTCACAATCTTTCCCATGTATAATCTTTGTTCACTAGCCACGCCCCTGTCTAGATCTTTCCTTATGTGCACCTGGTTAATGCCACCTGTTTCTCATCTCACATACTGATTAGTCCACCTGCATTTAAACCTCACAGTCCTTCACTTCCCTGCCAGATTGTTGTCTTTTGTACACTTTCCAGCTCCCATTCACAGTCCTGATTTTTGCCTTGCTGTGTTCTGAATCCTGCTCTGTACTCCTGGACCATGCCTCTTGCCTCATCCCAGATGTCTGTGTTTGCTTGTGCCACTGAACCCTGCTTGTTTATGACTGCATCTCTGCCTAATCCTGTTTGTACTTATGCTTCGCTGACTGATCACTGATCAACAAGGCCTGGATATAAGACCATGATTTCTCTTTCACCAAAGCCTAGTCGGAGTTTGCATTGTGAGTCCAGCCGCTCTGGGTACGGGGCAGCTGCCCATCGTGACACAATCATTTTCATTTTTAGGTTCACATTGATCTTGTGGTTCATAGAGCTCTTTTTGAGTTTTGTTGAGGGGCATTTGGAAAAGTGAAGATCAGAAAATTGACTTGTTTTAACTAAATAGCAGTTATGTGACTTTTTTCAAGCTCTAAAATGTTTTTTCCCAAGCTCCAGTAAAAGCTATTAATTATTAGGGATGAGTGTTAAGATTTTATCGATAACAATGCCATTATTGATTCCGCTTATCAGTCTGGTTCTTTATTGATTCCCTTATCAATACCTCCTGTGAATCTTCTGTGTACAGAAAGTAGGCTTTACAGGTTTTCTATGTCAACAACATTTTATTGAGTCTTAAAGTAATAAATATGAAATTGGTCACTGGATCCTTGATCTCTGAACATAAATAAAAATAAATCAAATCTGTACATCGTCACTGGATCCTAGATCTCTGGGACAGGTTCATACAGGAGTCGGCAAGACCTTATTTAGGACATTGTTTTGGTGATTAGGGGTGTCCTCGTGTATTGTAATAAATAGTCCAGAGAAATGCATGAGCTTCTCTCAGAATTGGAAAAAAAAATAGACCTGAAAGAAGTTTCTGTTGGAAGTATTTTAGACATAGGATCAGCAGGTTAGGTGAATTGGAAACTTTATAATTGTCCAAGTCTCGATCTCAGTAGGACTAACCTGATTAAATAAAGATTAAATTAAAGTGGGAGGAGGAGGTGTTGGCTTTTTTTTTTAAATTGAAAGACACTGGACTCATTGAGAGGATTTAGTACTGCTATAACGGACTGATGCAGAACGTGCAACAGTAAGGATTCCCTATGCTGTTAAAAGCCACAGAGGAAGAGAGGGTGTCTTTGATTTATATCACAGGAGCACGTTTTGAAGTCGGAACACATTTCTGCATTCACAAAATGCCTCAAGAAACCACAAAAATGCATAAAAGTACTTAATTTACTTATATTTGTTGTGAGTCTGAGTTCTTCGTCGGGCTCGAACCCATTAATTGTGCAGCTAATCTAGTTTCCTCAGCGGCAGCATGATGAGACAAAACAAATGCATTTTCGTCATGGCAAGTGGTCGGAGCTGTCTCTGACCACTAGCTAGCTCCGACCTAATGTGAATTGAAGAAGCGATAAGGGAACTATTAAGCAAAAAGACTGTTGATGGTGGTGGATCAATCTTTTTATCGATTCTTAACAGGAACCAGTTTTTACCCATCCCTATGCCACGATGCGAAACACACATCTTGGAGGCTCCTGGGATGCATTCCTCTTACAGATGGTGTGCACATTTGCCATTTAGTTACATTTACTGTATACTTCCTGCAGTTTTGTCTTCTGTAAGTGTAAAGCTTGCTCTATTGGGTTGAGGTCACATGACTGACTTGGTCAGAAGCTCTTGCATTGCTTTGGCAGTGTGTTTTGGGTCATTATTCATCTGCACTTCGAAGTGTCATCCAAGCAGTTTGACAGCATTTTGGCTGACTCTGAGCAGAGTATTGCTCTATACACTTGAGAATTTATTATGCTATTTCAATTAGCAGTCATATCTCCAATCAGCACCAGTGATTCAGTTCCATTTTCAGCCATACATGTCCATGCCATAACACTGCCTCCACTATGTTTAACAAATGGCCTTCTTGCTCTTGAATATAACCAGCAGTTTGATCTTTATGTAAATGCTGTGTATTTACATTCACGACAATGCCTCATTAGGCTCAGTTGTCCAGTTATTTATGGCCTTTGAAAAATTGGTTGGCACCCTCCTACCTGGTCAGTCCTGTATAATGTTATGTACTGGCCAGTGTTTTGTATTGTCAGAATACACAATTACTATGTCTTGCAAAGACAAAGAAGAACTCAGCAGGTCAGAGGGCTTTGCATGCAACTATTAGAATAAAAAGTGCAGTATATGATATTGGCTCTCTTAATGACTCATACACACTCTTTTCCCTCTTTCTAGGGAGGAAAATGTCTCTTGTCAAAGTAATTCTCAAAACAAGCCTCTACATTTGCAAATATTCCAGTAAAATGGAGTGTCTGGTGAATTGGAAGTTGTGAAACCGACATCCAATGTTATTTAATTGGTTTTATGCAAATGTTGTGGTTGTTTCTTTGGTGCTGTTGTCTTGGCCCGATCTCATTTGTAAATGAGTTTGTGACTTTAAGTGTGGTTAACAGGGGTTGACAGATATGGCTTTTTCAAAGCTGATACTAATTATTACTAATGTTGGTCATTGATAACTGATATTTGAAACCAATAATTGCTTGCCAGGTAGAAGGACAAGAGGAGGCCAAAGAGCTGATTTAAGAAAGTGTTGAAGGAGGACATGCAGGTTGTTGGTGTAACAGCAGAAGATGCCAAGGGCAGGGTGAGATGGACACAATCAATCTGTTGTGGTGATCTTGAAGAAGAATAGCTGAAAGAAGAAGGCTGCAAAGCTTTGTTAAATGATGGTGGTGGTGGTTGCATTGGTGGTTAAAAAAATGTTAATGAACCTTACATACTCATGACTCATATTTGTTTGATTAGTATGAATGGCCTCATAATGAAGTCATACATAGTCAAAAACACCATTACAGACATATGTATATTTATTTGTACATTTATATTATGTTGTGTAGAGATTGCAGGGTATTTATCAGCCCTCTGATGCCTTTCGTTCTTTATCAGGTAGTCAGATTCATAGTTCACTGTTAGTGAGACAGCTGGTGACCTATATTAGACAGTATAAATGGTCTATAATATGACCCATTTAAAATAAAGGTCATTCATTCAAGTATAGCTTTGTATCTTGCTGAATTCATTCATCAAACCTCATTATTAGTCAGTTCTTTCAGCTCCCTTTTTCACTTGGGGTCACCACAACAGATCTGATGTGGATCTGTATGTTGACAGTTTTACATTATATGGAGAATGGGCAGGGGTGGTTTTGAAACAGGAACCTTCTGTGGTGGGAATAAGCGCACTAACTGCTTGGCCATCATGCTGCCCTATTAAACCCATGTGTTGATTTACTCATTTGATTTGTTGTATACATTGATATACAATACATTTGGTACATTAATGTTTCCCATAATCCCCCTAGCAGCCCCCTGTGCTTCCCAGAATGCACCACGGTGCCAGCATAGTTCCGGAGTCTCACAGCTCATGTAAGCAATGGCTAGTGAGGATGTGGATGGCGTTGATTCAGCGATTTCACGGGTAATTATAATGATGACATGTTCTCCCAAATTGAGAGAGTTATCTAGAGGAGGTGTCGCGTCTGTGATGGACTTCTGCCGTGCCCCGATGTTGTCTTGTTGTCCATACTTCATGAGATTTGTTTACATTGTGCCATGAACCGGAACTCTGCTGAAACCGACCTCTCACATGAGTCACGGACCACGAGAAGACGCGAGATTAACAACTGCGAAACAGCGAATTCAGGATTTGAAAGCTGCTGTTTTGTTTTCCAAATAGTTGTAGCTCAGTTAGACGGACAGATCATTTTGGAAAAGAACCCTTGTTTTTCAGCAAGCTCTCTGTATTTTATACCTCATTCAGATGTGGATCCACAGGTTTATGGGTGGATCCACATAGGGCCAGTACTCGGATCCGTTTTTAGTGGATCCACGTTGTGCCGAACTACTTTCTTTCGGCCATCTTTGTTGGTGCGAGTACAATAGTTCTCACAACAGGGAACCCAAATCTTGTTTAACGTATCATTTTTCTAAAAATTCAGTAACGACTGAGGTATAAAAACAAAACACCCCTCGTCTGGGGAGCAATATGAGCGGACAATCCAGTTTGTTGGGGATGGCGGATCACCTTCACCTCCGTCAGAGGTGATCCTGCGCCATCCCCAACTCACTGGATCTGGCTCATATTGCTCCCCCGACTCGTGGTGTTTTGTCGTTGTATTCATACACTGCACTTTGTCTTTGACCAGTTGGTGGGATCTGTGATCAGGTTGGGCCACCTGAGTGGCTTTCCGAAAACTTGCACCAGAAAAGGAGTAATACAGTGGGCAAAGGTGATAAAATGCAGACTGGTGACTCAATGTGACATGCTTAATAAATGTTGGTAATGACCACTGAATTAAGCCAACATTTGTTTTTTCTCCATATTGCAGCCATTTTCATTTGATCAATAAACAAACATGTCTGTCCAGGTTTGTTGAAAAGAATTAGGCAGCCGGTATAATCC
The DNA here is from genome assembly GCF_902500255.1 of Thalassophryne amazonica. Classification (NCBI taxonomy): domain Eukaryota; kingdom Metazoa; phylum Chordata; class Actinopteri; order Batrachoidiformes; family Batrachoididae; genus Thalassophryne; species Thalassophryne amazonica. Next base: position 27,160,434 of record NC_047117.1, read on the forward strand.
TTCCTCATTCCAGTATCTCAGAAAGAGGACCACAAAAGATGTCAGGTCAGGTGCTCTGGTGCCACACGCTGCCTCATCCACCGCACCACAAAACCGCCCTTGGTCCTAGATGACAACCACCTAGGCAGACAACTCTGGATCCATCCTCACCTCCTAAAAGTACCCATCTACAACCCCTGGCAAAAATTATGGAATCACCGGCCTCAGAGGATGTTCATTCAGTTGTTTAATTTTGTAGAAAAAAAGCAGATTACAGACATGACACAAAACTAAAGTCATTTCAAATGGCAACTTTCTGGCTTTAAGAAACACTATAAGAAATCAAGAAAAAAAGATTGTGGCAGTCAGTAACGGTTACTTTTTTAGACCAAGCAGAGGAAAAAAATATGGAATCACTCAATTCTGAGGAAAAAATTATGGAATCACCCTGTAAATTTTCATCCCCCAAATTAACACCTGCATCATATCAGATCTGCTCGTTAGTCTGCATCTAAAAAGGAGTGAACACACCTTGGAGAGCTGTTGCCCCAAGTGGACTGACATGAATCATGGCTCCAACATGAGAGATGTCAATTGAAACAAAGGAGAGGATTATCAAACTCTTAAAAGAGAGTAAATCATCACGCAGTGTTGCAAAAGATGTTGGTTGTTCACAGTCAGCTGTGTCTAAACTCTGGACCAAATACAAACAACATGGGAAGGTTGTTAAAGGCAAACATACTGGTAGACCAAGGAAGACATCAAAGCGTTAAGACAGAAAACTTAAAGCAATATGTCTCAAAAATCGAAAAATGTACAACAAAACAAATGAGGAACGAATGGGAGGAAACTGGAGTCAACGTCTGTGACCGAACTGTAAGAAACCGCCTAAAGGAAATGGGATTTACATACAGAAAAGCTAAACGAAAGGCATCATTAACACCTAAACAGAAAAAAAAAACAAGTTTACAATGGGCTAAGGAAAAGCAATTGTGGACTGTGGATGACTGGATGAAAGTCATATTCAGTGATGAATCTCGAATCTGCTTGGGCAAGGTGATGATGCTGGAACTTTTGTTTGGTGCCTTTCCAATGAGATTTATAAAGATGACTGCCTGAAGAGAACATGTAAATTTCCACAGTCATTGATGATATGGGGCTGCATGTCAGGTAAAGGCACTGGGGAGATGGCTGTCATTACATCATCAATAAATGCACAAGTTTATGTTGATATTTTGGACAATTGAAAGGAGGTTTGGGGATGATGAAATCATTTTTCAAGATGATAATGCATCTTGCCATAGAGCAAAAACTGCAAAAACATTCCTTGCAAAAAGACACATAGGGTCAATGTCATGGCATAGGGTCAATGTCAATGAGCAGATCTGATTTGATGCAGGTGTTAATTTGGGGGATGAAAATTTACAGGGTGATTCCATAATTTTTTCCTCAGAATTGAGTGATTCCATATTTTTTCCCTCTGCTTGGTCTAAAAAAGTAACCGTTACTGACTGCCACAATCTTTTTTTCTTGATTTCTTATAGTGTTTCTTAAAGCCAGAAAGCTGCCATTTGAAATGACTTTAGTTTTGTGTCATGTCTGTGATCTGCTTTTTTTCTACAAAATTAAACAACTGAATGAACATCCTCTGAGGCCGGTGATTCCATAATTTTTGCCAGGGGTTGTATCTATTGCCAGGTCATACAAAAGTGTCCCCTTGGTCTTTTTCATTTGATGAGGTGTTCAAAACTTTGGTACCTGCATGCTCGACCATGCAAAGAGGAGAGCGCCACATGAGCAAAATATTGTAGGTGACATTTCTAAACAGTGCAAGTCACACACTTCATATGTGTCTCTCAAAATTACCTTACATTTGACACAAAGTCATTCCAGCGGTGCCCAAGGTTCTGCTGAAGAGACCCAAAACTGAAGACATCATGTCATCACCTTAGGTAACTGGTTAGCATCCAAGTGTCACAACCATACACTAAACCTAGAAGCACCAGGACCCTAAAGACTTGCTATCATCGAACCCCTCTATCCAGGGACTTCATGGCTCCATAAACTCTTTCAAGGTCTCTGGCTATCAAAGGCTAAGGAACCAAAAAGCATGAATGTCACAATTACAGTCATTCCCAAAGTTTTATTTTTAATGTTATTTACATTCAACATTATTGCATGTAATAGACAGATGGCACAGACATGGGTGCATTGAAAGTCGTCCACATATATGATGGATTTCACTGTGTGTTATGATCAAAAGTGATTTTTCTGATTTTAGGGTTAGGGCAAGGGTAATAAGCAAACATTATTATAACAAACCCACAGATATTCAGTATGGCTTTTCCACATTCAGGTCTGTCTTCCTTTGCACTACAAATTCCATAAATGCAGAGTTTATTTTAACTAATTACCTGATTCTTCATTTAGTCTTCAATTTGTGGCCACATCCTACACTCATCAACTATACATAATTACCAAAAAGTAATTTTGCTGGACTAAAAAATAAAATTGCTCCTTAACCAAATTGGCTGCCTTTGAATGCTCAGCTGCACCCAGGGCTTGTTAAAAGTGCTATCAATCTCCACTCCTCATTCCTGCCTCATTTAGAAGGACTGATTGCATGCAGTATTTGATTCCCCCAGGGAGGGATACCTTGTTTCCTCGAACTGCCTGTGAGCCTGCTGGCTTGATATCTCAGACCACCAGTGTGATTTTCACTGGCGTAAACCCTGTAACTCAACGTGTGAGGTCCAAATCCACAAGAGCAGGCAACCTTCTAACCTTGACGTGGATCGGGTCTGGGGGGAACAGCTTAAATATTTTTTCATTTGTGTGAGGGCCAGGTGCAGGTCATACCAAGGAGTCCTCATTTGTCAGGCTTGCTTATTATCAACAGCAAGGGAAGTGAAAGAGAGAGGTGGCCAGCATGGATCTGAGGGAAATAATTCCAATTTAATCAAATCCTCAACTAATCTAGTGACTTCCAATGCCCCTAATATTTTCTTTTCTCAATGGGTGACCAGGAGAAGGTCAGGCGTTCCTGTCAAAAGCATGAACAGATTTTTTTTTTTTTTAAACTGAGCTCTTGTTTTAGGACAACAGGTCAGATGACAGGCAATAGCTCTTGGGCTGCTAGCTGTAGCCTGCCCACCTCTTGTTCCTGCCTGCACCCCGCTGTGCCCCTTGAGTCAGTCAGGAATAGTGCTATGATGGAGGGGGCTGATGTGTGTGCTCTCAAGGCATTGTGGGTTACCCTTCTGATGACTGGTAGACTTGATTGCATGGGGCCAATTCTGTGGTAACAAAATTAAAATAACAGCAAACTCTGGCTACCTTTTAGCTTACCATTAAAAAAAAACTGCTCGAATAGTAATTTTGTGACTATTGAACTACTTATGGGTGCCTGCTTGGCTTGGGAACGCCCTCCTGTCTGTGCCTGTGCTAGGGTCAAGGTTTACGGGTACAGTGGTATTTGCAGATGTTGCCTATCAATTCAGACAGCTCTGGGGCCCTCTCTGTTATCACAGCTTAAGGTTGGCTCCTTTTCTCCTTAATAACCTGATTTCTCTGGAGTTATGTATTCACATTTTAGAATAAAACCATTGTAACCACCGTGAATACAACTTCTGTCTCTGATCCAGTTTATTTATTTTTTTTATCATTATTGGTCTGATATTAGCCAAAATTACTGGATTGAAGATCTGAAACAAACACAAACAAAATCAGGGAAAGAAAGAAAATAAATCTGAAACTTTGATTGCATATCTGAATCTTGTTGCCACTGTATGTTTGCCTTTGGGACAGTCGAATATTGGTTTTGCAGTTTGAGGTAATGTTTTGTTAAATGGCTGGGTTAGCAAATTATATCCACACAAATGTACTTATTAACATATTTGTTTTTGTCAGACAGACAACACCATTGGATTGAATCGGCATTGGCACTGTGGATACGCTTTCAGTATCTCACAGTTCAATTCGATTTCAATTCATGGGGTTATGATTCGATTCAAAATCGGCTTTCAATTAAAAACGATTTTTGATTCAAAATTAGTTCAGTACATAGAGCTGAAAATTTCAGGATATACTCCTGTGTGCTGATAAAGGTGGTGTGGTAAATTATGCCATGAAAGCAAAGTGTATCTAAGATTATGTAGTTTTATATGTTGTGTGGGCCGCTGAAGAGGAGGTACTGCTGGCCCACCACCACCAGAGGGCGCCCTGCCTGGAGTGCGGGGTCCAGGCACCAGAGGGCGCTGCCGCCTCACAGGAGCAGCCAAGGTGACAGCCGTCACCTATCAACTGAGACAGCTGACATCCATCAGCGGAGGGGTATATCAGCTGGACGGCATCTCCACCTCATTGCCGAGATATCGCTCTACCAAGGAGGTAACGAACTCAGCCAGCCATACGGATTAATACCTTGTTGCTTGTGTGTAAAACAACTGAAGACTGAGAAGGACGTATTTGGATAAGTACTCTTATTCCTACATTACAGTGTTGTGTCTGATTAGAGGTGGAGGTGGTGTTTTCCACCCCACGTGTTGTTGGGTGCAGCCGCACCCACATCTGACTGTTTCTGTTCCTCGCCAGCAGTACCGGATCCGACGAGCGGAGGCAGTGACCACCTGGGAGTTCGGGACTTGGCGGCTCCAGTATTCCCGGGGTTCGGTGGCGGAGGAAATCGGGTGGTTCCGGTTCGACTTGGACAGACGTCTCCTATCGTCGAGCCTGCCCACACGACACCGTTGGAATTCGACTTGTGACCAAAATTGTAATTTGTTGTGTTTGTTGTGCGTGTTCACAACAGTAAAGCTTTGTTATTTGACTTGCCATACCACCTTTATTCTTTGGCAATTGGAGCGTAGTGTATTTAACTCTGGCTTTCCTCCCTCCCCAAATAAACCTACTAATTTATCCCATTCTATAAACTGTTTTGGTGGAATTTCTATTGGCAGGGATTGAAGTAAATACAGTAACCTCAGTAAAATATTAATTTTCACTGTATTTTTCTTGCTACTTAAATCCATTGGGTAAGTGGACCCTCGTTTGATGTCCTGTCTTATATTTTGATTGATATACAACCCGAATTCCAATGAGTTGGGACGTTGTGTGAAATGTAAATAAAAACAGAATACGATTTGCAAATTCTCTTCAAACTATATTCAAAGACAAGATATTTAATGGTCAAACTGATACATTTTTTTGTTATTGTTCAAATATCTTCTCATTTTGAAAAGGATGCCTGCAACATGTTTCAAAAGCTGGGACAGGGGCAACAATACTCAAGAACACATGCAAGCAAAGATGGGACGAGGATCACCACTTTGTGAACAACTGCGTGAAAAAATAGTCCAACAGTTTAAGAACAATGTTTCTCAATGTTCAATTGCAAGGAATTTAGGGATTCCATCATCTACAGTCCATAATGTAATCAGAAGTTTCAGAGAATCTGGAGAACTTTCTACACGTAAGCAGAACTGCATTAAAAACTGACATCATTGTGTAAAGGATCTTACCGCATGGGCTCAGGAACACTTCAGAACACCATTGTCAGTTAACACAGATTGTCGCTACATCTGCAAGTTAAAACTCTACCATGCAAAGCGAAATCCATACATCAGCAACATCCAGAAACGCCGCTGCCTTCTCTGCGCCCGAGCTCATTTAAAATGGACAGACGCAAAGTGAAAAGTGTGCTGTGGTCTGATGAGTCCACATTTCAAATTGTTTTTGGAAATCATGGACTTTGTGTCCTCCGGACAAAAGAGGAAAAACATCATCCAGATTGTTACCAGCACAAAGTTCATAAGCCAGCATCTGTGATGGTATGGGGGTATGTTTGTGCCCATAACATGGGCAACTTACACATCTGTGATGGCACCATCAATTCTGAAAGTTACATCCAGGTTTTGGAGCAACACATGCTGCCATCTAAGCAACGACTTTTTCAGGGACGTCCCTGCTTATTTCAGCAAGACAATACCAAGCCACATTCTGCACGTGTTACAACAGCGTGGCTTCGTAGTAAAAGAGTGCAGGTATAAGACTGACCTGCCTGCAGTCCAGACCTGTCGCCCATTGAAAATGTGTGGCGCATTATGAAGTGCAAAATATGACAATGGAGACCCCGAACTGTTGAACAACTGAAGTCATACATCAAGCAAGAATGGGAAAGAATTCCACCTACAAAGCTTCAACAATTAGTGTCCTCAGTTCCCAAACGCTTATTGAGTGTTGTTAGAAGGAAAGATGATGTAACACAGTGGTAAACATACCAGTGTCCCAGCTTTTTTGAATCGTGTTGCAGGCATCCATTTCAAAATGAGCAAATATTTGCACAAAAACAATAAAGTCTATCAGTTTGAACATTAAATATCTTGGCTTTGTGGTGCATTTAATTGAATATAGGTTGACGAGGATTTGCAAATCGTATTCTGTTTTTATTTACATTTTACACAACGTCCCAACTTCATTGGAATTGGGGTTGTAATCTCGTTAAGAAAATAAATGTTAATGGACCTTACATAGCTCATGACGTAATCTCAGATTGAAAGGAATAGATAGGATGTGGAAGATGCCCAGTAATGTTGACATTTAGTTTTGCTAACAAGTCTGTTCACTTTCTTTTCCTGTCTGCAGCTGTTAAAAACAAACAAACAAACAAAACAAAACAGTGTATGACATTGGCTCTTAATTATTCAGACACATTGTCCCCCCAGTAGGAAATGTGTCATTGATCGTAATCCTCAATACAAACATTATACAAACCTCTATATTTGCAAATGTTCAACTGAAAAGGACTGTACAGTGAATTGGAAGTTGTGCAGTTGTCATCCAATGTTACGTCAGTCTTAGATTGAAAGTGAAAGATGCCCAGCAAGGTTGACATTTACTTTTGCTAACAAGTCTGTCTGTTTTCTTTTCCTGTCTGCAACTGTTAGAATAAAAGGCACAATATATGACAGTGTCTCTTAATGATTCAGACACTCTCCCCCCGTTCTAGCAGTAAATGCGTCTTGTGACAGTAATTCTCTGAGACACACCAATTACACAAGACTCTGTAGTTGCCAATATTCCAATGAAGAGGACTGTCCATTGAATGTGACATTGTGGAAAGGACATAAAATGGACTGATGGTTTTCAAAATTGTTCCTTTCTCAGTTTAATCATTACTTATTATTCTCAATGCTCCAAGCATTAGCGATTCAACAGGTAAATTTGATTATCTTTTACAAACTCTAAATTTATAGCACTAAGCTTAATTCATGTGAGTCTGTACTTTTAGACAGATGCAGTTAACACAACACCTTACTTCTCAGGCCACCATAACTTTGGTGCTGATGTAGTAGTACATCCATCCTGCCATTGTTTAGCAATTAGTCTCATTTTATGACTCCCATTGCTGCTCCTGTAGCCTGAGGTACTCTATAACATTCTCTTGTTTGAGACTTCATTGATTAACAATGAACTAGAGAGTCTGTGGCTGACAGCAACAGTCTGTTTACTGATGATGCAGCTGCATTTGCCTTCACGGGACATTAGCATCTGTCTCAGTGAGCTGAGCCGGGCAAAGAACTGATGAGCTCTTGCAATAGACACTTAATGCGGAGGAAAACAACAACTAGTGTCTCATACTGCTCATGGCATCTTTGACCATTGTGAACCAGAAAGAAAACAGAATACTGATGCTGGAGAATTATTTTGCATGCACGTTTGTAGATGGCAGCTATGTACAATATTTACTGCATGTTATTTCACACTTGCTGTAGTTTTTGGAATGTTTTAAAACAGGGGTGCCCAACCTTTTATAACCGAGATCTACTTTTAAAGTTGACAGTGTATCGAGATCTACCAATCCATATTGACACCATAGTGTAGCCACAATATATTTTGCACCAATATAATAACCAATTTTCTGGCAGGTTTTAACAATAATAATGCATCATTGAAGTAAATTGGCATAGTGGAAAAGAATAAGCACAAGGCCTAGGACTGGCCTCAAGTTGGAAAAGTTGTTCCCTACCTTAGTGGGACATGTGGCCCAGAGATGAGGAAGCTAGTCTCATCATCCAGACAGTATTAGCGGAGTGCTGCCATAAGCAGGCACTCAGCACTCTCTGTCTGCAATAGATTCCACATTTGGACATTCACGTCAGGGTTGCTCTGGATTTGAGTTCAATGTCATTTTTAGTGTGAGGATCCAGGTTGAAGAGTGATGCCACTTTGGACAATATACAGTCCACGTCTATATTTTCCCCAAATGGAAAACAGAGAAACTGACAACGGCTCTTTGGATGCAAAGTCAGTAAAGCGCCTGTCATATTCTGACAAGATGCTCTGCACGTGATCATCATAACGTGCACTCTCAGGCTCCACGGTCTTTGTCCTGTGTGGAACGTTCTGCAGGTCACACTGTTGCAACCTGCTTGATAACGCATGTAAAATGCTTTTAAATTTGTTTCAAATCCAAAAGCTGTGCATATTCAGCATGGTTTGAACGTTTCAGAAATTCTTTAATTTCAGAAAGAAGATGTTCCAGAAATTTTACTTACTAATTTCTACTAATACCCACCTAATGTCTGTGTGCAGCAGATGTGTGTCTGTTCCAGTTGCGAACAGAATAACTCGTTTTCAGGTCTCCTGCACACTCCTGCAATATTTCGGCTCCTGCCCATCCTGTGCCTTTCAGTCCAACCCATCCTCAGACTCCTGGCCCAAACAGAACAGATTTAGACAGGCTAGCAGTTAGCATTAGAAGTTAGCATCGTATTTCTTCTCAGTCATCTGAAATGTTGCTCCAAATTCCCTTTCTTCAGTAAAGCTGTATCAATGGGAATTGTTGTCCACACGGACTGTTTTGTGTGTTGCACCAGTGACTGAGCCAGAGAAGTCACGTGTCTTATAGCTCCAGTTATGAGTTAAATAAAACTATAGCCCCGTTGGGCTAGAAAGATATCTTCTGTAGTCCGTTTTTAGTTAATAAGAGGCAGAAAATAACATGGTGACAGCGGTCACGGATTTTGACCAGTTTTACGTTTTGTAAGCTTAGTTTTTTAGTTCGCTCCCTTCGCCGCGGGAAGGAGGATACACCTGCTAGTCAGCTAATCAACACACGGCGTGGATTATTAGCATACGGACGCCCGAGCATGGAAGGATTGAAACCTCCACAGCGTCTGTGCATGGACTCAGGCATTCTTGCAAAGACTTGGAAGGTATGGAAAGAAGAGTTTTTGCTTTATGTGGACCTTGTGGTGGGAGATGACGATGAAACCACCAAGGTCAAACTGTTCGGCTATCTCGTGGGTGAGAGCGGGAGAGAGCTACTGGACACACTGATGGGTGAGACGCCTAAAGCAGCATGGAAGATGGCAGATATCATTAAGAAATTTGATGAACACTGCATGCCTAGCGTGAATGAAACTGTGGAACGTTTCTGTTTCTTTTCGAGAATCCAAGGCCTTAGTGAAACCATAGACTGCTATGTGACCGAATTAAAAGTGTTGGCGAAAACATGCAACTTTGGGACGCTATGTGACTCTTTGATTCGTGACAGAATCGTGTGTGGTAGCAACAATGCTACCATGAGGAGCGGGCTGCCACGAGAGGACAAACTGACACTCGAGTCCTGCATCCAGTTGTGCCGTGCAGTGGAGTTGTCGCGGGAAAATGTCTAAACAATCTCCGGACCCAAAGTGGAAGAAGTGCATGCAGTGAAAGAGCCTGCGCGGAACAGACAGCCGGGGAACATTGTTGACTGTAAGTTCTGTGGAAAATCGCATGAGAGAAATAAACAGAAATGCCCCACGTACAGGAAAAAATGCAAAAATGTGGCAAAGACAACCATTTTGCTGCTATGTGTAAAGCAAGTCAGCAGACAAGAGAAAAAACAAAACAGGTGCATGTAGCTGTAGCTGACAGTGATGATTTTGAAGAAGTACTCAGTGTTACTGCACAGAAAGTTGACAGTGTGAATGTAGTGGATAAACAGCACAGTACACAGCTTTTTGCTGGCATGCTTCTTGGGAACAAGACTGTAAAATTCCAGATAGACAGTGGTGCTACGTGTAACATTATCCCAACTGACCTGATTGATCCAAACACAAAGTTGGAAGACACAAAGACTGTGTTAGTCATGTACAACAAGAGCAAACTGAAGCCACTGGGGAAATGCAAACTGAAACTGAGAAATCCAAGAAACCAGAAACTATACAGGTTAGAATTCCAAGTGGTAGGGGAAGGTGCCACTGGACCACTACTGGGCAAAAGAGCAAGCAAAGGCATGCAGCTGATCAAAGTGCAGTATGAAAACATCATGGCAATCGACAGCATCGTTACTACATCGCCAGATACAAGGGGCCAGTGGACCATGGACCAGATAAAAGTGGAGTATGCAGATGTGTTCAATGGTGATGGCTGCCTTGAAGGAGAGTATCGCCTGGAAATCGAAAGCTCAGTGAAACCGGTGCAGTTGCCAAGGCGCCGGGTGCCAGTTGCCATGATGAAGCCATTGAAGGCTGAACTGCTCGACCTACAGAAAAGAGGAATCATTGCACCCGTGGAGCGCAACACAGATTGGATTAATGGTATGGTGGTTGTGCAGAAGCAGAATGGGAGTTTGCGAGTGTGTATCGATCCAAGACCCTTGAACAAGGCGCTGAAGCGCAGCCACTTTCCCTTGCAAACCATTGAAGACATTCTTCCAGATCTGTCCAAAGCCAAGGTGTTTTCAGTATGTGATGTCAAAAGCGGCTTCTGGCATGTTAAGCTAGACGAGGAGTCAAGCTTTTTGACTACCTTTGCGACACCGGTTGGACGTTACAGGTGACTGAGACTCCCAATGGGAATCAGCCCAGCGCCAGAGGTCTTCCAGCGAAAGCTGACACAAGCACTGGATGATCTGCCAGGTCTGTACATCATCGCAGACGATGTCCTGATCACCGGACAAGGTGAGACACAATAAATGGCACAGCGTGATCATGGTGAGAAATTGAGACTGTTTCTGAACAGGTGCAGACAAAAGAACATCAAACTGAATGTAGAGAAGTTCAAACTGAAACAAAAGGAAGCGACATACATTGGACATCTCCTGATAGCGAATGGGCTGAAAGTCGACCCGGAAAAGGTGCGTGCCATTGAACAAATGCCAAGCCCAACTGATGTGAAAGCCGTGCAGAGACTGTTAGGCATGGTGAATTACTTAGCAAAGTTCTGCCCTCACCTCTCTAACCACTGTCAGCCGCTGAGAGAACTGACACACAAAGACTGTGAATGGAGGTGGTCAGAGCAACATGAGGAGACGTTTCTCAAACTGAAAAAAATGATTGCAAACACACCGGTGCTCAAATACTACAGTCCAGAAGAGGAGCTGACTGTGCAGTGTGATGCTTCAGACACAGGCCTAGGAGCAGCACTGGTCCAGAGGGGTAAGCCCATAGCTTTTGCAAGCAGAGCACTCACACAGACAGAAAGGGGCTATGCCCAAATAGAGAAAGAATTCTTGGCTATGATTTTTAGTTTGGAGAAGTTCCACCAGTACACTTATGGCCGTAAAGTTACTGTACAGAGTGATCACAAACCCTTAGAAAACATTGTGAGGAAGCCTTTACTAAGTGCTCCCAAACGACTGCAGCGAATGATGATGCGCATTCAGAAGTATGATGTGGATGTAGTGTACTTACCAGGAAGAGATATGGTGTGGCAGACACCTTCCAGAATGTTCGTCCTATGGCTCAGTGGAAGTTAAAATAGAGACTATAAATATGTTACAGCATGTGCCCATATCTGCAGACAGCCTTAGTTCAATTCGTTCTGCCACAAATGAGGATGCAACACTGCAGATTCTCATTGAAACCATACAGAAAGGCTGGCCAAATGACAAAGCAAAGACAGCTAGTGACATTAGGCCATACTTCTCTTTTCAAGATGAATTGAGCCATCAAGATGGAATAGTGTTCAGAGGCGAACGTGTCGTCATCCCCTATGCACTGAGGAGAGACATTACGTGCCGTTTATACTCCTCTCATCTGGGCGTAGAAGGATGCCTACGGAGGGCCAGAGAGTGCGTATACTGGCCAGGGATTAATGACCAAATCAAAACATATGTAAGCAAGTGTGACATCTGCAGGTCTGGATTACAAGCAGCAAAAAGAAACACTGATCTCACATGAAATGCCAAACCGTCCATGGGCGAAAGTGGGCACTGATCTGTTTACTTTTGACAACAAGGACTATCTAGTCACAGTGGACTATCACTCCAACTTCTGGGAAATTGACTACCTGTCAGACACGAACTCTACATCAGTGATAAAGAAATTGAAAGCCCACTTTGCCAGACAAGGAATCCCTGATGTTGTCGTTTCAGATAATGGACCACAATACTCCTCGCAAGAATTCAAAAGATTTACCGAACGATGGGAATTCCTGCACAAGACCTCGTCGCCTGGGCACCCTCAAAGCAATGGCAAAGCTGAATCGGCAGTCAAAACAGCCAAGAGACTGTTGCTCAAAGCGAAAATGGCTGGACAAGATCCTTACCTCACACTATTGGATCACCGCAACACACCATCACAAGGCCTAGACAGCAGTCCAGCACAAAGACTTCTCAGCCGCCGCACCAGAACACTGCTGCCCACTAAAGCGAGCCTTCTGCAGCCAAAAGTGCAGCAAGTGGAGCAGAGCCTGAAAAGGAAACAAGAACGCCAGTGTGCCTACTACAATCGATCAGCCAGAGATCTGGACACACTGAAACCAGGTGACTGTGTGCGAGTATAACCATTCGAGCCGCACACATTGTGGAGACTAGGCCAGGTACTGAGGATCGTGGATGCAAGATCATACGACATCCAACTGCAGTCTGGTGGTGTTCTTAGGAGGAACTGCAAACACCTCCGGCGTGCCGACGCATAGGCTTTCAGTGAGCCTATGGACTTGGACACTGATGTACCATCACCAGCTGTTCCTGGCACACACACCACAACGTCTGACCAGGACAGTGCTGGTCAGAGTGACCTACCTGTGACCACTAGATCTGGTCGCACAGTGGTGAAACCACAAAGATTCAGACTTTGTGAGTCACTAGTGGTGAACCACCTATGGCCTTTGGGGGGAGAAGGGAATAGAAAGAGAGAAAAAAAAAGACAAATATGTTGTAAATGTGAAAAAAAAAATCCATTGTTATTACAAACATGTCTGTGTACGGAATGTGTTAAGCTGGTAATGAGTTGAAAAGGACAATCATCTATAACTTTGATCTTGAATTTAAAGTAAGAATATTAGAATGGATGTCAATCTGAACCATCATTTAATTTTAATGATAACTACAACTATTTTTAAGTTCATCTTGCCTAGGATGTGATTAATATCTGAACAGTTGTGATTTATACTTTACAGATTAGATTTCCAGTAACAGTTATGAGTTATGAGTTGACCTCTTACCTTGATGGAATTTTGAATGTGTACATTGTTTACAAGTTAAGAGTGTAATCAGAAAAAAAAAAAAAAGAGAAAGGATGTATCAATGTGAATTGTTGTCCACACGGACTGTTTTGTGTGTTGCACCAGTGACTGAGCCAGAGAAGTCACGTGTCTTATAGCTCCAGTTATGAGTTAAATAAAACTATAGCCCCGTTGGGCTAGAAAGATATCTTCTGTAGTCCGTTTTTAGTTAATAAGAGGCAGAAAATAACAAAAGCCACATTTACTTTGCAGATAAGACGGATTTGCCATTCGAATAAATGAAAAAAGATCTAGGTTGAAAATGATAATTTTTCATTTCTTATCCTCCACCATAGAAGAGCTCTTCTTCTTCTCTGGTGTTTAACGGCCACCAGCATCCTTATTGTTGCATTGCTGCCACCTGCTGCATCAGTCTGTTATAGCAGCACTAAATCTGCTGGACCGGTTGATCGCGATCGACAGGTTAGGCACGCCAATTTTAAAATGAGTGCATGCATGATATTGGTTTACGTTCCTACTGATATTACAAACACCCAGTATTAAGGTGATTGTTATTTACCAAGCATGGTTATTTCACCCTGGGAATCATGCCACAAGCTAAACAAGGTCTAAAAATGTTCTTCTGTCAGAGAACCTTCCTGAAAATGCACCAGAATACATCTGAGAGCATTTGAAATTTCAAATTTTTTGGAGGGGAGAACCTCCAGATCCCCACCAGGGGCTTTGGGCCTTAAGCCCTTGCCAAATATTTTCAGGTTTTTTGTTCAGCGGCCCACTTTCATCACTGATATGCATCTTGCAGTAGTTCTATAGTCAGTATTACACCAGATATGTTGTGACAGCTGAGTTGCTGAGCTTGTGCATCATACACACATCCATATATTTATATATATTTATATTTATCATCTGCTCTAGCTAGCTCAATCTTTCCATGTCATTTGTCTGAGATAATGGCTTGACCCCACACTTTCGATCATCTGTGGAGGAGCTGCTTTTGGAAATAATTTTACAGGGCATTAATCAGTTTGTTTTTTTTTACTTGTACATGCAGCTGACCGTACCAGCAGTCATCTGACAGCATCTCCCTGAAGCTGCATGTTGTGTTAAATGAGCTATATTTAATAAACCTAAAAATATGAATATATAAATACATATGGACTTATCATCTGAAACAACAGTCTGTCAGCATTTGACCCTGGTCTGGGTTTTGATTCTATTTTTTCCTCCTTCTTTACCCACCATCTGTCCCTGCTCTGTTTTATTAGTTATTTATCATGTGTTTATTCTGTTCTATTTTGCTTTGTCACTTTGTTTCTTTGTTACTTTTCATACTGTAGCCATTGTCCAGTTCCGTTATTGTTTTGTTCAGCCAGTTTGTGTTTTCATTGTTTATCACTTATTTTGTTCTTCTCTTTTGTTATATTATCTGTTGTGCTTTAGTGTCGGGTTTTGTTAATCACAGAGTCTCTGTTTTATTTATAGTTTGTTTAGCCACTTTGTTTTCTTAGTTACAGTTTAGTTTTGTCTTAGTGTTTATTTTCTTTCAGTTCTCATGTTCATGGCCAGTTTGTTGTTGTACTATATTCTGCCTTTGATTTCCGTTTTAGCTCTCTTCTGTTTTCCTCATTGCCATTTGTTTGTTTCCACTCCACACCCCTGCACCTGCCATCATGTCTTTGTCCCTCACTCATATTTGATTGTGTTCATTGCACCTGCCTTGTATCTTTCACTCACACTCTTGGCACCAGCTCACGTGTCTTTGTCTGTTACATCACTCCGCTTTGTGCACTCCCCTCCTCACAATCTTTCCCATGTATAATCTTTGTTCACTAGCCACGCCCCTGTCTAGATCTTTCCTTATGTGCACCTGGTTAATGCCACCTGTTTCTCATCTCACATACTGATTAGTCCACCTGCATTTAAACCTCACAGTCCTTCACTTCCCTGCCAGATTGTTGTCTTTTGTACACTTTCCAGCTCCCATTCACAGTCCTGATTTTTGCCTTGCTGTGTTCTGAATCCTGCTCTGTACTCCTGGACCATGCCTCTTGCCTCATCCCAGATGTCTGTGTTTGCTTGTGCCACTGAACCCTGCTTGTTTATGACTGCATCTCTGCCTAATCCTGTTTGTACTTATGCTTCGCTGACTGATCACTGATCAACAAGGCCTGGATATAAGACCATGATTTCTCTTTCACCAAAGCCTAGTCGGAGTTTGCATTGTGAGTCCAGCCGCTCTGGGTACGGGGCAGCTGCCCATCGTGACACAATCATTTTCATTTTTAGGTTCACATTGATCTTGTGGTTCATAGAGCTCTTTTTGAGTTTTGTTGAGGGGCATTTGGAAAAGTGAAGATCAGAAAATTGACTTGTTTTAACTAAATAGCAGTTATGTGACTTTTTTCAAGCTCTAAAATGTTTTTTTCCCAAGCTCCAGTAAAAGCTATTAATTATTAGGGATGAGTGTTAAGATTTTATCGATAACAATGCCATTATTGATTCCGCTTATCAGTCTGGTTCTTTATTGATTCCCTTATCAATACCTCCTGTGAATCTTCTGTGTACAGAAAGTAGGCTTTACAGGTTTTCTATGTCAACAACATTTTATTGAGTCTTAAAGTAAATAAATATGAAATTGGTCACTGGATCCTTGATCTCTGAACATAAATAAAAATAAATCAAATCTGTACATCGTCACTGGATCCTAGATCTCTGGGACAGGTTCATACAGGAGTCGGCAAGACCTTATTTAGGACATTGTTTTGGTGATTAGGGGTGTCCTCGTGTATTGTAATAAATAGTCCAGAGAAATGCATGAGCTTCTCTCAGAATTGGAAAAAAAAATAGACCTGAAAGAAGTTTCTGTTGGAAGTATTTTAGACATAGGATCAGCAGGTTAGGTGAATTGGAAACTTTATAATTGTCCAAGTCTCGATCTCAGTAGGACTAACCTGATTAAATAAAGATTAAATTAAAGTGGGAGGAGGAGGTGTTGGCTTTTTTTTTTAAATTGAAAGACACTGGACTCATTGAGAGGATTTAGTACTGCTATAACGGACTGATGCAGAACGTGCAACAGTAAGGATTCCCTATGCTGTTAAAAGCCACAGAGGAAGAGAGGGTGTCTTTGATTTATATCACAGGAGCACGTTTTGAAGTCGGAACACATTTCTGCATTCACAAAATGCCTCAAGAAACCACAAAAAATGCATAAAAGTACTTAATTTACTTATATTTGTTGTGAGTCTGAGTTCTTCGTCGGGCTCGAACCCATTAATTGTGCAGCTAATCTAGTTTCCTCAGCGGAGCATGCATGAGACAAAACAAATGCATTTTCGTCATGGCAAGTGGTCGGAGCTGTCTCTGACCACTAGCTAGCTCCGACCTAATGTGAATTGAAGAAGCGATAAGGGAACTATTAAGCAAAAAGACTGTTGATGGTGGTGGATCAAATCATTTCTTATCGATTCTTAACAGGAACCAGGTTTTTACCCATCCCTATGCCACGATGCGAAACACACATCTTGGAGGCTCCTGGGATGCATTCCTCTTACAGATGGTGTGCACATTTGCCATTTAGTTACATTTACTGTATACTTCCTGCAGTTTTGTCTTCTGTAAGTGTAAAGCTTGCTCTATTGGGTTGAGGTCACATGACTGACTTGGTCAGAAGCTCTTGCATTGCTTTGGCAGTGTGTTTTGGGTCATTATTCATCTGCACTTCGAAGTGTCATCCAAGCAGTTTGACAGCATTTTGGCTGACTCTGAGCAGAGTATTGCTCTATACACTTGAGAATTTATTATGCTATTTCAATTAGCAGTCATATCTCCAATCAGCACCAGTGATTCAGTTCCATTTTCAGCCATACATGTCCATGCCATAACACTGCCTCCACTATGGTTAACAAATGGCCTTCTTGCTCTTGAATATAACCAGCAGTTTGATCTTTATGTAAATGCTGTGTATTTACATTCACGACAATGCCTCATTAGGCTCAGTTGTCCAGTTATTTATGGCCTTTGAAAAATTGGTTGGCACCCTCCTACCTGGTCAGTCCTGTATAATGTTATGTACTGGCCAGTGTTTTGTATTGTCAGAATACACAATTACTATGTCTTGCAAAGACAAAGAAGAACTCAGCAGGTCAGAGGGCTTTGCATGCAACTATTAGAATAAAAAGTGCAGTATATGATATTGGCTCTCTTAATGACTCATACACACTCTTTTCCCTCTTTCTAGGGAGGAAAATGTCTCTTGTCAAAGTAATTCTCAAAACAAGCCTCTACATTTGCAAATATTCCAGTAAAATGGAGTGTCTGGTGAATTGGAAGTTGTGAAACCGACATCCAATGTTATTTAATTGGTTTTATGCAAATGTTGTGGTTGTTTCTTTGGTGCTGTTGTCTTGGCCCGATCTCATTTGTAAATGAGTTTGTGACTTTAAGTGTGGTTAACAGGGGTTGACAGATATGGCTTTTTCAAAGCTGATACTAATTATTACTAATGTTGGTCATTGATAACTGATATTTGAAACCAATAATTGCTTGCCAGGTAGAAGGACAAGAGGGAGGCCAAAGAGCTGATTTAAGAAAGTGTTGAAGGAGGACATGCAGGTTGTTGGTGTAACAGCAGAAGATGCCAAGGGCAGGGTGAGATGGACACAATCAATCTGTTGTGGTGATCTTGAAGAAGAATAGCTGAAAGAAGAAGGCTGCAAAGCTTTGTTAAATGATGGTGGTGGTGGTTGCATTGGTGGTTAAAAAAATGTTAATGAACCTTACATACTCATGACTCATATTTGTTTGATTAGTATGAATGGCCTCATAATGAAGTCATACATAGTCAAAAACACCATTACAGACATATGTATATTTATTTGTACATTTATATTATGTTGTGTAGAGATTGCAGGGTATTTATCAGCCCTCTGATGCCTTTCGTTCTTTATCAGGTAGTCAGATTCATAGTTCACTGTTAGTGAGACAGCTGGTGACCTATATTAGACAGTATAAATGGTCTATAATATGACCCATTTAAAATAAAGGTCATTCATTCAAGTATAGCTTTGTATCTTGCTGAATTCATTCATCAAACCTCATTATTAGTCAGTTCTTTCAGCTCCCTTTTTCACTTGGGGTCACCACAACAGATCTGATGTGGATCTGTATGTTGACAGTTTTACATTATATGGAGAATGGGCAGGGGTGGTTTTGAAACAGGAACCTTCTGTGGTGGGAATAAGCGCACTAACTGCTTGGCCATCATGCTGCCCTATTAAACCCATGTGTTGATTTACTCATTTGATTTGTTGTATACATTGATATACAATACATTTGGTACATTAATGTTTCCCATAATCCCCCTAGCAGCCCCCTGTGCTTCCCAGAATGCACCACGGTGCCAGCATAGTTCCGGAGTCTCACAGCTCATGTAAGCAATGGCTAGTGAGGATGTGGATGGCGTTGATTCAGCGATTTCACGGGTAATTATAATGATGACATGTTCTCCCAAATTGAGAGAGTTATCTAGAGGAGGTGTCGCGTCTGTGATGGACTTCTGCCGTGCCCCGATGTTGTCTTGTTGTCCATACTTCATGAGATTTGTTTACATTGTGCCATGAACCGGAACTCTGCTGAAACCGACCTCTCACATGAGTCACGGACCACGAGAAGACGCGAGATTAACAACTGCGAAACAGCGAATTCAGGATTTGAAAGCTGCTGTTTTGTTTTCCAAATAGTTGTAGCTCAGTTAGACGGACAGATCATTTTGGAAAAGAACCCTTGTTTTTCAGCAAGCTCTCTGTATTTTATACCTCATTCAGATGTGGATCCACAGGTTTATGGGTGGATCCACATAGGGCCAGTACTCGGATCCGTTTTTAGTGGATCCACGTTGTGCCGAACTACTTTCTTTCGGCCATCTTTGTTGGTGCGAGTACAATAGTTCTACACAACAGGGAACCCAAATCTTGTTTAACGTATCATTTTTCTAAAAATTCAGTAACGACTGAGGTATAAAAACAAAACACCCCTCGTCTGGGGAGCAATATGAGCGGACAATCCAGTTTGTTGGGGATGGCGGATCACCTTCACCTCCGTCAGAGGTGATCCTGCGCCATCCCCAACTCACTGGATCTGGCTCATATTGCTCCCCCGACTCGTGGTGTTTTGTCGTTGTATTCATACACTGCACTTTGTCTTTGACCAGTTGGTGGGATCTGTGATCAGGTTGGGCCACCTGAGTGGCTTTCCGAAAACTTGCACCAGAAAAGGAGTAATACAGTGGGCAAAGGTGATAAAATGCAGACTGGTGACTCAATGTGACATGCTTAATAAATGTTGGTAATGACCACTGAATTAAGCCAACATTTGTTTTTTCTCCATATTGCAGCCATTTTCATTTGATCAATAAACAAACATGTCTGTCCAGGTTTGTTGAAAAGAATTAGGCAGCCGGTATAATCCTTCCTCATTCCAGTATCTCAGAAAGAGGACCACAAAAGATGTCAGGTCAGGTGCTCTGGTGCCACACGCTGCCTCATCCACCGCACCACAAAACCGCCCTTGGTCCTAGATGACAACCACCTAGGCAGACAACTCTGGATCCATCCTCACCTCCTAAAAGTACCCATCTACAACCCCTGGCAAAAATTATGGAATCACCGGCCTCAGAGGATGTTCATTCAGTTGTTTAATTTTGTAGAAAAAAAGCAGATTACAGACATGACACAAAACTAAAGTCATTTCAAATGGCAACTTTCTGGCTTTAAGAAACACTATAAGAAATCAAGAAAAAAAGATTGTGGCAGTCAGTAACGGTTACTTTTTTAGACCAAGCAGAGGAAAAAAATATGGAATCACTCAATTCTGAGGAAAAAATTATGGAATCACCCTGTAAATTTTCATCCCCCAAATTAACACCTGCATCATATCAGATCTGCTCGTTAGTCTGCATCTAAAAAGGAGTGAACACACCTTGGAGAGCTGTTGCCCCAAGTGGACTGACATGAATCATGGCTCCAACATGAGAGATGTCAATTGAAACAAAGGAGAGGATTATCAAACTCTTAAAAGAGAGTAAATCATCACGCAGTGTTGCAAAAGATGTTGGTTGTTCACAGTCAGCTGTGTCTAAACTCTGGACCAAATACAAACAACATGGGAAGGTTGTTAAAGGCAAACATACTGGTAGACCAAGGAAGACATCAAAGCGTTAAGACAGAAAACTTAAAGCAATATGTCTCAAAAATCGAAAAATGTACAACAAAACAAATGAGGAACGAATGGGAGGAAACTGGAGTCAACGTCTGTGACCGAACTGTAAGAAACCGCCTAAAGGAAATGGGATTTACATACAGAAAAGCTAAATGAAAGGCATCATTAACACCTAAACAGAAAAAAAAACAAGTTTACAATGGGCTAAGGAAAAGCAATTGTGGACTGTGGATGACTGGATGAAAGTCATATTCAGTGATGAATCTCGAATCTGCATTGGGCAAGGTGATGATGCTGGAACTTTTGTTTGGTGCCTTTCCAATGAGATTTATAAAGATGACTGCCTGAAGAGAACATGTAAATTTCCACAGTCATTGATGATATGGGGCTGCATGTCAGGTAAAGGCACTGGGGAGATGGCTGTCATTACATCATCAATAAATGCACAAGTTTATGTTGATATTTTGGACAATTGAAAGGATGTTTGGGGATGATGAAATCATTTTTCAAGATGATAATGCATCTTGCCATAGAGCAAAAACTGCAAAAACATTCCTTGCAAAAAGACACATAGGGTCAATGTCATGGCATAGGGTCAATGTCAATGAGCAGATCTGATTTGATGCAGGTGTTAATTTGGGGGATGAAAATTTACAGGGTGATTCCATAATTTTTTCCTCAGAATTGAGTGATTCCATATTTTTTTCCCTCTGCTTGGTCTAAAAAAGTAACCGTTACTGACTGCCACAATCTTTTTTTCTTGATTTCTTATAGTGTTTCTTAAAGCCAGAAAGCTGCCATTTGAAATGACTTTAGTTTTGTGTCATGTCTGTGATCTGCTTTTTTTCTACAAAATTAAACAACTGAATGAACATCCTCTGAGGCCGGTGATTCCATAATTTTTGCCAGGGGTTGTATCTATTGCCAGGTCATACAAAAGTGTCCCCTTGGTCTTTTTCATTTGATGAGGTGTTCAAAACTTTGGTACCTGCATGCTCAACCATGCAAAGAGGAGAGCGCCACATGAGCAAAATATTGTAGGTGACATTTCTAAACAGTGCAAGTCACACACTTCATATGTGTCTCTCAAAATTACCTTACATTTGACACAAAGTCATTCCAGCGGTGCCCAAGGTTCTGCTGAAGAGACCCAAAACTGAAGACATCATGTCATCACCTTAGGTAACTGGTTAGCATCCAAGTGTCACAACCATACACTAAACCTAGAAGCACCAGGACCCTAAAGACTTGCTATCATCGAACCCCTCTATCCAGGGACTTCATGGCTCCATAAACTCTTTCAAGGTCTCTCTGGCTATCAAAGGCTAAGGAACCAAAAAGCATGAATGTCACAATTACAGTCATTCCCAAAGTTTTATTTTTAATGTTATTTACATTCAACATTATTGCATGTAATAGACAGATGGCACAGACATGGGTGCATTGAAAGTCGTCCACATATATGATGGATTTCACTGTGTGTTTATGATCAAAAGTGATTTTTCTGATTTTAGGGTTAGGGCAAGGGTAATAAGCAAACATTATTATAACAAACCCACAGATATTCAGTATGGCTTTTCCACATTCAGGTCTGTCTTCCTTTGCACTACAAATTCCATAAATGCAGAGTTTATTTTAACTAATTACCTGATTCTTCATTTAGTCTTCAATTTGTGGCCACATCCTACACTCATCAACTATACATAATTACCAAAAAGTAATTTTGCTGGACTAAAAAATAAAATTGCTCCTTAACCAAATTGGCTGCCTTTGAATGCTCAGCTGCACCCAGGGCTTGTTAAAAGTGCTATCAATCTCCACTCCTCATTCCTGCCTCATTTAGAAGGACTGATTGCATGCAGTATTTGATTCCCCCAGGGAGGGATACCTTGTTTCCTCGAACTGCCTGTGAGCCTGCTGGCTTGATATCTCAGACCACCAGTGTGATTTTCACTGGCGTAAACCCTGTAACTCTACGTGTGAGGTCCAAATCCACAAGAGCAGGCAACCTTCTAACCTTGACGTGGATCGGGTCTGGGGGGAACAGCTTAAATATTTTTTCATTTGTGTGAGGGCCAGGTGCAGGTCATACCAAGGAGTCCTCATTTGTCAGGCTTGCTTATTATCAACAGCAAGGGAAGTGAAAGAGAGAGGTGGCCAGCATGGATCTGAGGGAAATAATTCCAATTTAATCAAATCCTCAACTAATCTAGTGACTTCCAATGCCCCTAATATTTTCTTTTCTCAATGGGTGACCAGGAGAAGGTCAGGCGTTCCTGTCAAAAGCATGAACAGATTTTTTTTTTTTTTTAAACTGAGCTCTTGTTTTAGGACAACAGGTCAGATGACAGGCAATAGCTCTTGGGCTGCTAGCTGTAGCCTGCCCACCTCTTGTTCCTGCCTGCACCCCGCTGTGCCCCTTGAGTCAGTCAGGAATAGTGCTATGATGGAGGGGGCTGATGTGTGTGCTCTCAAGGCATTGTGGGTTACCCTTCTGATGACTGGTAGACTTGATTGCATGGGGCCAATTCTGTGGTAACAAAATTAAAATAACAGCAAACTCTGGCTACCTTTTAGCTTACCATTAAAAAAAAACTGCTCGAATAGTAATTTTGTGACTATTGAACTACTTATGGGTGCCTGCTTGGCTTGGGAACGCCCTCCTGTCTGTGCCTGTGCTAGGGTCAAGGTTTACGGGTACAGTGGTATTTGCAGATGTTGCCTATCAATTTTAGACAGCTCTGGGGCCCTCTCTGTTATCACAGCTTAAGGTTGGCTCCTTTTCTCCTTAATAACCTGATTTCTCTGGAGTTATGTATTCACATTTTAGAATAAAACCATTGTAACCACCGTGAATACAACTTCTGTCTCTGATCCAGTTTATTTATTTTTTTTATCATTATTGGTCTGATATTAGCCAAAATTACTGGATTGAAGATCTGAAACAAACACAAACAAAATCAGGGAAAGAAAGAAAATAAATCTGAAACTTTGATTGCATATGTGAATCTTGTTGCCACTGTATGTTTGCCTTTGGGACAGTCGAATATTGGTTTTGCAGTTTGAGGTAATGTTTTGTTAAATGGCTGGGTTAGCAAATTATATCCACACAAATGTACTTATTAACATATTTGTTTTTGTCAGACAGACAACACCATTGGATTGAATCGGCATTGGCACTGTGGATACGCTTTCAGTATCTCACAGTTCAATTCGATTTCAATTCATGGGGTTATGATTCGATTCAAAATCGGCTTTCAATTAAAAACGATTTTTGATTCAAAATTAGTTCAGTACATAGAGCTGAAAATTTCAGGATATACTCCTGTGTGCTGATAAAGGTGGTGTGGTAAATTATGCCATGAAAGCAAAGTGTATCTAAGATTATGTAGTTTTATATGTTGTGTGGGCCGCTGAAGAGGAGGTACTGCTGGCCCACCACCACCAGAGGGCGCCCTGCCTGGAGTGCGGGGTCCAGGCACCAGAGGGCGCTGCCGCCTCACAGGAGCAGCCAAGGTGACAGCCGTCACCTATCAACTGAGACAGCTGACATCCATCAGCGGAGGGGTATATCAGCTGGACGGCATCTCCACCTCATTGCCGAGATATCGCTCTACCAAGGAGGTAACGAACTCAGCCAGCCATACGGATTAATACCTTGTTGCTTGTGTGTAAAACAACTGAAGACTGAGAAGGACGTATTTGGATAAGTACTCTTATTCCTACATTACAGTGTTGTGTCTGATTAGAGGTGGAGGTGGTGTTTTCCACCCCACGTGTTGTTGGGTGCAGCCGCACCCACATCTGACTGTTTCTGTTCCTCGCCAGCAGTACCGGATCCGACGAGCGGAGGCAGTGACCACCTGGGAGTTCGGGACTTGGCAGCTCCAGTATTCCCGGGGTTCGGTGGCGGAGGAAATCGGGTGGTTCCGGTTCGACTTGGACAGACGTCTCCTATCGTCGAGCCTGCCCACACGACACCGTTGGAATTCGACTTGTGACCAAAATTGTAATTTGTTGTGTTTGTTGTGCGTGTTCACAACAGTAAAGCTTTGTTATTTGACTTTCTTCATTGTCCGTTCATTTGCGCCCCCTGTTGTGGGTCCGTGTACTTACACTTTCCCAACAGGATATCTCGGCCAACGTCATGGATCCCGAGGGGCGTCAACCAGCTGTTGAACGGCCAATGGAAGAACAGGGCGCACAGGCGCCCGCAGGAGGAGTGATCGGGGAGTTGCAGCGGATCCTCACTACTTTCACAGCTCGGTTGGATCTTATGACTGAGCAGAACGTCCTCCTTAACCGCAGGGTGGAGGCTCTCGCCGCGCAGGTGGAGGCGCGCCCCCAGGGCGCTGCTGCAGCTCCGCCTCCTGTCGACCCTGTGCGTAATATTGACGTTCCACAGGTCGTTCAACGACCCCCCCCACCTTCCCCGGAAGCATACATAAGCCCTCCAGAGCCGTACGGAGGTTGTGTGGAGACGTGCGCGGATTTCCTTATGCAGTGTTCGCTCGTCTTCGCACAACGTCCTGTTATGTACGCGACCGATGCTAGCAAGGTAGCTTATGTAGTAAACCTGCTTCGCGGCGAGGCACGCGCTTGGGCTACAGCGCTCTGGGAGCAGAATTCATGGCTCCTTCAGACATATGATGGGTTTGTGAGGGAGTTCAGAACCGTGTTCGATCACCCTAATAGAGGAGAAACCGCTTCAGCCGTGCTACTGTCAATGAGACAGGGGCGTCGGAGCGCAGATGCTTATGCAGTCGACTTCCGCATCGCGGCTGCAAGGTCCGGCTGGAATAGCACTGCCCTCCGCGCCGCCTTTGTAAACGGACTGTCATTGGTTCTTAAGGAGCACCTGGTGGCTAAGGACAAACCGCGGGATTTAGATGGGCTCATTGATCTTGTCATACGGTTAGACAACTGGTTAGAAGAACGTTGGCGGGAACGAGACGAAGGGCGTGGCCGGGCACGCGCCGTCCCTCTCCCTTCCGGTTCCGACCGCGCTCCGCCTTCCCCACGCTCCACGGCCCCTGCGCTCCGTGTGGCTACAGCTCCCCCTGCTGACGAAGCTATGGACACGAGCAGGGCAACATTTAGGGCACCAGATGCACAGAGGAGGCGGGCCCACGGAGTATGTTTTGTTTGTGGCTCGAGAGAGCACCAAGTGAGAGACTGCCCCGAGCGGTTAAACACCAACGCCCGCCCCTAGAGACTGGGCTAGGGGTGGGCCGAGACATTCACGTGGGACACACCCACATCGCCACACGACTCCCAGTTACGATCCTTTATGAGGAATCAACCCTGAAGGCCCCAGCACTGGTGGACACGGGCTCTGAGGGGAATCTGTTGGACAGCAGATGGGCCAGGGAGATAGGGCTCCCTCTGGTGGCGCTTACCTCGCCTGTGCAGGTTCGAGCACTAGATGGCTCCCTACTCCCTCCAATCACGCATAAGACACCACCTGTAACTCTGGTGGTGTCCGGAAATCACCGGGAGGAGATCGAGTTTTTTGTAACTCCTGCTACCTCCCGAGTGATTTTAGGGTTTCCCTGGATGTTGAAACACAATCCCCGGATCGATTGGCCGTCCGGGGTAGTGGTTCAGTGGAGCGAGACCTGCCATCGGGTGTGTTTAGGTTCCTTGGTTCCTCCCGGCTCCCAGGCTAAGGAGGAGGTCAGAGTCCCGCCCAATCTGGGGATGGTGCCGGTGGAGTACCATGACCTTGTCGACGTGTTCAGCAAGGATCTGGCGCTCACCCTTCCCCCTTAGGTCACTTTGAGTACCTGGTCATGCCGTTCGGTCTCACAAACGCTCCCGCGACTTTCCAAGCGTTGGTTAACGATGTCTTGCGGGATTTCCTGCACCGGTTCGTCTTCATATACCTAGACGATATACTCATCTTTTCTCCGGACCCTGAGACCCATGTTAAGCATGTACGTCAGGACCTACAGCGGTTGTTGGAGAACCGGCTGTTTGTGAAGGGCGAGAAGTGTGAGTTCCACCGCACGTCTTTGTCCTTCCTGGGGTTCATCATCTCCTCCAACTCCGTCGCTCCTGATCCGGCCAAGGTTGCGGCGGTGAGAGACTGGCCCCAACCCACAAGCCGTAGGAAGCTGCAACAGTTCCTCGGCTTCGCTAATTTCTATAGGAGGTTCATTAAGGGCTACAGTCAGGTAGTTAGCCCCCTGACAGCCCTGACCTCGCCAAAAGTTCCCTTCACCTGGTCGGATCGTTGCGATGCCGCGTTCAAGGAGTTGAAACGGCGCTTCTCGTCTGCACCCGTTCTGGTGCAGCCCGATCCTAGTCGCCAGTTAGTGGTTGAAGTGGACGCCTCGGACTCAGGGATAGGAGCCGTGCTGTCCCAGAGCGGGAAGACTGATAAGGTCCTTCACCCGTGTGCCTATTTTTCCCGCAGGTTGACCCCGGCCGAACGGAACTACGACGTCGGCAATCGAGAACTCCTTGCAGTGAAAGAGGCTCTTGAGGAGTGGAGACATCTGTTGGAGGGAACGTCCGTGCCATTCACGGTTTTCACTGACCACCGGAACCTGGAGTATATCAGGACCGCCAAGCGGCTGAATCCCAGGCAAGCCCGCTGGTCACTGTTCTTCGGCAGTTTTGACTTCCGGATCACCTACCGTCCCGGGACCAAAAATCAAAGATCGGATGCTTTGTCCCGGGTACATGAAGACAAAGTCAGAACGGAGTCGTCAGATCCCCCGGATCCCATCATCCCGGAGTCCACTATCGTGGCCACCCTCACCTGGGACGTGGAGAAGACCGTCCGGGAGGCCCTGGCATGAAACCCGGACCCCGGAACCGGGCCGAAGAATAGGCTCTACGTCCCACCAGAAGCAAGGGCTGCGGTCCTGGACTTCTGTCACGGTTCAAAGCTCTCCTGTCATCCTGGGGTGCGAAGAACCGTGGCAGTCGTCCGGCAGCGCTTCTGGTGGGCATCCCTGGAGACCGACGTCGGGGATTATATCCAGGCCTGTACCACCTGTGCCAGAGGCAAAGCCGACCACCGCAAGTCCTCGGGATTGCTACAGCCGCTGCCCGTACCTCATCGCCCCTGGTCTCACATCGGCCTGGATTTTGCACGGGCCTCCCGCCGTCCCAGGGAAACACCGTCATCCTCACGATAGTGGACCGATTCTCCAAGGCGGCCCACTTCGTGGCCCTCCCGAAGCTCCCAACGGCCCAGGAGACAGCGGACCTCCTGGTCCACCACGTCGTCCGGCTGCATGGGATACCATCAGACATTGTCTCCGATCTCGGTCCCCAGTTCTCCTCGCACGTCTGGAGGAGCTTTTGCCGGGAACTGGGGGCCACGGTCAGTCTCTCGTCCGGGTATCACCCCCAAACCAACGGGCAAGCAGAACGGGCC
The DNA here is from genome assembly GCF_902500255.1 of Thalassophryne amazonica. Classification (NCBI taxonomy): domain Eukaryota; kingdom Metazoa; phylum Chordata; class Actinopteri; order Batrachoidiformes; family Batrachoididae; genus Thalassophryne; species Thalassophryne amazonica. Next base: position 27,188,479 of record NC_047117.1, read on the forward strand.
AATCAAGAGATGGAGCAGACACTACGTTGTGTGACAGCCGCGCACCCGGCAGCCTGGAGTACTCATCTGGCCTGGATCGAGTACGCCCACAACAGTCAAGTGTCGTCAGCCACCGGCCTCTCCCCTTTTGAGGTGTGTTTGGGGTATCAGCCCCCATTGTTTCCGGTGGTTGAGGGAGAGGTCGGTGTGCCCTCGGTCCAGGCCCACCTGCGGAAGTGCCGTCGGGTATGGCGTGCCGCCCGTTCTGCTTTGTTGAGGGCCCGGACGAGGGCGAAGACCCATGCAGACCGGCGGCGGACCCCGGCCCCTACGTATCGCCCTGGGCAGGAAGTGTGGTTGTCCACCAAGGACATTCCACTGCAAGTGGCCTCCCCGAAATTGAAAGATCGATACATAGGACCGTACAAGATCCTCAAAATCGTCAATCCCGCCGCAGTGAGGCCGGAAGCTGAAGCCTCACTGCGGATCCATCCCGTGTTCCATGTGTCAAAACTCAAACCGCATCACACCTCGCCCCTCTGTACTCCCGGTCCGGCGCCACCTCCTGCCCGGATCATCGATGGCGAGCCGGCTTGGACTGTGCGCCGGCTTCTGGATGTCCGACGGATGGGCCGGGGCTTTCAATACCTGGTGGACTGGGAGGGGTACGGCCCCGAAGAACGCTCCTGGGTGAAGAAGAGCTTCATCCTGGACCCGGCCCTCCTGGCCGACTTCTACCGCCGCCACCCGGACAAGCCCGGTCGGGCGCCAGGAGGCGCCCGTTGAGGGGGGGGTCCTGTTGTGTGGGCCGCTGAAAAGGAGGTACTGCTGGCCCACCACCACCAGAGGGCGCCCTGCCTGGAGTGCGGGCTCCAGGCACCAGAGGGCGCTGCCGCCTCACAGGAGCAGCCAAGGTGACAGCCGTCACCTATTAACTGAGACAGCTGACATCCATCAGCGGAGGGGTATATCAGCTGGACGGCATCTCCACCTCATTGCCGAGATATCGCTCTACCAAGGAGGTAACGAACTCAGCCAGCCATACGGATTAATACCTTGTTGCTTGTGTGTAAAACAACTGAAGACTGAGAAGGACGTATTTGGATAAGTACTCTTATTCCTACATTACAGTGTTGTGTCTGATTAGAGGTGGAGGTGGTGTTTTCCACCCCACGTGTTGTTGGGTGCAGCCGCACCCACATCTGACTGTTTCTGTTCCTCGCCAGCAGTACCGGATCCGACGAGCGGAGGCAGTGACCACCTGGGAGTTCGGGACTTGGCGGCTCCAGTATTCCCGGGGTTCGGTGGCGGAGGAAATCGGGTGGTTCCGGTTCGACTTGGACAGACGTCTCCTATCGTCGAGCCTGCCCACACGACACCGTTGGAATTCGACTTGTGACCAAAATTGTAATTTGTTGTGTTTGTTGTGCGTGTTCACAACAGTAAAGCTTTGTTATTTGACTTTCTTCATTGTCCGTTCATTTGCGCCCCCTGTTGTGGGTCCGTGTACTTACACTTTCCCAACATTATATTTGAAAAAGACAACATAAACAAAAGCAAACCTATGACTAAAGATATTCATTTTCCACAACACTGTAGGGGTGTAGGTCTTTTGAAATGAAACAGGTGTTGTATCCAATTATTATTTTTGCAAGTCCAGAATTGGCTGGAAATTTGATAAAGTGAAACAGAATACAATAAAATAAATAATTCAAGATTTGTCATGTTTTTACATCTCTTGTCAGAACTACATCGAGAGACAATTTAATTTGAAGTTAAATATGCTGCACTTTTCATATTTCATTATTTTGCATTATATTTCATGTCCTTTGATGTTATTTAGTGGTCATAAATAATGTTCAGAATGTTAAAAACACATTACTATCAGATGACATAGCATGTGTTGCCATGTTCAAAAAATTGCATACATTAGCTTTAATCTGTGAGCAGCAGAGAGCTGCATCACACACTTTAGCACTCAGTGTTAATGTAAATGTTCTTTATCATTAGATGTTTTGAATTGTGTTACATCTTTTGTCATTAGTGTTGGATGAATTTCCATTTTTGTGTGTGTGGGGGGACTAGTTCTGTATGTGCTGCTGCAGATGCCTTCAATATTTCCTCAATTTTAAGTTTGTTAGATTTTTACGCAAATTATGGCATCTCCTAATCCATCTCTTTGTACAGATTAAAAGTCATTGTAGGCAGCATTGCTATTCGGCAAACATGCCATCTGTGAAATTGTGCACCAATGCATATAAAACATCAAATTTGTAATAAATTGGTGGCATTGTCTTCCTAAACTCTGATATAGCAAGCTCTGATCAGATACTGGAACAGTGATTCAACATAAATGTGGATCGGTACCCTTTGGCTTTTAGGTTTCTAGTTTTAAGACAAACGTAAGGAAACTTTTACATTAATATTTCCAAACTTTCTGGATTGAGTGATGCAGTCCGGTTTCCTGTTGTATGCTCTCTCAGCACCCCTCACACACACAGCAGGCTGACCCCGCCTCCTGCAGAAAGCAGGAGAGAGGGAGAGAAACAATTCCCTGAAATATTGGTGACTGAGATTACAGCAGTAAAGAACGTTATTATAAAATTTAATTTTTGAACGTTTTGAATCCATTGTGAATCATGAAGGATGAGAATCATGATTCTGGCTTAAATTGATTTATTTGATTATTTATTTTCCCCCACAAAACCCCTAATTGGTAAATACTGAACATTTCAGGATTGCTATCGTATCTGACATGAAAAAGTGGTGTCTTGCCATTCCTATTCTGAGCTCACATTAAAGGGTTGAGGTGAATTTATATCACAAATATCTTGGGCCTTCCTAATATCTTGGGCGAAGGCTATGGATGCATACACGGTCAGACGGTCACTCACAGATGATTGAAAACATGCAGATGAAACCCATCTCTATAGCTGTCACAGAATGGTGGCAGGAGCTAAAATTGTGTATATTCTAAATGATGTGAGCCAGGTTATACAGTAGTAATACATGCATAAGGCAGTATGTATGTAATTTTATTTGCATTCCAATTTGTATACAGACGCAAAGTTCCATTGAAAGAATGTAAAAAGCATTCATTTTTGTTGTGTATAACAACTAAAATAGAACCTTGTCATTTGATATTTTATTAATGTATAAACAACAGAAAAGGGACTTACATTTTGGTCACTGGTGCTTCGACATCAACAGTCTAACACAAACTTTAAGTAGAAGTCCAAAATTGTTCTCAGTCAACTTGGATAAACAGTTAGATAGTTCAAAAATAATTCTGATGATGTAGTCCATGATACTTCCAAAACAACAACAACAAAAAAGACTTTGTGTACTTCCTTAGTCCAGCGAAAAATCTCATCAGAAATTTGTCCAGGTGTTCATCCTAACAGCTCTTCATGCCTCCAGACGGCTTATGGCATAGTGGATTTGTTTTGTGTGTGTGTGTGTTAGAAGATTTAGCATCCCAATTAGCTCGTTCAAATCGTTGTCCGTCAGCAAAACAATCTTTGCCATGTTTAGCTAAATGCCGTCCCCACTCACGCGTGTGTGTGTGTGTGTGTGTGTGTGTGTGTGTGTGTGTGTGTGTGTGTGTGTGTGTGTGTGTGTGTGTGTGGGCAAAGTTTGCAGCGTGCAATGTTACAAAACGTGTGGAACCAAATTTGCATGCTAAATGCAACACAGCACAAATGGGACGAATAATCCATGTCACGTGACATACAAGCACCAATCAAATGTCAAGGATCCACTCAGCCATTATATAATAGCTTTTATTTCCATACACGAAAATGTATTGAGAACATTGCACATTCTGTCTTATTGTGGCCAGCCTAAGGCACACCTGTGCAATCATCTTGATATGGTACACGTGTGAGGTAGGATGGATTATCTCGGTAAAGGAGAAGTGTTCACTAACACAAATTTAGACATTTCGTAAACAATATTTAAGAGAAATAGGTCTTTTGTGTAGACAGAAAATGTTTTAGATCTTTCATGAAAAATGGGAGCAAAAACAAAAGTGTTGCGTTCATATTTTTGTTCCGTGTATTTACTGAGAAAAATGGTGACATGTTCACTGCTTATTTTACCCATTGTATAATATACATATCACATCTTATCGCATGCTTATTTTGAAATAAACTAAGAAGATTACAAAAAGATTACAATTGTAGGGTTCTTTGTTTGTTTTTTCTTGTTCTTACTTCCCAAGTGATAAATGATGTCCACCTGCCTTACTGTAACTCAGTTCAGGATAAAAAAAAATTGTAAATCCACCCTGTTGCTGATGAGGTCTCATACTGGGGTTGGGGCTTGTGGTACAGACAACAGTCCGCTTCTTAACCCCTCTTAAAGCCATTAAAATATGTTAATCATGAGTCACTTTTGTGTGGATTAAAGTCAATAACTGGGACTCTTGTCTTGTTGCAGTCAAGAAACGAGAATCATCCTCTGTTCTGTTGGCACAGCTCCAAACGATGTGTGGCTCTCTGCCGAGACACAGTCCAGCTGGAATTAACTTCAAAACGAATTGCCACTTAAAATAAATGACACCCCTTTCCAAACGCTGTAATACAGACAATAAACTACAATTGACTAAAATGTTTGTTTTTTTTCTAAAAAAAAAAAATGAGACGTCCTGCGTTCTTTCTGAATTACATCCTGACGTGCAGCAACGCCAGCTGCAAAAGCTCAGCTCAGACATATGGAAAGACATTCATGCCAATAATGTCTGAAAGGAAATGCTTTTGACAATAACTACAGATTTTGTTTATTTCTATTTATGTCCAGAGATCAAGGATCCACCATGTATAGTTTATTATGTCCAGAGTTTAAGGATCCAGTGACCAATTTCACATTTATTTACTTTAGACTCAATAAAATGTTGTTGACATAGAAAACCTGTAAGGCCTACTTTTAGTACACAGAAAATTCATAAGAGGTATCGATAAGGGAATCGAGAAGGAATCGGATTGATAAGCGGAATCGATAATGGTATCGATATCAATAAAATCTTATCAGTACCCATCCCTAGTCTTTACACATCTATATTCTATTTTTTTTTTGTCTATTTTTTCCCAAAGTTTATATTATTAACTGTAAATACTGGGAGATGGTCACTAATGTTGTTAATTAATAATCCACTAATTGCCTTAATATCAATGTCATTTGTAAATATGTTGTCAATGAGAGTAGCAGAAGTAGATGTACTCCTACTGGGTCTTGTGATTCTGGGGGAAAAAAAAGCACATACTGTACATTGTATCGATAAATTCATTTGTAGGTTTATGGTTGTTGCCATTTAACAGGTCAGTGTTCCAGTCTGCACATATAAAAACTGTTTTGTTCCCTATATTAGAAAACATACTTTCCATCCATTCACTGAAAATTCCAGTGCTAGAATCTGGCGTTCTATATATACAGCTCACAATAATATTTGTGTTTTTGTTTTTCTTGCAGATTTCAATTGATAAACATTCAAGAACATTATCCACCACAGCCTGCCCTTGTATATATATATTTGCTGGTCTGATCAGTATCACAGAGATTCTGCATACACATTTACCGTTTCCTATATATATTTGCAAATTTCTATGCCTTTACAGATCACGGTCCAAGTTTACAAATATGATTACACATACTGATGTACAGATTGAGAGACAGTTGCATAAGTCTTCACTTACATTCACAAATAACTGTGCTACAACAATGGCCCTGTAACAATCTGACCTCTTTAATTAGTAAATATAAGCTCATGTTTCACAGTATAGTGTTGGCATTGTTCAAAGTTTGTCTGCTATTAAGGTATTACCATATAATATTTTCCTGTGTCCTTCTGCTTTTTGTTTTTTGTTTTTTTTTCTTTTGAAGAAATTGACATTCAGCGCTGTGTGCGTGAATCAATCACTGTCTTCCGCTGGACTCCAAAAAGCACCACATACAGACAACATGCTCAAACGCAAAGAGCTGCTGGTGACAATGGCATTGGCACAAGTGTGACGTTTTACTCCACTGACTACCCGCACATTCCAAAGACAGACCTGGTGAGTACTGCACATCACATGCACACTCCCACAGACCAACAACAAAACAAGGCATAAATTTGAAGTGATTGTAATTGTCTACTTTTGTTGTACACACCTGTGAATTAAATATTTTTAGACTTCTTTGGTCCAGTTTGTCTTTTCATTGGATGAATGAGTTTCAATATTATACTGTGACCTCAACCTGGCTGACATGAGAAACTCATTGATTGGACTGATTCATGTTTTCTGAAGGTTATTAGTAGCTTAATAATTTCACCTGACATAAAACTGCACATCCTAAACCCACTTATGTTTGGTACATCTTGAGTATTGCATCCTTTAAGTACCACAATACTTTAACTAGGTTTTTGCAGGTCTGTGGTGCATTCACTTTCTGCTTCCACATGATGATTCCAATGCACCAGTGCTGATGAATTGGAATCATGTGGTATGTGGTATCAGTTTTAGACAGACATGCCCATGAGTACACAGATGAACGCATTTCTACTTGTGATTTAAAGAATTTAAATGTAATGTGATCAGATGTTTTTTCTCTTGGTTAGAGTTCTCGCAGCAGCATACTGAACCAATTAAAGACTTCTAAATGCTTTTAAAATGTATCCTTTTTTGCATCTACATCACACTTAATAATTTGTGTTGTCAACAAAACTAATAAAATTATTCTACACCATACGGACAGTGAATGAGTGTTGTGAAAGTGTAGGAACACGGACCCACAACAGGGGGCATAAAATGAACGGGCAATGGATAAGCCAAACAGTAACAATTTAATGTTGTGAAGTGCACAACAGAATACAGACAAATACAGTTTTGGTAGTACAGACAATTATATGTTGAGTGACGTGTGGGCAGGCTTGAGGATAGGAGACGTCTGTCCAGAACCGAGCCGGATCCCACACGGCCTTCACCGCCAACGGACCTAAAGAACACCGGAGCCACCAAGTCCTGGATCCCCAGGTGGCCACCGTCTCCAGCTGTCAGACGTGGTACTGCTGGCAGAGAACAGAAACAGTATAGATGAATGTGAGTTCGCACACTCATTAATTTCACAGTCTGTGTTCCTTTGGGAGGGAGCACCTCCACCTCCAATCACACACGTGCAGCTCCTGTCTAACCACTTATCTGGTTGGGGTGTGAAGCGAAGCCGTCGCTGATCACACCAAACGCCAATCCCACAGATAAGGCAACACTTACAGGAAAACGGCTGCAAAGAAGTTCAGACTATAAGTCAGTGTTAAGTTCAGACACAGCAGAGAATATTACCTCTTCTGGTAACTGATTTCTCGGCAAGGAGGTGGAGTTGCAGTCCGGCCTTTATGGTGATGGTGATGAGTTGGATGAGTGACAGCTGGTGCTGATGATAAGTGACAGCTGTCACTCCCAGTGGCTCCAACGCCCTCTCGTGCTTGAAGCCCGCACTTCAAGCAGGGCGCCATCTGGTGGTGGTGGGCCAGCAGTACCTCCTCTTCAGCGGCCCACACAACAATGAGATTAGACAGGCATCTTCATGGACCAGGTGGTCAAGGTAGGTGACTTTAAATACTTTGGGTTAACTGTTGAAAGTAACAGAGTGTGTGGTGGAGAGGTGAATAAGAGAGTGCAGGGGTGATGTGTGATAGGAGGACAAGAGTTAAAGAGAAGTTTTACAAGATGATAGTGAGACCAGCTTTGTTTTTTGGATAAATGGAGTAGGCCTAACAAAAAGACGGGGTGGAGTTGGAGATCGCAGAGCTGAAAATGCTGCAACTTTCTTTGGGAGTGATAAGGATGGACAGGAATAGGAATGGGCATATCAGAAAGACTGGTAGGACAGTTTGGAACCAAAGTCATAGAAGTGAAATCGCTATGGTTTGGACACCTGCAGAGGAGGGACCCAGGGTATACAGGGAGAAGGATGTTGAGGATGGAGCCATCTAAGAGAGGTTTATGGATGTGGTGAGGTAGGACATACAGGTGTCTGGTGTCACAGAAGAAGATGCAGAGGACAGGGTGAGTTGGGGATGGTTGATCTTATGTGGCAACCTGCAAGGCGAGTGCCAAAAGAAAAAGACAATGACTAATTTCATATTTTCATAAAATCTGTAGAGTAATATCAGCATAATTTTCATTGTGTAATAGGATTACTCTTTGACAGACTCAGTCTTCTCAAAAGGTTAGCTGAATTGCTTTAGCAGTTTTTTTTTTTTTTTTATAACCAACAAACACACAGGAGTAAAGATATAACCTACTTTTTAGAGATAATACAAATATTATTATCTAAATGTATATCACCAAAAGGAAGGAAGTACAGCATAATTTTGCAGCTTTGGGAAAACCCCTTAATGAATGACTTCACGGTCATAAGACGTTGAAGGAAGCTATGATCACTAAATACTTCAAAGGCAAACATTTTCCCTTCCTTCACTTTCCAAACACTCCCTCTTTTGTTCTAACACCTCAACACCTGAGTCACATGCAAGGATTTCTGAAACGACTGAGCCTGAGAACACAGCGAACACAGACCTGCCAACCTGTACATGTTTTCAAACCAGGCACGCATTCTGACATCAAAGTACGCCGTTAGGATTTGTCAATCAAAAGGACGCGTTAAAAAAAAGAAAAGTTCAGGAAAATTATTGACCAGTTGTGCCGGAAGCAGGTCTGTGCCTGCTGAAAATCAAAACAAGAGGAGTTCCGCCAATCAGCGCTGTAGTTTATCCCCACAGCTAGGAGTTGTGTAGAGCTCTGCAGAGACCGCTAGCAGTGGCTGCTAGCAGGCCTGCCAAAATAACAAATAATAATTAATAAATTAATAAATAAAATTTTGCTGGACGATATATTGCCACAGAAAATATCACACTAAACAGTATCACAACATTATCGTAATAGTCATTTTAAGACAATTTTATGCTTTTGATATACTGATAATATTCTATAAAAATGCAAGCATATCCTTTCTAAGAGCAATGAACTTTTAATTCTCAAGAATATTCAACATTTAAATTGAAATATGAAAATATATATATATATATATATATATATATATATATATATATATATATATATATATATATATATATATATATATATATATATATATATATATATATATTAAATCATATATATTCATTCCAACCTTTCTTTGAGGAACATGTTTTTAAACATTTCAATAATTTGATCACACATTTTTTTTTTTTTTGACAGGCTGGTGTTCCTCTGCCCATTTTTGTTCATCAAAGATTTGACCTTTTGTGGATACTGCCTTAATACTAAAATTGTGATTGAAATCACCTGTAGACATGACCTGTATGAAATAACATCCTTAAGGAAGGAAGGAAGGTTCCTGGTTCAAAGTCACCCCTTCCCATTCTCCATGTAATATGTAGTTGTGTCAAGAAGGGCATCTGGAATAAAATCTTTGCCTATTCAACATGCAGATCCACCGCGGATCTGCTGTGGTGACCCCAAATGAAACAAGGAAGAATGAAACAAGGGAGAAGCAAAAGGGACTTATTAATAGCCCTAAATTGCCCTTGCTTCCCCCCCTTTTTTTTTTTTTTTTGCAGGCCTCAAATGCAGGAATGAATGTACACTAACAAATGAAATGACTTTGACACAAAACATGAAATGTCACAGTAAATGTATGGATCACTGCATTTCTTTTCTTTTCCTTATTGTCCCATTGTTTTGTGATTTGTGGTTGTAATACTGAGTTCATACTAAAGCCATGTTTTCATAAATTTTATGGAGTGATATCAGCATGGTACCTTTACTTCAACAAGTCAGACTCTGTCACCTCAATCACTTTGATGAAAATTGCATTTTGAATAACAACCCAACCCAGGGGTGGTGAAGATATAATCCTTTTTGCTGTGGTAATAAACCCAGTCATCCTTTATAAAAAGTACATCAACATAAGGAAGTACAGCGTTATTTTTCAGTTTTGGGACAGCACCTTCATGAATAGGTTCACATTTATACAAAATTTCAAGGGCAGTTTCTCTTTTGTTATCACGCCTCAACACCTGAGTCACTTGCAGGGATTTCTATTTTCAAATGTAATCCCATAAATCAGGGCTGAAATGTGCAAAAACACACACTCACTTATACTTTGAAGATATTTCTTTTGCTGTTACTTTTTGTGAAATGTGAACGTCCACTTTTGTCAGCACAGCCAATGTTTGTGTTCTGTATTATCCGGAGTGTAAGTCACACTGGAGTATGATGCACTTGTCAAAAAAATGTCTCTTGAAGAGAGGGAGGGGGAAAAACATATAAAAGTTGCATCGTAGTATAAATTACCTGCGTGAAGCTGCCCCCTTCCCCCCCATTCAAAATATTAAAATAGCACTGTTGTTCATTTGTGCTACATTTGTGCTGTTAAAATAAACTTTTGAACTTTTACAGTTTCACCTCTTCACACCTTAGGCCTATGTTTTTACATTCTTGACCTCGACGTCACTCAAAATATTAAAATAGCACTGTTGTTCATTTGTGCTTGTGTGTTCTGCTAAAATAATTTGCTTAACTGTTGGTCTACAGCCTACTTTTAAGACCTCCGTGCATCGCCTGCCCACATCGTGGGATAAGCAGTCAACGCACGACAGTCACCGTCGGTGGGTGTGCCTGTAGTATCCTGCGGATACTCCGCAGGATACTACAGGCACACCCCCTGCTCCGTGGCCCTCCCGAGAGCGCTGAGAGCATAAAAGCCAACGCCTTTCGGCCACAACCTCAGATCAGATGAGAGGACCCACTGAATTTAAGCATATTAAATGGAGTTTACCTTCCATCTACATTTCCAAACAACCCAACTCTGGGAAAAACTGGCCCCGGTGCAGTCGGGCCGTTACCGGCCTCACACCATCCATGGGTTCAGGCTAGATCAGAAGGACTCCCAGGATTCCCTCAGTAGCGGTGTTTTTCCCTCTTCGCTCACTGCTACTGAGGAGGATTCCCTCAGGACTGCGTGACGTCAGCCTGCGGATTCCCCTCTGACTGGCTGACTGACTGAGACAGAAGAGCCCAGCATTGAATACCAATCCAACAGCCGGGCTTGTGAGTATTCCCACACCCGCCCAGCCGCTCACACCCTGGGCAACTCCAGAGGAAAAAAAATAAGGTCCAACCCCTATCAAGGAGAGTTGTTCCACAGTCTAGGCTGTGTGTGGAGGTGAGGCCTACCAGGTCTAATTGGTAGCGCTCCACCTCCTGCACACGCTTTGTCCCCCACAGCAAAGGCAACGGTCCACGTCCCCAGAGCTAGCTTTTGCCACCTCTGTCTGGTCTGTCGAGACTCTCGAATTTCACAGCCACCCATGGGAAAGTGCACCCAACCGTAGTGGTTCCCCTTGCAGGTGGTGAGCCCACAGGGTGGAGATGGCAAGTCCACATCTGGCTCCAGATGGGGGCCCCAGCCTTCCTCCAGAATGGGTCATGTTCCCTCTGCCTCATTTGTCTATGGAGTCTTTTTAAACCATTCTTAGTCTGGCCCCTCAGCTGAGACCAATTTTCCATGGGAGACCCTACCAGAAGCACAAAGGCTCCAGACAACACAGCTCTCAGGTTCCTAAGGACACACAAACCTCACACAAACCTCTCCACCACGATAAGGTGATGGTTCCTGGAGAGGCTGATACGTCCCAGTTTTCTTTTATCAGGTCAAGGTCACCCATCCATTTCTGGCCATACTTTAAAAGGAAATAATGATGTTTAATCACCTCCCACACTGTGAATCACACAAGCTTCAGCTGGGTTCCAGTTCTACTTTCCATCATTCACAAATTTCATGTTCCTCCGTGTCTTATTAACTTGCTCATCATCCATCCATCTGTTGATGATAAACACTGGCTAATATGTAATGAAGAAGACCCAGCAGCTTCTATTTTGTAACTTATATTGAAGCCTTTGTGAAATAAAGGTATGTTTTCTAGGGATAGACCGATAAGCAGCTCGGCCAATATTGGTTGAGTATTGGCTATGCCAATTATCGGCTTCGGCCAATTGGTACAGCAGATTATCAGTCTATCCCTACAGAGCACACAGAGAGATTTTCGGCCAATGCAGATTATCGGCCCAGCTGATAATCATTCTATCCCTAATGTTTTCATAGCCAGGGAACCAGAAAATATAAGAGCTCATATTTCATTTCATATGGCAGGCCTATCCGGACTCTCTCCCAGTCAAATAGATTTCAACCCATCAAGAAATCAAACAGGCCAGTCACACACATTTACCTGACGTTATAATGATGTTATACACATGTGGAACGATCTTTTCAATTAGCTACTGTTTCAGTATCAAACAACCAGGATGGTGTATTTTCTTCAAATGAACAGCAAACAACTGCAGTTAAAGCCTTCAATAGCAAGAGTGCTGTGGTTGCAGTACTTAAAATGGGATTTGGCAAAGTTTAAGTTACCAACTGGACCTCCTGTTTTTGAATGAGATCTAAATCAGCATGTTGTAACCAGCTGCCTTCTCTAGCTAGGAAACTATTGTGAAATTACTTGTACTGGTGACTTCACAACATGATAACACCAGTACAAGCAAAACAGCATGCTGTAATTCATGCTGATCTTTCATTAACTTAGTTTTTATAATGTTAGTCTTAGTTTGGTAGCTAAGTAAATTGATTCAGTGGGAGTATAGACTCTATATATACTGGACAAAGCCTGTGTGATGTCACCCATGTGTTTTTTATGGAGACCCAGAACAGCTGATATGAAGCCCATATCTGGGTGTCGCCATGTTGCCAACGGCAGCATTGGTGATTCACAATGAACTCATTAATGCATAGAAACTATCCGCTTACCAATCCAAACCCTTGCCACATCATGAAATAAATACATGTGGTGAGCCTACTTTGCTTCTGAATAGTGAGGTTGGTGCATATAAAAATAAATAGCCTTTAAAAATTCTAGTATTACTGCTGTTTTTTTTAACATAGTTTTTGTAAAAACTGCTTTTTGATGAGTGGAAAGGTATTAAAGAATGCACTATGTACAGTCTTCTATATTAAAAATTTGTGTAATTACAAAAAAAAAATAATAATAATCATTGTATACGTACATTGGGCGTATGTAATGAATTAACACTTGGTGAAGAAACTGTCTCAGACTCTTTTTGCTTTTTTGCACTGAGTACAAAGGACCTTTTACAGATCATTACTGATATTCATAGCAAAGTGTCTAACCAGATCCTTACTCTGGATGGCATTACCCTGACCTCTAGTAATACTGTGAGAAATCTTGGAGTCATTTTTGATCAGGATATGTCATTCAATGCGCATAATAAACAAATATGTAGGACTGCTTTTTTGCATTTGCGCAATATCTCTAAAATTAGAAAGGTCTTGTCTCAGAGTGATGCTGAAAAACTAATTCATGCATTTATTTCCTCTAGGCTGGACTATTGTAATTCATTATTATCAGGTTGTCCTAAAAGTTCCCTGAAAAGCCTTCATTTAATTCAAAATGCTGCAGCTAGAGTATTGACAGGGACTAGAAGGAGAGAGCATATTTCACCCATATTGGCTTCTCTTCATTGGCTTCCTGTTAATTCTAGAATAGAATTTAAAATTCTTCTTCTTACTTATAAGGTTTTGAATAATCAGGTCCCATTTTATCTTAGGGACCTCATATTACCATATCATCCCAATAGAGCGCTTCGCTCTCAGACTGCAGGCTTACTTGTAGTTCCTAGGGTTTGTAAGAGTAGAATGGGAGGCAGAGCCTTCAGCTTTCAGGCTCCTCTCCTGTGGAACCAGCTCCCAATTCGGATCAGGGAGACAGACACCCTCTCTACTTTTAAGATTAGGCTTAAAACTTTCCTTTTTGCTAAAGCTTATAGTTAGGGCTGGATCAGGTGACCCTGAACCATCCCTTAGTTATGCTGCTATAGACTTAGACTGCTGGGGGGTTCCCATGATGCACTGAGTGTTTCTTTCTCTTTTTGCTCTGTATGCACCACTCTGCATTTAATCATTAGTGATTGATCTCTGCTCCCCTCCACAGCATGTCTTTTTCCTGGTTCTCTCCCTCAGCCCCAACCAGTCCCAGCAGAAGACTGCCCCTCCCTGAGCCTGGTTCTGCTGGAGGTTTCTTCCTGTTAAAAGGGAGTTTTTCCTTCCCACTGTTGCCAAGTGCTTGCTCACAGGGGGTCGTTTTGACCGTTGGGGTTTTTCCATAATTATTGTATGGCTTTGCCTTACAATATAAAGCGCCTTGGGGCAACTGTTTGTTGTGATTTGGCGCTATATAAATAAAACTGATTTGATTTGATTTGAAAGTCAGTTTCACTTTTAGGCATCATTAAGGGGGGTAACCAAGTAGATAGGTGTGCTTGTTTCCAGTGCATACGGTTCCCTGTTTAAGGCCATCTCTGCCCAATTTTCTTGGATCTACTGAGGTGGAAGGATCTTACTTTACTGTGAAATGTTGCTGTGCCAGGTTAATATTTTCAGTCAGAATCTCTTTACTGATTCCAGTGTGTGAGACAACACTGAGTACATGCACACTTTTAGCTGAAATATACAGTAGTGTTCAGAATAATAGTAGTGCTATGTGACTAAAAAGATAAATCCAGGTTTTGAGTATATTTCTTATTGTTACATGGGAAACAAGGTACCAGTAGATTCAGTAGATTCTCACAAATCCAACAAGACCAAGCATTCATGATATGCACACTCGTAAGGCTATGAAATTGGGCTATTAGTAAAAAAAAAAGTAGAAAAGGGGATGTTCACAATAATAGTAGCATCTGCTGTTGACGCTACAAACAAAACTATTATGTTCAAACTGCTTTTTTAGCAATCCTGTGAATCACTAAACTAGTATTTAGTTGTATAACCACAGTTTTTCATGATTTCGTCACATCTGTGAGGCATTAATTTTGTTGGTTTGGAACCAAGATTGTGCTCGTTTACTAGTGTGCTTGGGGTCATTGTCTTGTTGAAACACCCATTTCAAGGGCATCTCCTCTTCAGCATAAGGCAACATGACCTGTTCAAGTATTTTGACATATCCAAACTGATCCATGATACCTGGTATGCGATATATAGACCCAATACCATAGTAGGAGAAACATGCCCATATCATCATGCTTGCACCACCATGCTTCACTGTCTTCTCTGTGAACTGTGGCTTGAATTCAGAGTTTGGTGGTCGTCTCACAAACTGTCTGCGGCCCTTGGACCCAAAAAGAACAATTTTACTCTCATCAGTCCACAAAATATTCCTCCATTTCTCTTTAGGCCAGTTGATGTGTTCTTTGGCAAATTGTAACCTCTTCTGCACATCTTTTATTTAACAGAGGGACTTTGCGGGGGATTCTTGCAAAGAAATTAGCTTCACACAGGTGTCTTCTAACTGTCACAGCACTTACAGGTAACTCCAGACTGTCTTTGATCATCCTGGAACTGATCAGTGGGTGAGCCTTTGCCATTCTGGTTATTCCTCTATCCATTTTGATGGTTGTTTTCCATTTTCTTCCACGCGTCTCTGTTTTTTTTTTTTTTTTTTTAAAGCATTTTAAACCATTATAAAGCAATGGAGATCATTGTAGATGAATACCCTATAATTTTTGCACCTGCGTATAAGTTTTCCCCTCTCCAATCAACTTTTTAATCAAACTACGCTGTTCTTTTGAACAGTGTCTTGAACGTCCCATTTTCCTCAGGCTTTCAACGAGGAAAGCATGTTCAACAGGTGCTGGCTTCATCCTTAAATAGGGGACACCTGATTCACACCTGTTTGTTCCACAGAATTGACAAACTCACTGACTGAATGCCACACTACTATTATTGTGAACACCCCCTTTTCTACTTGTTTTTTTTACTAATAGCCCAATTTCATAGCCTTAAGAGTGTGCATATCATGAATGCTTGGTCTTGTTGGATTTGTGAGAATCTACTGAATCTACTGGTACCTTGTTTCCCATGTAACAATAAGAAATATACTCAAAACCTGGATTAATCTTTTTAGTCATATAGCACTACTATTATTCTGAACACTACTGTAAAGTAGCAGTACTACTTTGTGAAATCAGGTTCAGTATTCCTTCAAGACTACTGTTATCCACCAGTAGAATGATCAAATGCCTCGATGCGCTCCATAACCACTTGTTCAAAGAGTCCTTGATTCACAGTAAGGGGTGCGGTGGCACCTAAGGTTAACCATTTGATATTCACAGCAGGCACCACACCACCTCTGCATTTCTGCCTGATTGGCCAGTATAGAAATGAGCCATTACAAGATAAAATATTTTTCTTATCCTCGGTGACCAGCCATGAAGTTGTGATTAGCCACTTGGAAAATGGAAATTTGGGACCTGCAACTTGATGATATTTTCTTCAGTGGGGGTGTCATGACTTCCTATTTTATACAAACTCGCATTTCAAAGTAAGGTCAGACAGTGCAGGAGAGGGGCATACCTTCTGGTTTTAAATGACTGAGCCAGTGGGAAGTCCTCCGCTGAGACTCAGTTTGGCTCAGGAGTATACCCTGCCCAGGTACCTAGGTCAAGTTGAGGCCATAGGTATACATACACCCATACAATATAAAACACAACCCAACACTTTTGTTTTTGCTCCCATTTTTCATGAGACGAACTCATTTCAGGCAGCTTTTGGACATGATGTAGAAGGAATTACATAAATTTAATCAGTGGTTTGATTCAGTCAAATTATCAGTCCATTCTGGTAGGTGTATTATATTTGGAAATAAGCCCAGGAATTTAAGCAGAAATTTATTTTTACATGATACTGAAATTGAACCTGTAAATGAAACAAATTTTTTTAAGTTTTTATTGATGACAAATTAAGCTGGAAAACATATTATGTTAAATCAAAACTGTCTAAAGGCATTGCAATACTCTATAAAGCACAAGACTTCCTCTCGCAACATTCATTAACTATTTTATATTATTCATTACTTGTTCCATATATTATTATACATTATTCCATACTCAGCTTGGGACTCCGGCGAGAGCGGTCACATCTCCTCCTCTCTCGACTATCTCCGCTCCAGCCTTCAATGTCCCGACTTCACCGGATAGTGAATTCTTCAGACTATATATGGATTAACCATGGAATTGATCAGCTGGTCTCTGAACGCTATTGATACCATTTTTTCAACAAGGAAATCAGGACTGGGGGACCCCGCATGCCCAGATGGAACCTACCCTGCGGGCTTTGTTCTCAACGCCTGGGAGAAGTGGTGTGCTTGGTACCACTCTCTATGGAGAATGTCGAAGATTTATTTATATTTGGTTTTATAGTGGGAGGGCTGGTGCTTATTGGTTTATGTGCTGCCTTGACCGACCGAAGAATTGGCAAGACGGCTGCTATCAAAACCACAACCCCTCACCTGTCCGTCATGATTAATGAGTTGGGCAAGGCGGTAACCCTTGAATTCAGACGTAAGTTGGACAACATCTCGGAGCAAATGTACGGCTTGCAAAGGAAGATGTCAGAGACCAGGGAATACTCATAAATTGGATTTGGTCGGTCAGAGGAGCGGTAAATGGCGTTTCTATAAACATGGCAGTTTATCAGCTGCTGTTTTCCTTCAGAAGAATCTCTATGGCCTTGGTGAATCATTCAGCTGCCCCTTTTATCTTCTGCCATCCTCTACAGTCTGATGTTGTCAAGGCAACTCCAGACATTATGTACACACTGACAGAAACTGATACAAAGTCATCTGAATGATACAAACTCATCTCATCTGTACACATGATGCACGCCTTCTGACCTATTGCATTGAGATTTAGCGAAACACATATAAAACTAGTACAAAACAAATAATTTTACTACAAAAGAAAACTATAAAAATTATCAGTAACAAACCCTACCATGAGCCAAAGAACCTATTATTTGTCTGTTTACATATTTTAAAACTCTGGGACTTGGTTGATTACACCACAGATCAAATCATGTATAAAGTATGTATAAAGTTAAAAAAAACAACTTTTTCCTCAACATGTCCAGGATCTGTTTAAAATGAGTGAGTCCAGTTACAGTTTAAGAGGAACATTAATGTTTGAGAAGTCAAAGATTTGAACTACTGTAAAAAGTCATTGCATTCCCATTGGAATAATTGCCCTGATAAAATTAAATTATCTGGTACCTTAGTTGGGTTTAAAAAGCTATATAAGAACAATATAATTACTTGTTATAATCTTATGAATTAGGCTTATTGATTTTATTATTGTTTATGGGGATTGTGCACTATCGTTTGGTTGTGTTTGGAACATTTGTGTTCATTGATTAATTTATACTGAAAACCTGTCAGTATCTGGTGTGACCACCATTTGCCTCACACAGTGCAACACACATGGGAGAGTAATATTATTTTTAATAAATTTGCAAAAAAAAAAAAAAAAAAAATTCATGTTGTCATTATGGGGTGTTGTGAGGAGAATTTTGTTGGGAAAAAAATGAAATAAATTTACTCCATTTTGGAATAAGGCTGTAACATAACAATGTAGAAAAAGTGAAGTGCTGTAAATACTTTCCTGGTGCACTGTAATTCAAGTAGCTCCACCTCGCTGTTGGTCTTCAAGTGGCCTTGTCAGCAGTTTCTTAACCCTTCCAGGGAGCAGACATCGATCTCACAGACAGTTGCTGTGTTAGTTTGACCTGAGAAAGGCAGTGGGAAAAAACAAGCTCTTCTTTGAGTTACAAAGAAGTGAGCTTGGAGTAGAACAAATACCGAAATGTGTAGATGTATGCACATGATCCGTAACTGTCACTGATTAAACTAGAACTGTTTCATCAGTGATATTATTTTACATTGTCTCCTATTAGTTTAGCAGTGGGTGGTCTCACTGTCTGTCTTGGCATATAAATAGCCATCTGGTAATTTATGCATTTAATAACCTCTAGTGTTGAGGCTGCTGCATATTACATCAGACAGACAGTTCACAAGAGCAAAGTGGGACTCATTTCAGTCAGCCTTTGCACAAAACAATTTGATGAATGCACCACTGACATATTGATAACTTTGCAAAATATGTCTAGTTAGGGCTCCACAATACTGGAAAAAATTTAATTATATCATTATTATTATTATTATTATTATAAATGGTATACATTAAAAACATAGTGGAAAGACTGCAAAGAACTCTCTAAAAATGTTTTTTGGTCAACAATATGCTGTTTGTACCCAAACAGATTCAATCCAGCAGGCGTTGATTTTGTTTTTGCTGCCATTTTGTGTTTTGCCTCATAGGCTGCATGTATACATTTTTTCTAGATGAAATAATATACAAATAATGAATGCTGACACCTCACTGAATGGTATTTTCCATTTTTCATCTCATGTAATTATTCTTACCCAGTGGTGGGCACAGTTCCGCTAATCCGCTAACCGCTAATTATCGAAGCTAATGTTTTCATTATCGGATTATCTTTTCAGATAACTTTGAAAACCATCATCGAACCGATTATCTTCCAATAAATTGTGGTCTGATAATTTTTAGATCACTATCATGTTTTTGCAGGTGAAGTGAATAAAGCTTTAACAGTTAAAAACCTTTGTTAAGTCTGATATCAGAGATTTTAACGCTTACCTGTTAAATGTTTTGTAGCAGATAAACAGCTGTATTCTCTGTAAACAGAGGGGAGCTGGTTTCACGAGTCACTGCTCTATCCTCTGCAGTCAGAGGAGAACTGGTCACAAGATAATAGCTCTTGACACCACACTAAGTTACTGGCAATATCACCCAAGTCATGCAGAGGCATATAGTTTTAACTTATGGTTATAATTTAACCAAACTAATTTCAAACATGTTATTTAAATGAACGTCACTTGTGAAGTTTTATAAAGTGAAAATATCAGTTATATGTTTTAGATTTAAAGTATTGCACTAATTTAGAAGGTTTTAGTGTGGACATGCCTCAGCAGTGCTAGTGCATTATGGGTAAAAGTGCATGACAGGAAAAATGCATCTGAGACACTCTGATCAGGCTCCACGCGGACAACAGCATTAAACTCTTTGTATATTATGCCTAAAACTCGTGAATATATTCTCTGGGTTTATAGATGTTATTGTGTTTGTTTATGTAAAAATGTCAGAAGAAGCTCACGTTGCTTCTGAATTATTTTCAGTTGGAATCACTGAGTTGCCATCTACTGGCCAGTAGTGTTCATGGCAGTATTTGCCCTAAGTATTGAGATATCCCATAATCCTTTGTGTGCCTGAGAGTTGTTGCAGCCTCTTGCTGCAGCTACAGAAATGGAAATGTACATTTTGGTTGTATAATGTTCATTTACAATTGTCATCGTGGATTCTATTGTTTAACCTCTGAAACGCTAGAGTCCCCAAATTTGGGGACTTGCTCTGTTTTGGAACATTTGTACACTCATAACTAACCAATGCTGACACTAACATACACTTATCAAAATGTCAAACAAAGTCTCCTCTACAAAAGTATCCACTTCAATCACATATCAACTAACCACAGCTGAAACGCCAAACAAATAAAGACATAAATCGGAATTCATTTTTGGGGGGGGGGGGGGGGGGAACCTAATTTACTCCTACCAAATATTATTTACTTAAAACTTTTTTTGCATCCACAACATCCCCTAGGACCTGTCTTTTAGCTGATCCAAACTTTTGCATTTTTGACCTTGTACAAGCTGAGAAATAAATCATAATGTATGGGTATGTGATTTTGGTGAAATAGGCTCTAGGGCTTAAGGGGTTAAACCGCAGCAAAAAAAACTGGTACGTAAAGGACTATGGGTAAGGGTCTGGGCGCCAGTAGATGGCAGTGTTCTATGCATTTTGACCCCGGTTATATCAGGCGGCTGTCTAATCACAACTTGACTTTTGGCTTTTGCAAATGGCTTTTTTTTTAAATATGAATAAAATGGTATTTACATTTGGTATTTGGTATTTACATTTATATTTATATGTAAATACCAGCACACACATCACGTCACATTAACATGTTGGTTTTTAAATAGAATGAATGAGTCAACCAGTCAGTGTTAGTTGAGGCTCATTTACCCATAATCCTTTTTGCATCTGTCTGTTTGTTGCAAAACGTCAGCATTAGTGTATTATTTAAAATTAAAAGATATGTTATAGTTTAACTTTGTACAAATGACAGAATTGACATGAATTGAGTTATTCTATCCAGATTAATTTGATTTTAAATCAAAACCATAACTCAAAACTGCTTTATTTTCCAAGACCTCTGCCTCACTGCAGCACTGCTGTATTCTGTTAAGGAATAATTGGTGTGAAAGTGTGGTGACATGGACCCACAACAGGGGGCGTAAATGAACGGACAATGGAGGAAGTCAAATATGAACACTTTACTGTTGTGAATAGCACAACTCTACACAGCAGATTACAGAATATGTGCAAAAATCAATTAACAAAGGTGTCGTGTGGGCAGGCTCGAGGATAGAAGATGTCTGTCCTGAGAAGAACCGGAACCACACGATTTCCTCCGCCACCAAACCTGGAAAATACTGGAGCCGCCAAGTTCCGAGTCCCCAGGTGGCCACCGTCTCCGCGTGTCGGATCTGGTACTGCTGGCGAGGAGCAGAAACAATCAGATGTGGGTGTATGAACACCCAGTAACACTTATGGTGGATATTCCACCTCTAACACAGTAAGAGACTGAGGGCTACTTAGTTTGACGTGCGTCACTCGTCACGTTTCCCCAAACGTAGCGTCCCGCTATCAGTAGGCTCCTCAGGAACTCCTGCAACAACTCAGAGAATTACGTGTTTGAACAACAACAACGGCTGAGAGTTTACCTCCTTAGGTAGATGATATCTCGGCAACGAGGTGGAGATGACGTCCGGTCTTTATGGAGTGAGATCATGAAGTGTAGATGGGTGACAGCTGTCAAGAGATAATGAGTGACAGCTGTCACCCCCGGCTGTGTCCGTGGCGGTAGCGCCCTCTCGTGCCTGAAGCCCGCACTTCAGGCAGGGCGCCCTCTGGTGGTGGGCCAGCAGTACCTCCTCTTCTGGCGGCCCACACAACAATAATGGCTTGTTTTGTGTGTGTGTAGAATTGAGCTTAGCTCCTCTCAATTGCTTCACTGCTGCAAAATATGTAGTAAACAGGAGCTTCCAGCAGTGGGCGGGGTACACAAAGACAGAAGTGTTGACTCATTGTTTGGGTTTGTGGTCACCTTTGATGCTACCAGAAGTGATCGTGGTGTTAAAACTCAAAATCAGCTTGTTAGTAGTTGCAAGTGTACTGGAGGCAATACTGAAAGTTTTCGGTTATCAGTTAGCTGTAGCTTCCGATAAATTTTTGGTGGGGTATCGGTTTAGCTTTATAAAAGATAACTTTTCAGTTAGCTGAGTATGCTGTTATCAGAGCTAACCTTTTGGTTAGCTGTGCCAACCACTGTTCTTACCATTGCACAAATGGGGAGAAAAAAAAATCATAATTTGTTTTATATGACACCTCAGTAGCTCTGCGTCATTTGATATTTTACTTAAAATTACACAGGTGTTTCTTCTTGGAACAGAAGAAACAGGTCAGCAGGACCCAGCATTCAGTCTGCCCTGTGTGCTTGCTGACACATCGTTAACTTCAGCTTTAGCGACTTTATCGCTAAATCTGGTAACTTTCCAAACCCTCTTGGCGACTCATTTTCTCAAAAGCGACTAGCGACAAATCTAGCTACTTTTCTTGGTGTCATTGGAGACTTTTCTATGGAATTGTATTGCATTTACTTGATAAATTTATTTTTTGGTTTGTTTTTCGGAGTAATTATTTGTGTTTTTCTGAGTAATTATTTATGTTTTTCTGAGTCATTTATTTTTTGTCTGCTTTTCTGAATAATTATTTCTGTTTTTCTGAGTAATTTATTTTTTAGTTTGTTTTTTGAGTAATTTATATTTTTTGTTTGTTTTTCTGAGTAATTTGTTTTTTTTTGTTGTTTTTTTTACTATTTCTTAAGTCACCACGTAGCCATCCTGAATGCATTTTTAAATGCATCATCCTGTATTCATGGAGCATACCGTATCTGCCAAACTGATCCTGGAGAAAAACTGCTATGTCCAGCAGATCTGAATGGGCTTTCCTTCTGAACAGCCGCAAAGTCCTCAGGTGCCTGGGCAGAGTAGACAAACTAATGATAATACCATCTATATGACTTAAAGACAGGACAGTCTCCCAGTGTCTTAAACCCAGATCAAAGTAAAACTTGATTAAGGCAAGCAGCTTGACTGTCAGTCTCCCTCGGTCTGGGATTCCATGCAAGATCTCACTTTGTGGGGTAAGGATGATTCTGAGAAAGCTCAGAACTACACAGGAGGACCTGGTCAATGACCTGAAGAGAGCTGGGACCACAGTCACAAAGATTACATTAGTAACACATGATGCTGTCATGGTTTAAAATCCTGCAGGGCAGCAAGGTCCCCCTGCTCAAGCCAGCACATGTCCAGGCCCATTTGAAGTTCACCAGTGACCATCTGGATGATCCAGAGGAGGCATGGGAGAAGGCCATGTGGTCAGATTAGACCAGAATAGAGCTTTTTGGAATCAACTCCACTTACCATGTTTAGAGGATGAGAGCAACCCCAAGAAGACCATCCCAACCGTGAAACTTGGGGGTGGAAACATCATACTCTGGGGAGCTCTTCTACAAAGGGGACAGGACAACTGCACCGTATTGAAGGGAGGATGGATGGGGTCATGTATTGCGAGATTTTGGCAAACAACCTGGGTCTTCCAGCATGACAATGACCCCAAACACACAGCCAGGGCAAGTAAGGAGGGGCTCCGTAAGAAGCTTTTCAAGGTCCAGGAGTGGCCTGGCCAGTCTCCAGACCTGAACTCAAAAGAAAATCTTTAGAGGGAGCTGAAACTCCAAACCTGAAAGATCTAGAGAAGATCTGTATGAAGGAGTGGACCAAAATCCCTGCTGCAGTGTGTGCAAACCTGGTGAAAAACTACAGGAAACGTTTGACCTCTGTAATTGCAAACAAAGGCTACTGTACCAAATATTAACATTGATTTTCACAGGTGTTCAAATACTTATTTGCAGCAGTAACATACAAATAAATTATTAAAAAAAATCATACATTGTGATTTCTGGATTTTTTTTTTTTTTTTTTTTTTTATTATGTCTCTCACAGTGGACATGCACCTAAGATGAAAATTTCAGACCCCTCCATGATTTCTAAGTGGGAAAACTTGCAAAATTGCAGGGTGTTCAAATACTTATTTTCCTCACTGATTATAGATTAGATTATAGCTTCATTTTAAGACGTCAGATTTCTCCCTGCTGAACGATCTTCTCTGAGGCCTTCAGAATTGCATGTGAATCCCCCTGCTGTTAAAACTAAATGTGGACAGTGTTGTGAATTATCATGTTCTTTGACACTGTGTGGCTTTCTAGCTGGATTGTAGCCATGTCAGCAGTGTTGACATGGCTACAATCACAGAGTCATCACTGAGTCATGTTTGTTGAATAAACTTAATTTTTTTTTTTTTAGATAATGGAAACTAGTCTATGTAGTGGGAAGCTGTACCAACATTCAACGTTCTAAGTTTGCATCAAGCAGAGGTCATGAAATTTCTTCAAAAGAAGAAATTCAACACAGCAAGGCCTGGTATAGCTCCAGGTGTCAAAGGGAGACGCTCTGAGCCAACACAGGATTTAAGATTCTCTAAAGTGCATTCCTCACAAGAGTGTGAATGACTTATCAAGATCCCCAAACCAGATGTTGCCCGCTCCTCTCTCACAAAAAAAAAAACAGACCACAGAAAGACATATCTGCCCCCAAAAGTCCTAGAAATATGTCTTTACAACAAGATACCAGTAAGTACATCTCACTGAAGAATTGCCATCAACTTGTTGACCACAGTCCAGTCTTTCTGGTCAAAATCGACCCCAAATTGACAGAGTGCACATTTTGTGATGAAATCCAAAACCCACTCCCTTCCAGTCCATGGAACAAGGGTGACCCCTGTTGGATGAATTGGGAAGGGCATGTAACAATTATGTACAGTGTTAGAAAGTTATAACCACGTTTAAAAAGTGCATTTTATTGTTGTATCAGAAGAAAACAAAAGAAACAACATGTGACCATTTAACCTTACACGTGAGATTTATATATATATCTGGTATTTTGTGCTCTAATTATAGATTGTAGGAAGTTTATCAAGTGTGTTTTTCATATAGTTGTGTTGTGTGGTACCTCCACATAAAAAACCTTGTTTACTAGAGTTTTGCAATACAGGACTTGCTTGGTTTGTAAGCGGGAATTTAAGAATAACAGACACTGATTTATTAGAAAACTAGACAAAGGAGTGACGAAGAAAACAACAGTACCCAGAATTCTTGGGGGTGGAGCGTTTAACCCTTTAAAAGCAGGCGCCCCTGGGGAATCACTCTTGCCTCTTGCCTCTCCACTTCTCCTCCGGCTTTCGCTCTTCTTATCTTGGGTCCTGAGACGGTCGCCTCGCCATCCAGATTTTACGACCCTTTGTCTGCCACCACATGGCTTAAACTTATTTCGTGTTTGTGCGCGCCAACAAGAAATTATTTTCCTTTTTCTACAAATAACTTTTTCAACTTTTATAAAGTTAAACGCGCAGGCACATTTAACTTCGTTTTGCGATTTTTCAAATTAAAACTTTTTTCTTCTTGAACTCCAAATTGATCTCACAAACATTTTCTTACAGGGTCAACTATTTTTGTGTCGAGTTTTGTGATTTGATCCGGCTTCCAAAGATGAATTTTTGTTTTGGTGAATTAGAATAAATAAAGACACTCAAGCCTTTATTCTGATGATCCCAGACTACAAGCACTGCAGAGATAAAAACATCCACGTCAGCTGAGACGTCAACAGTGATTTGAACCGCCGCTGCAAGTCACAGCATAACAACGGAAAGCATCCCCGGTAACCAATGAAACTAGGCGACCGGCAGAATCTCTTTGTAAAGGTCCGTGAAGCAGCTGTGTGATGGACGGATCATCGACTGAAAATGAGACGATTCCAGCACCTGACCTACGGAGACTGATCTACACAGCGCCTCCAAAGTAAGACCCGGCTACGGTGTCAGATAAAAACAGGGTGGCTTTTATTTAATCCTATTCACCTTCATTAACAATATCTCCCGTTCATAAATACCAAACTAATTTCCCTGATGATTAAGTCGGAATTCATTCTTAAACTCCCGCAACTAAACAAAATTATTTGAACCTCAATATTGCTCATTGAATTTCATCATCATCAAATTGCTTACTGTGATATGTCCTGTTATTTAACTCCTGACTGAGTTAAATAAATGTTTTAAATGTGTGACGTTGTCTGTGATTTTGTATGGTTTCACAGAGGGTGCCGGATCTGACCTGCAGAACATACGACTGAAAGATTGAGACTGAGTAATTAAATTGAGACTGATTAATTAATGAATGTTTAAATTAAAGTACCTATGCTTCAAATAGGTGGTGCCCTTCTTCGAGGTAAAATTATCCACAAGTAATAATTTCAAATATCCTAAAACACATATTCTTCCTGATCCTGCTACATCTAAGGCCGGGTTCACACGGCAGGATAATTAGGCCGTTATCGGACCCGATCTTCCCCTTCTCACAATCTTAAGGACGCCCGGACAATCGTGATGACGCTAAAGATAATCTTATCAGATATTCCTGCCATGTGTGGTGTGTTAAGAGGACTCTGATGAATCAATCAATCAATTTTTTTTTTATATAGCGCCAAATCACAACAAACAGTTGCCCCAAGGCGCTTTATATTGTAAGGCAAGGCCATACAATAATGATGTAAAACCCCAACGGTCAAAACGACCCCCTGTGAGCAAGCACTTGGCTACAGTGGGAAGGAAAAACTCCCTTTTAACAGGAAGAAACCTCCAGCAGAACCAGGCTCAGGGAGGGGCAGTCTTCTGCTGGGACTGGTTGGGGCTGAGGGAGAGAACCAGGAAAAAGACATGCTGTGGAGGGGAGCAGAGATCGATCACTAATGATTAAATGCAGAGTGGTGCATACAGAGCAAAAAGAGAAAGAAACAGTGCATCATGGGAACCCCCCAGCAGTCTACGTCTATAGCAGCATAACTAAGGGATGGTTCAGGGTCACCTGATCCAGCCCTAACTATAAGCTTTAGCAAAAAGGAAAGTTTTAAGCCTAATCTTAAAAGCCTCCCATTCTACTCTTACAAACCCTAGGAACTACAAGTAAGCCTGCAGTCTGAGAGCGAAGCGCTCTATTGGGGTGATATGGTACTACGAGGTCCCTAAGATAAGAAGGGACCTGATTATTCAAAACCTTATAAGTAAGAAGAAGAATTTTAAATTCTATTCTAGAATTAACAGGAAGCCAATGAAGAGAGGCCAATATGGGTGAGATATGCTCTCTCCTTCTAGTCCCCGTCAGCACTCTAGCTGCAGCATTTTGAATTAACTGAAGGCTTTTTAGGGAACTTTTAGGACAACCTGATAATAATGAATTACAATAGTCCAGCCTAGAGGAAATAAATGCATGAATTAGTTTTTCAGCATCACTCTGAGACAAGACCTTTCTGATTTTAGAGATATTGCGTAAATGCAAAAAAGCAGTCCTACATATTTGTTTAATATGCGCTTTGAATGACATATCCTGATCAAAAATGACTCCAAGATTTCTCACAGTATTACTAGAGGTCAGGGTAATGCCATCCAGAGTAAGAATCTGGTTAGACACCATGTTTCTAAGATTTGTGGGGCCAAGTACAATAACTTCAGTTTTATCTGAGTTTAAAAGCAGGAAATTAGAGGTCATCCATGTCTTTATGTCTGTAAGACAATCCTGCAGTTTAGCTAATTGGTGTGTGTCGTCTGGCTTCATGGATAGATAAAGCTGGGTATCATCTGCGTAACAATGAAAATTTAAGCAATACCGTCTAATAATACTGCCTAAGGGAAGCATATATAAAGTGAATAAAATTGGTCCTAGCACAGAACCTTGTGGAACTCCATAATTAACTTTAGTCTGTGAAGAAGATTCCCCATTTACATGAACAAATTGTAATCTATTAGACAAATATGATTCAAACCACCGCAGCGCAGTGCCTTTAATACCTATGGCATGCTCTAATCTCTGTAATAAAATTTTATGGTCAACAGTATCAAAGCAGCACTGAGGTCTAACAGAACAAGCACAGAGATGAGTCCACTGTCCGAGGTCATAAGAAGATCATTTGTAACCTTCACTAATGCTGTTTCTGTACTATGATGAATTCTAAAACCTGACTGAAACTCTTCAAATAGACCATTCCTCTGCAGATGATCAGTTAGCTGTTTTACAACTACCCTTTCAAGAATTTTTGAGAGAAAAGGAAGGTTGGAGATTGGCCTATAATTAGCTAAGATAGCTGGGTCAAGTGATGGCTTTTTAAGTAATGGTTTAATTACTGCCACCTTAAAAGCCTGTGGTACATAGCCAACTAACAAAGATAGATTGATCATATTTAAGATCGAAGCATTAAATAATGGTAGGGCTTCCTTGAGCAGCCTGGTAGGAATGGGGTCTAATAAACATGTTGATGGTTTGGATGAAGTAACTAATGAAAATAACTCAGACAGAACAATCTGAGAGAAAGAGTCTAACCAAATACCGGCATCACTGAAAGCAGCCAAAGATAACGATACGTCTTTGGGATGGTTATGAGTAATTTTTTCTCTAATAGTTAAAATTTTGTTAGCAAAGAAAGTCATGAAGTCATTACTAGTTAAAGTTAATGGAATACTCAGCTCAATAGAGCTCTGACTCTTTGTCAGCCTGGCTACAGTGCTGAAAAGAAACCTGGGGTTGTTCTTATTTTCTTCAATTAGTGATGAGTAGAAAGATGTCCTAGCTTTACGGAGGGCTTTTTTATAGAGCAACAGACTCTTTTTCCAGGCTAAGTGAAGATCTTCTAAATTAGTGAGACGCCATTTCCTCTCCAACTTACGGGTTATCTGCTTTAAGCTACGAGTTTGAGAGTTATACCATGGAGTCAGACACTTCTGATTTAAAGCTCTCTTTTTCAGAGGAGGTACAGCATCCAAAGCTGTCTTCAATGAGGATGTAAAACTATTGACGAGATACTCTATCTCCCTTACAGAGTTTAGGTAACTATTCTGCACTGTGTTGTTATATGGCATTAGAGAACATAAAGAAGGAATCATATCCTTAAACCTAGTTACAGCGCTTTCTGAAAGACTTCTAGTGTAATGAAACTTATTCCCTACTGCTGGGTAGTCCATCAGAGTAAATGTAAATGTTATTAAAAAATGATCAGACAGAAGGGAGTTTTCAGGGAATACTGTTAAGTCTTCTATTTCCATACCATAAGTCAGAACAAGATCTAAGATATGATTAAAGTGGTGGGTGGACTCATTTACTTTTTGAGCAAAGCCAATAGAGTCTAATAATAGATTAAATGCAGTGTTGAGGCTGTCATTCTCAGCATCTGTGTGGATGTTAAAATCGCCCACTATAATTATCTTATCTGAGCTAAGCACTAAGTCAGACAAAAGGTCTGAAAATTCACAGAGAAACTCACAGTAACGACCAGGTGGACGATAGATAATAACAAATAAAACTGGTTTTTGGGACTTCCAATTTGGATGGACAAGACTAAGAGACAAGCTTTCAAATGAATTAAAGCTCTGTCTGGGTTTTTGATTAATTAATAAGCTGGAATGGAAGATTGCTGCTAATCCACCGCCCCGGCCCGTGCTACGAGCATTCTGACAGTTAGTGTGACTCGGGGGTGTTGACTCATTTAAACTAACATATTCATCCTGCTGTAACCAGGTTTCTGTTAGGCAGAATAAATCAATATGTTGATCAATTATTATATCATTTACCAACAGGGACTTAGAAGAGAGAGACCTAATGTTTAATAGACCACATTTAACTGTTTTAGTCTGTGGTGCAGTAGAAGGTGCTATATTATTTTTTCTTTTTGAATTTTTATGCTTAAATAGATTTTTGCTGGTTATTGGTAGTCTGGGAGCAGGCACCGTCTCTACGGGGATGGGGTAATGAGGGGATGGCAGGGGGAGTGAAGCTGCAGAGAGGTGTGTAAGACTACAACTCTGCTTCCTGGTCCCAACCCTGGATAGTCACGGTTTGGAGGATTTAAGAAAATTAGCCAGATTTCTAGAAATGAGAGCTGCTCCATCCAAAGTGGGATGGATGCCGTCTCTCCTAACAAGACCAGGTTTTCCCCAGAAGCTTTGCCAATTATCTATGAAGCCCACCTCATTTTTTGGACACCACTCAGACAGCCAGCAATTCAAGGAGAACATGCGGCTAAACATGTCACTCCCGGTCTGATTGGGGAGGGGCCCAGAGAAAACTACAGAGTCCGACATTGTTTTTGCAAAGTTACACACCGATTTAATGTTAATTTTAGTGACCTCCGATTGGCGTAACCGGGTGTCATTACTGCCGACGTGAATTACAATCTTACCAAATTTACGCTTAGCCTTAACCAGCAGTTTCAAATTTCCTTCAATGTTGCCTGCTCTGGCCCCCGGAAGACAATTGACTATGGTTGCTGGTGTCGCTAACTTCACATTTCTCAAAACAGAGTCGCCAATAACCAGAGTTTGATCCTCGGCGGGTGTGTCGTCGAGTGGGGAAAAACGGTTAGAGATGTGAACGGGTTGGCGGTGTACACGGGGCTTCTGTTTAGGGCTACGCTTCCTCCTCACAGTCACCCAGTCAGCCTGCTTTCCCGGCTGCTCGGGATCTGCCAGGGGGTAGCTAACGGCGGCTAAGCTACCTTGGTCCGCACCGACTACAGGGGCCTGGCTAGCTGTAGAATTTTCCACGGTGCGGAGCCGAGTCTCCAATTCGCCCAGCCTGGCCTCCAAAGCTACGAATAAGCTACACTTATTACAAGTACCGTTACTGCTAAAGGAGGCCGAGGAATAACTAAACATTTCACACCCAGAGCAGAAAAGTGCGGGAGAGACAGGAGAAGCCGCCATGCTAAATCGGCTAAGAGCTAGTAGCTACGCTAAGCTAGCGGATTCCTAAAAACACGCAAAGTGAATAATGTGTAAATAATTTAGAGGTGATTCAGCAGAAGGAGTGCTTTAGTTAAGGCACGTAAAGATTACACTGGGAAACAAATCGTAATCTAGATAACTAGATCAATCTAACTGCGCAGATTAAACAGCTAACAGATACAGAAAAACACCGCTGTGCTCCGGAACAGGAAGTGATACAATACCGCAGTGAGAGCCAACCACCAGTAGAGGCCACCAGGAGATCTGCTCCTCTGATCTGCTCAGAAGGACGTCAGGAGCGCTCCGATCGCTAATCGGGGATATTCAACATGTTGGATTTTCTTGGCCCAATATCGTAGTATGTGTTGTGTCCTCCGACCAAAACAAGTACGCAGCCTGCTTAATGTGACGTTCAGCCAATCAGAAAGCGAAGTGACAGACGCACGGAGCGGAAAATAAAATCAAAACAGCTGTTCTGACTTACCAGAAAGTCCGGTGCTTGCGCTGTCCCCACTCCTTTAAAGAACGCCTTTTCTTTTTCTTTTTGTATCGTTTTTTCCCTCTGTTTTAAATAGTCCACAAAGTACCTCCGTTTGTTTACTCTGAGGTCACGTTTAATCTCGAGAGATTTTGAGAGATTTCCCATCTGAGCTGTGATTGTCCATGCGTGAAATCTGTTCGTGTGTGGTGTTGTTGTCCTTGCCGTGTGGCTGAACACCACACACTGTACAACCAGACCTGTTAGAGCTATGATATTTTATCTTCACATGTGTGGTCTCTCAGGTTTTGGAAACCTAAAGATAATTTTAAAATCCTGTCATGTGAACCAGGCTTAACACATAATATAGCCTTTAAGTTCAAGTTCTTAATCATTTAAACAGTCTTTCTTGGCATTTAGATTTTAGTAGTAGTGATTACTGCATTTGCATGTAATTGACCTCTTTGCAAATAAAGAAAGTATGATGAAATTTGTCTTCAAATGATGAGCAGCTTGGGTGTGTTTAATTGATTTTTATGTATCTTTAATTTCTATTCATTTTTGCTAGGCTCAGATCATTGCTGCTAATGTGGTGTGAATGATGTGGCAGGCGTACACATACCCAGCAGCTAGACTGGAATTTATCGAATTCTGATTGTGCTATTTGTGTTTCTGGCATTTTTGGTTGGTTGGTGGTTGTCTGTGTAAATGTGACTGGCTGTTGTGAGTTTTCGAGTTTCTTTGGTAATGACAGTGGTTTGGGATGTTTGTGATGATGTGTCATGTGATGCTGTGTTTGATTGCAAGAGTTTAAAACTCTGAAGGCGTAGGTATAAAATGCATGAATTGCCACTGACTGTAAATGAGAAACTGACCTTCTGCATCAAGCTTCACCCAACCTGCCGTGAGACAGTTTTACCATTCCAGCATATTCATTATGTTTATTAACTGTGTGCATTCGTGCAAAGATGCACCCGTACACATACACACACCCCACTGCAGAGGATATATGTCTGCTTATCAGCAGCTCCAGTGCAGCCTTATCGCTGTCAGACCAGTGACATGTGTCATTAAGCCAGTTTGGGCTGGCACACACAGCTCATCGTGACATTTAAATCACCGCACACCAAATGATCTGCCTCAGGCAAAGGCAGGCCACATATTTATGTCTGCATTTTCAACGTGTGGTGTTATGTTTGTGTTCGTGGAAATGACATTATTTGCTTTGAAATATTGCTTTAAACAGTGGGTCTGTATTCGTGTTTCATCTTTGTACAGCAGCACACACAAAAAAATCCACTGGCAAACACAGCCAATCACATGAGAACATTCAAACCTGTGAGTTTACCTGTAGAGCTGAGTAATACCACTTTTTACTTTGCTTGTGAAGAAAACCGCATAAAGGCTCTGTTCCTTAACAGAATTATTAAGGTGCCTTGGCATTTAACCCCTGCACTGCCACACAAGTCTTTGTGTCAATGTCACCCTCTGTTTTCCCAGCTGGATGCTGCGCTTTTTGCCGCTGGACACTGCGTATATAAAATAATTACTTTGTAACAGATTAATCATTTTTCTGGAATCACAGAGGAATCTACAGCTGCAGCTTTTTTCTCTCTCTCTGTTGTGCGCTTCATGATGTGGACAACACATTTGGAATAGTCTAAAAGCTAATTTATTGTAATAGTTTGGTAAACCAGTTGCATTTTCATTCCTTCTGATGAGCATTGTAAACATAATTTTACAGATAGAGTTAACATCTCGTCATAATCAGTGATGCTCTAATCTGCTCTACTCTAATCTGACTACTTTTTTCAGTAATGAGTAATCTAACGCATTAATCTTTCCAAATCAGTAAGAAGATTAAAGTTACTGCTCCAAGTAATTTTAAAGTAAAGTTACTGCTCCAGATGAAGCGAAAGGATGTGCACTTTACAAGAATTATGTTTAACTCTTCAAAAAAAAAAATGCCTTTATTCAGATATGATAAGAGTTTTTTTCAACAGGCTGTATAGTAGATTTATCAGTGCAGTTTTTGTGGAAACACTGCACTCCACAGCTGTTTTTTACAGGCTGTGTTATTCGCCAAGTATCCACAGAAAACAAGGAGGTGCACTCTGTATGGTATGTATAAATATACGAGGTCTGTTAGAAAAGTATCGGACCTTTTTATTTTTTCAAAAACCATATGGATTTGAATCACGTGTGATTGCATCAGACAAGCTTGAACCTTCGTGCGCATGTGTGAGTTGTGTCACGCCTGTCGGTTGCATCATTCGCCTGTGAGCAGGCTTTGTGTGAGCACTGGTCCACCCTCATCGTTTTTTTATTGC
Source organism: Thalassophryne amazonica (assembly GCF_902500255.1). Lineage (NCBI taxonomy): Eukaryota > Metazoa > Chordata > Actinopteri > Batrachoidiformes > Batrachoididae > Thalassophryne > Thalassophryne amazonica. Next base: position 27,222,297 of record NC_047117.1, read on the forward strand.
GAATAAATGTCTGAACGATTTGGAGCTTTGCTGCATCAATTTTTTTCCAGAAACTGTGAGAGACCTCCAGGTGGACACCATTCGGAAAATTAATATGCTTTCAGGGACGATTTTATGGGGATTATACAGATTAAGGAGTGTTACTGCTGCTTTAAGGACGGCCCACAACTGCTGAGAGCGCGGCTTGCTCCCAGCGCCAATCGACATGCTCAGACCCCGCTGAAACAACCAGATCATTTCCAACGTGAAGGCTTTGTTGATCCGGGACCTCGTCTGACTTTCACAAAAAGGCAGAAGGCGTGGACATCAGCACTTTTTTGGCACTTTCCACTGTTACAGGAGTTTTTTTCATGGAAAGAAAAGCGGAGGGACGCGCCACGGAGCCGTTCATTACGCGGGACAAAACCACCTCGGTGTTGGTCTCACAGGACGGCTTTGAGATGGCTTTCAGACGGATTCCGGTTGCTTTTTAGTCGTGTGATTATCCGATTGTGATTGTGCATCAATCAATCAATCAACTTTTTTCTTATATAGCGCCAAGTCACAACAAACAGTTGCCCCAAGGCGCTCCATATTGCAAGGCAAGGCCATACAATAATTATGAAAAACCCCAACGGTCAAACGACCCCCTATGAGCAAGCACTTGGCAACAGTGGGAAGGAAAAACTCCCTTTTAACAGGAAGAAACCTCCAGCAGAACCAGGCTCAGGGAGGGGCAGTCTTCTGCTGAGACTGGTTGGGGCTGAGGGAAAAAACCAGGAAAAAGACATGCCGTGAAGGGGGGCAGAGATCGATCACTAATGATTAAATGCAGAGTGATGCATACGGAGCAAAAAGAGAAAGAAACAGTGCATCATGGGAACCCCCCCACAATCTATGTCTAAAGCAGCATAACCAAGGGATGGTCCAGGGTCACCCGATCCAGCCCTAACTATAAGCCTTAGTGAAAAGGAAAGTTTTAAGCCTAATCTTAAAAGTAGAGAGGGTATCTGTCTCCCTGATCTGAATTGGGAGCTGGTTCCACAGGAGAGGAGCCTGAAAGCTGAAGGCTCTGCCTCCCATTCTACTCTTACAAACCCTAGGAACTACAAGTAAGCCCGCAGTCTGAGAACGAAGCGCTCTAATGGGGTAATATGGTACTACGAGGTCCCTAAGATAAGATGGGACCTGATTATTCAAAACCTTATAAGTAAGAAGAAGAATTTTAAATTCTATTCTAGAATTAACAGGAAGCCAATGAAGAGAGGCCAACATGGGTGAGATATGCTCTCTCCTGCTAGTCCCCGTCAGTACTCTAGCTGCAGCATTCTGAACCAACTGAAGGCTTTTTAGGGAACTTTTAGGACAACCTGATAATAATGAATTACAATAGTCCAGCCTAGAGGAAATAAATGCATGAATTAGTTTTTCAGCATCACTCTGAGACAAGACCTTTCTGATTTTAGAGATATTGCGTAAATGCAAAAAGGCAGTCCTACATATTTGTTTAATATGCACTTTGAATGACATATCCTGATCAAAAATGACTCCAAGATTTCTCACAGTATTACTAGAGATCAGGGAAATGCCATCCAGAGTAACGATCTGGTTAGACACCATGCTTCTAAGATTTGTGGGGCCAAGTACAATAACTTCAGTTTTATCTGAGTTTAAAAGCAGGAAATTAGAGGTCATCCATGTCTTTATGTCTGTAAGACAATCCTGCAGTTTAGCTAATTGGTGTGTATCCTCTGGCTTCATGGATAGATAAAGCTGGGTATCATCTGCGTAACAATGAAAATTTAAGCAATACCGTCTAATAATACTGCCTAAGGGAAGCATGTATAAAGTGAATAAAATTGGTCCTAGCACAGAACCTTGTGGAACTCCATAATTAACTTTAGTCTGTGAAGAAGATTCCCCATTTACATGAACAAACTGTAATCTATTAGACAAATATGATTCAAACCACCGCAGCGCAGTGCCTTTAATACCTATGACATGCTCTAATCTCTGTAATAAAATTTTATGGTCAACAGTATCAAAAGCAGCACTGAGGTCCAACAGAACAAGCACAGAGATAAGTCCACTGTCCGAAGCCATAAGAAGATCATTTGTAACCTTCACTAATGCTGTTTCTGTACTATGATGAATTCTAAAACCTGACTGAAACTCTTCAAATAGACCATTCCTCTGCAGGTGATCAGTTAGCTGTTTTACAACTACCCTCTCAAGAATCTTTGAGAGAAAAGGAAGGTTGGAAATTGGCCTATAATTAGCTAAGATAGCTGGGTCAAGTGATGGCTTTTTAAGTAATGGTTTAATTACTGCCACCTTAAAGGCCTGTGGTACATAACCAACTAACAAAGATAGATTGATCATATTTAAGATTGAAGCATTAAATAATGGTAGGACTTCCTTGAGCAGCCTGGCAGGAATGGGGTCCAATAAACATGCCGATGGTTTGGACGAAGCAACCAATGAAAATAACTCAGACAGAACAACCGGAGAGAAAGAGTCTAACCAAATACCGGCATCACTGAAAGCAGCCAAAGATAACGATACATCTTTGGGATGGTTATGAGTAATTTTTTCTCTAATAGTCAAAATTTTGTTAGCAAAGAAAGTCATGAACGGCACATTCCACTGTTACAGGAGTTTTTGTCATGGAAACAGGAGTGGCTCCACCGCGCGTCATTTCTAAACTGGACGCTGTCTTGATCCGGTATGTCATCTGACTAGCACAGGAATTGTGAAAAGACGTGGACATCAGCACTTTTTCAGCACATTAAGACAGATGTGCGGAGGAATTCCGCGCGTCGCGGTGGAGCCGCATGGCGCAAAGCAACACCCTGATGAAGCCTCACAGGACATGTTGAGGCATGTCCAGCTCATGCACAATCACAATCGGATAATCACACGACTGAAAAGCAACCAGAATCCATCTGAAAGCCATCTCAAAGCCGTCGTGTGAGACCAACAGTGAGGTGGTTTTGTCCCGCTTAATGAACGGCTCCGTGGCGTGTCCCTCCACTTTTCTTTCCATGAAAAAAACTCCTGTAACAATGGAATGTGCCGAAAAAGTACTGATGTCCATGCCTTCTGCCTTTTTGTGAAAGTCAGACGAGGTCCCGGATCAACAAAGCCTTCACGTTGGAAATGATCTGGTTGTTTGAGCATGTCAATAGAGCGCTTCGCTCTCAGACTGCAGTCTTACTTGTAGTTCCTAGGGTTTGTAAGAGTAGAATGGGAGGCAGAGCCTTCAGCTTTCAGGCTCCTCTCCTGTGGAACCAGCTCCCAATTCAGATCAGGGAGACAGACACCCTCTCTACTTTTAAGATTAGGCTTAAAACTTTCCTTTTTGCTAAAGCTTATAGTTAGGGGTGGGTCAGGTGACCCTGAACCATCCCTTAGTTATGCTGCTATAGATTTAGAATGCTGGGGGTTCCCATGATGCACTGAGCATTTAATCATTAGTGATTGATCTCTGCTCCCCTCCACAGCATGTCTTTTTCCTGGTTCTCTCCCTCAGCCCCAACCAGTCCCAGCAGAAGACTGCCCCTCCCTGAGCCTGGTTCTGCTGGAGGTTTCTTCTTGTTAAAAGGGAGTTTTTCCTTCCCACTGTCGCCAAGTGCTTGCTCACAGGGGGTCGTTTTGACCGTTGGGGTTTTTACGTAATTATTGTATGGCCTTGCCTTACAATATAAAGCGCCTTGGGGCAACTGTTTGTTCTGATTTGGCGCTATATAAATAAAATTGATTGAATTGATTGATTGAGATACATTAACCTTTTTGTTTGTTTTTGTTTTGCTCCATATTTGTTGATTCTATCTATATACAGACCTGCTGGGTTGCTCATTACAGAAGTTGACCACTTTCTGAATTTAGTCTTTTTGTCAGAAAATGTTTAATACAAACAATCTATGGATGCTAGTATACCAGTAGTTAAGTATGGTGTTTCCCAGTTCTTGATTTTCTGAGTACAGCTAATAGCTGGACACACTACATAAAACAATTCTGAAAGCAAGGAGGCAAGTGACACTGCCATTCCAAGCAAGAGTCCTTTGCAAGCCCAACATAGCACACAGTCCCGATCAAATGGTGATTTAATATATTGATTATAGTTTTTTTAAAACCATAACACTGCACTGTATTTTTGGTAATATATGAAATATCTTGTAGGGTCATTGAAGGCATTCAGGTCTGATAGTCAAAGATCCTTTTTTCAAACAGAAAATTAAAACCAGACAATGCATATGGACATCATATTGTTCCATCTTTCATATAGTTTTGTTTCCATTGTTGAATTCCAAATTTTGTGAAAAGCTTGCAGCACATTTTATTACTCTTTCTTCTGATCTCCTTTGATGTCTTCTTTTGTAGTCTCGGGAGCCACTTACACTGTGTGACTTGAAAGCAGAAGTATCCCCGCGGATCTCAGCTGAAGATTTAATTGAGTTCTGTGAGCTGTCATTGGCCGGGACCAACAGAAAGACCAGACCCAGCAAGCCCAAAATTGTGGCAGTTGACATCCGCAGTGTAGAAGAGTATCCTTTAAATTGACATGAAGCCATCTGACCTCAGTTCATCTCTTATCTGTATCATGGAGGGATGTTTCCTACTTACATGGAAATGATCATTCAAATTTAGCCCCTCAAGGATATGCTGGATTGCAACAAGGGCATGATATAGATAGCAGCAAACAAGGTACCACACGAGGTTACCAAAAAATACCCACATGAAAGTAACACAATTATAAGCCATACTCACAGTACCACATGTGACCTCACAGTGTTGGTGGAGTTAGTTTTTAGGGCCCTGTCACACCTTGATGATTTAGCCAGTGTATGCCGACAGCCCTGTGTCCACTGAGCGGTCCAAGTCGGTACTGCAGGATAGGTATGGGTCACAGCGGGTAAGTCTGGCTTGGTTTGCATTTCCACTACCGGCAGAACCCTTTTCAGCAGGTTATCGAGTGTGTGTATGCTGTTGCGTGACCTCTCCCCTCCACACAGAGGCCAAACAAAGTCATTTAACGTTTTCATTTTATTTTATCTTTGTCTTTGTGGAATGACAGAATGCTGAAGAAATGGCTGATGTTTGTGGTAAACGCTGACGTGAATGAATAAGGCACTGTGACGCTTTCAACTTTTAAAATAAATTTATTTTCTTGTGCACAAAAAGCTGCCATCCAGCAGAAAAACCACAGAGGGATTTGATTTAAAACGCTATGTTTCTTCAGTCACGACAAGGAAGTAAAGTATTTTCAGACATTGTTTTCCAAAATCAGGACACTTTATGTGGATAAGTTTTCATCAGGCTATGATGATAAATCCAAGTGAAACAAGCAGGTAAGATTAAGACTTTATATTTACACTGTGTGTGAATGCTTTTAATATTTGAAACAGTCTGAACTGTTCACACGAGGACTGCAGCTTTCAGTTGTTCAGCCAAACAGCAACAGTGGACGTATTTCGACTTATGAGTAACTTACGACAAACCTGTCAACAATCACATAACTTGCCTACAACTTATGGCCCGCGTATGTGGGGCATTACGCTGGCATGCGTCAAAAACAATGTGTATGCCCAGAAATGTTCGACGTACTCGCCGTATTACAACATATATAACTTACCCATAACTTATTAGACGTCCACCATCATATACCAGCGTTTTTAATATGCTTGACATATGGTAGCTAAATCGTCAAGGCTTGACAGACATGTTATGTGGTTTATATACACTATACAACAGGTAACAGACAGTCAGCTTGGGGCAACAATACATTTGCATTTTCTTAGAAAATATGTCTGGTCAGTTTAAGATTATTTTCAAACTTAAAATGAGTTGCATTAAGGGTAACTTAATTCCCATAAGTATATTGTAAAACATGATACATTAGTTCATCTTAAGTGGGTTGAGGAGGCCAGTTGCCTCATTCCATTTAAGTTTAGTTAACTCATGCAGTTAGTAAAAAGTAACGTGATTGATTTGAGTTACAGTAACTCATTACCTAATAATGTTGTCCTTCTTCATATTAACCCTCCACATATTTTTTTGTCCCATCGTGTTTCAGTAACTTCTTGTTTCAGGACTTACTCAAGGGACGTTTCAGTTGTAGGTGTTGACAGAGATTAATCCACCATCCAGCTTTTCAGTTTCTGGTCAACCTGCTTTATCAAGATGTGTCGTCTTTACACTAATATTAATTTCTTTTGGCAGCCCTTGGATACTGCTTCAATTACTTTTTCTAAAATGGGATGCTATTTCCAGAGAATCAGATGAGACATCTGACTTCTTTAGTGTGGTTGATGCGGAGACACATAGCACAAGCGCATGCATGTAGACCTTACCTGACATGTAACTGCTGAATTTGAGCAAAATTATTTTTCTGGATTTCTGACGACACTTTAGTTTAAGTGATAATCTTGACAAATAGATCTTAATTCTTAACAAATAATTCTGAGTTGTGTTTGGTGTATTTATACTGACAGGTGTTAAACAAAAGCTGATCTATGTTGAACCGTTAGAAATAAGTATCTTATATTTTTGTGACTCTGGCATCATGTTGCAAACATTTATTGAACCAGTCATTACTTCCTGCACCAGACCTTGAATTGAACCTAAAATAAGCCTCACCTTTTAGGTCATCTGTGAATTAGTAATGGTTTCAGCAGCGGTGGTCAAAGTGTGCTTGTTTCCAGTACGGAAGGTTCCCAGTTCAAGGCCACCTGACGTAAAACCTGCCAAATCAACATGCACATCCACCTCGGATCTGTTGTAGCAACGCCGAGTGAAAGCAAGGGAGAAACCAAAGAGACATTGTAGTGGTTGGAGTAAAGATTTTGGCAGCTGGTCACCCCAACTTTCTACATTGTTTTGTTGACTTGTATAGAAAGAAATTATTCCTTGAACAAAACAGATTTGGCCTGTGTCACAGGATGTTGTAATCTTTGTTCACCTTTATTGTGATCTTTAGCACTGCTTTGTTATTGCTGGCTGCAACTATAAAAAGTAGATTACTAAATTAAGACCTCCACTAGCTCTCTGAGGGCAATCTAGATTTAATTCTGTATATTTATAACATCATCAAAAGCTTTTTTGTGCACCAGGTATGACTTAGAGAATATGTTAATGTTGCAGGGAAAGACTCTGAGCACCACTTACCTTAAAATGTGGCAATAATGTCAGCAGCTATGTTTTCACAAGTGAGACAGACACTGGGCTTTTTCGCCATTTCAGTTCAAATACTCCTCAGCCCTAACTTAGTGTAAATCTCTTTTATTTTATGATGACAGATTTATTTGCAGATTCCCTTCCTGTATTTTTATTACCTCCGCCAACAAAGTTGGGCATTATGTTTTCGCCCCTGTCTGTTTGTGAACAGCCTGGAGTCCACAATTTTTCATATATCATTGTGAAATTTTTCTGATGATTCATATCCTCAGGCAAAAACTGATTCAATTTTCAAGGTCAAAGGGCAAAGTCAAGAAAAATCTTGAAAAATCCCTATAATTAACATTGAAAGAGTTTTCAAAAATTCATAACTGTCAGAACTGTCAAATTTCTTTCATATTTGAGAGTGTTATGTAGGATGGTTTCCTTTATCAAGTTTGATCTGGATCTGATCCAGATTACAGATTTTGTGGCCATTTACATTTAACATTGAAAACCCCATTTATATCTTAATCAAACATTCCCCAATCATTCTATTTGAAAGTGAGGTGCAGACTGGCACTCACTATCACCTTACAAAGTTTGATCCGAATCTGATCCAGATTGTGGACTTTGTGGATTTTGTGAATTTAATATTGAAAAGCCCATTTGATGTACATTTTACATTATATCTCAATCAAAAGTACCTCAATTACTCATATTTGTAATAAAGAGGTGCAAACTGGCACTCTCAATGAATAGATCAAGTTTGATCCGTATCTGATCCGTATATGGCGGATTTAGCGGATATTTGATTCTAACATTGAAAAGCCCTTTTGATCTATATTTTGTATTATATTTATCTTATGAAAAGCCACTTCTAACATGACTTTGACCTTGAAAATTTTTTCCAAAGTAAAAATTTGTGGAATTGGAAACTAGTGTTGGTGGAGGTTTGCACTCTACAAGCGCTGTGCTCTAGTCTTACTCTTTATTCCATCTCTGCAGTTGTTAAGTTATAGTCTTCTCACACCAGTAAAGCTTCTCATGCATGCTATTTTGCAAGAAAACAGTATTAGTCCAGCGGCTATGTCACAGTTTTGTGTGGAATCGTGCACTTTTTGCTACAAGCATGAAATTTTGCACAATGATGCCTTTCAGCACTCAAAAAAGATATAGATATGGAGGCATTTGAAAAAAAATTACGTAAACAGGTTTGGGGGCAGTTGTTTCAAAATGGCCGCCAATGTTATTTGATTTCTTTTATCTTTTCTTCTAGAATAGGTAGAACAACAATCTTGGTGTCTAAATATATATATTTTAGGTTAAAGAATACAATGGAACCACTTTCAAAGCTTTTACTCTGCAGTTTTTTATAAACTCTAAAAAGCAACTCTAATTATGTCATATTCATGTGATTGCCAGTTTGCGAAGTGACTGCAATTTGTTTTCAAGACTATATATCTCATGCCAGACAAGGGATGGAAATCTTGGAGATTTCTTCAAACACGAGAATCAGCCCTTCCCCCCATCACTCTCGCATTTGGGAAGCCTCAGGATGTGTGCAAAATCCAGCCTCCTTGTGTTCCTCCTTGAGGATCCTTGTGATCCTCCTGTTTGGAGGATCTAGCAGACCCTACTGATGAGAGGCCAACAGTTGATGTCACCATTCTTGATGGGGCTGCAATAGTGAACATGCTCAAACGAAATACAGCCAAAACATTTACAGCATATGGTCATGCCATATTTCTGCCTCATCTTCAGAAGCATCCACAACAAGCTTCAAAAACACTTTATGTTGTGTGGGATCAGTACCATGCAGATTCCATGAAGGTAACAGCCAGAGAGAGATGTGGTAAAGGAGTGAGAAGATGGGTAGAAGCCAACACTGCAATTCCAGGAAATTGGCAAGAGTTCCTTTGTATAGATGAAAACAAGACAGAGCTGTTCATGTATCTGTCTGAGCTAACAATCACCATTGAAAGTGACAAACAATTCATCTCAACCATTGGAGAGAAGGTTCTATGTACACAAGAGTGTGACACTACAGGTTTACAACCATGTCAACACGAGGAAGCCGACACCAGGATGCTGTTGCATCTGATGGATGCAACAAAGCAAGGATGCAACAGTGCACTTTTGAGGACAGTGGACACAGATGTGGTGGCATTGGCAATATCTGCTGTCAGCCAGCTCAACAGCAATGAATTATGATTGGCATTTGGAGCTGGAAAGCATTTCCAGTACCTGCCTGTACATGACATGGCTGCAGCACTTGGGCCTTTGAGATCCAGAAGCCTGTCTATGTTCCACAGCATTACTGAATGTGACATAGTATCCGCCTTTAATGGAAGTGGTAAAAAAAAAAAAAAAACTGCTTGGCAAACCTAGCAAACATTTGATGAAGTGACGACCAGCTTCCTGGCTTTCTCTTGTGCTCCTCCTGACATTTCAGAGAGTCACATGGCAAGCATCGAGCGTTTGATCATACTTATGTATGACAGAACAAGTGATCAGACTGAGGTGAATGGAGCAAGACAGCAGCTTTTCACAAGGAGAAGTCAGTCAATTGAAAACATTCCTCCAACCCAAGCAGCACTCAGGGAGCATATCAGAAGGGCAGTATACCAGGGAGGACACATATGGGGGCAAACATTCCTAGCTTCACCAGAGCTTCCTGATCCAAACCACTGGGGATGGAAAAGAAACTCAGAAGGGAAATTGGAACCAAAGTGGACAACCCTTCCTGAGGCATCACAATCCTGTCATGAGTTACTCAAATGTGGATGCACCAAAGGCTGCATAGGACGTTGTACTTGTTACAAAGCTGCTTTGAGGTGTACTTCCCTTTGCAAATGTGGTGGAACATGTGAAAGTGATTTCTCTCGACTTTAGCACAAACCAGGATTCAATGATGGAAAATGACATAATTGCCTTTTAAGAGTTTAAAAAAAAATTGGAGAGAGTAAAAGCTTTGAAAGTGGTTCCATTGCATTTCCTGACCTCCAAAATGTATATTTAGACACTAAGATTATTATTCTACTTATTCTAGAAGCAAAGATGCAGGAAATCTAAGACGACTGGCATCCATTTTGAAAAAATGAAAAAAAAAAAAAACTAGTTTACGTTACTTCTTTCAAATGTCTCCATATCTATATCTTTTTAGGGTATGTAAAGGCATCATTGTGCAAAATTTCATGCTTGTAGCAAAAAATGCACGATTATTTCACATATCTGCTGGACTATATAACAAGTACGATAATAAGAGTATACAGAATAGTTTGAACTGTTTTCTAGGATCCATTCTGTCAGTGTTGTCTATGGGTATTATGTTGACATTTGATCAAGTCTGAACATTTTGGCACTGTGCTTCTTAACCCCACTGCGTCCAGCTTCAGCAGAGGTCATTTTTCCGGCAGCTTCAACATTCCCTTCAGCACAGCTTTCAGCTCTGATGGAGAACTGATACAGTGTCCTGCAACAGGAATTCTTCACAACTTCAGAGGACGTGTTATTGTGGTGATCAGCCACGCCATGAAGAGTGCTGCTATGGTAATGAACCAATTACACAAACAGTACTGTGTACAGTGCATCCACAAACTATTCACAGTGCTTCACTTTTTCAAATTTGTTATGTTACAGACTTATTCTAAAATGGAGTAAATTCATTTTTTCCCTCAAAATTCTACTCACAACACCCCATAATGACAACAGGGGAAAAAAAATATTTTTTTAATTCCTTGCAAATTTATGAAAAATAAAAAAACTAAGAAATTGCCTGTCAGCATGGTGGCTTAAGTGGTTAGCACTGTTGCCTCACAGCGAGAAGGGCATGGGTTCAATTCCTGCCTGTGGCCTTTCTGTGTGGAGTTTGCATGTTCTCCCTGTGTTTGCTTGAGTTTCCTCCGGGTGCTCCGGTTTCCTCCCACATACAAAGACATGCGGGTTAGGTGGATTGGAATCTTTAAATTGTCCGTAGGTGTGCGTGCGGGTGTGACTGTGTTTGTTTGTGTGTTTGTGGCCCTGTGGCAGACTGGCGTCCTGTCCTGGGTGAACCTCATGCTCTATGACTGCTGGGATAGGCTCCAGCCCCCCGCGACCTTTAATTGGACTAAATGGTTGAAGATGAGTGTGTATGTGAGTGAAATGGCCTGTACATTAGTATTTACACCCTTTTCTCAATATTTTCTTAATGCACCTTTGACAGCAATTACAGCCTCAAGTCTTCTTGAATATGACACCACAAGCTTGGTGCACCCATCTTAGGGCAGTTTTAACCATTCCTCTTTGCAGCATCTCTCAAGCGCCATCAGGTTGGTTGGGGAGCGTCGGTGTACAGCCATTTTCGGATCTCTCCAGAGATGTTCTGTTGGTTTCAGGTCTTGGCTCTGGCTGGGCCACTCAAGAACATTCACATTCACATTCACAGAGTTGTCCTGAAGCCACTCCTTTGATATCTTGGCTGTGTGCTTAGGGTCATTGTCCTGCTGAAAGATGATGAATCATCGTCCCTGTCTGAGGTCAAGAGTGCTTTGGAGCAGGTTTTCATCCAGGATGTCTCTGTATATTGCTGCATTGACCTTTCCGTCAATCCTGACTAGTCTCCCAGTTCCTGTCACTGAAAAACATCCCCACAGCATGATGCTGCCACCACCATGCTTCACTGTAGGGATGGTGCCTGGTTTCCTCCAAACATGACTCCTGGCGTTGACACCAAAGAGTTCAATCTTTGTCTCATCAGACCAGAGAATTTTCTCATGTTTTGAGAGTCTTTCAGGTGCCTTTTGGTAAACTCCAGGCGGGCTGCCATGTGCCTTTTACTGAGAAGTAGCTTCCGTCTGGCTACTCTACCATACGGGCCTGATTGGTGTAATGCTGCAGAGATGGTTGTCCTTCTGGAAGGTCCTTCTCTCCACAGAGGAATGCTGGAGCTCTGACAGTGACCATCGATGTCTTGGTCACCCCCTGAATAAGGTCCTTCTTCCCCGATCACTCCATTTAGACAGGCAGCCAGCTCTATGGACAGTCCTGGTGGATCTGACATCTTCCATTTATGGATGATTGGAGCCACTGTGCTCAATGGGACTTTAAAAGCTTTCCCAAGATTTGTGCCTCAAGACAATCCTGTCTCGGAGGTCTACAGACTTTTGACTTCGTGCTTTGTTTGTGCTCTGACATGTGGGACCTTACATGGGATTTCTTAGTTTTTTATTTTTAATAAATTTGTATGACTCTTTAAAAAAAACTTTTCATATTGTCATTATGGGGTATTGTGTGTAGAATTTTTAGGAAAAAAAATCATTTAATCCATTTTTGAATAAGGCTGTAACATAACAAAATTTGGAAAAAGTGAAGCACTGTGAATACTTTCAGGATGCGGTGTAGCACAACAGTATGCTGGACCAGGGAGTTTGTGTCTGAAAGTATAGTGTATGCTGAATAAACACAAAGCACACAGTGTTTCACTGTCCTGAAATTAGATTGGAGATTGTTGACTGCTGCTGTCTTAGGCCATGAATTATACCTTCCCAAAGATGCCTCTTGTGTACAGTAGTGTTCAGAATAATAGTAGTGCTATGTGACTAAAACGCTTAATCCAGGTATTTAGTATATTTCTTATTGTTACATGGTAAACAAGGTATCAGTAGATTCTCACAAATCCAACAAGACCAAGCATTCATGATATGCACACTCTTAAGGCTATGAAATTGGGCTATTAGTAAAAAAAAAAAAGTAGAAAAAGGGGTGTTCACAATAATAGTAGTGTGGCATTCAGTCAGTGAGTTCATCAATTCTGTGGAACAAACAGGTGTGAATCAGGTGTCCCCTATTTAAGGATGAAGCCAGCACCTGTTGAACATGCTTTTCTCTTTGAAAGCCTGAGGAAAATGGGACGTTGAAGACATTGTTCAGAAGAACAGCGTAGTTTGATTAAAAAGTTGATCGGAGAGGGGAAAACTTATACGCAGGTGCAAAAAATTATAGGCTGTTCATCTACAATGATCTCCAACGCTTTAAAATGGACAAAAAACCAGAGACGCGTGGAAGAAAACGGAAGACAACCATCAAAATAGATAGAAGAATAACCAGAATGGCAAAGGCTCACCCACTGATCAGCTCCAGGATGATCAAAGACAGTCTGGAGTTACCTGTAAGTGCTGTGACAGTTAGAAGACACCTGTGTGAAGCTAATTTATTTGCAAGAATCTCCCGCAAAGTCCCTCTGTTAAATAAAAGACGTGCAGAAGAGGTTACAATTTGCCAAAGAACACATCAACTGGCCTAAAGAGAAATGGAGGAAAATTTTGTGGACTGATGAGAGTAAAATTGTTCTTTTTGGGTCCAAGGGTCGCAGATAGTTTGTGAGACGACCACCAAACTCTGAATTCAAACCACAGTTCACAGTGAAGACAGTGAAACATGGTGGTGCAAGCATCATGATATGGGCATGTTATATATATCGCATACCAGGTATCATGGATCAGTTTGGATATGTCAAAATACTTGAAGAGGTCATGTTGCCTTATGCTGAAAAGGACATGCCCTTGAAATGGGTGTTTCAACAAGACAGTGACCCCAAGCACACTAATAAACAAGCAAAATCTTGGTTCCAAACCAACAAAATTAATGCCTCGCAGATGTGAAGAAATCATGAAAAACTGTGGTTATACAACTAAATACTAGTTTAGTGATTTACAGGATTGCTAAAAAAGCAGTTTGAACATCCCCTTTTCTACTTTTTTTTTACTAATAGCCCAATTTCACAGCCTTAAGAGTGTGCATATCATGAATGCTTGGTCTTGTTGGATTTGTGAGAATCTACTGAATCTACTGGTACCTTGTTTCCCATGTAACAATAAGAAATATACTCAAAACCTGGATTAATCTTTTTAGTCACATAGCACTACTATTATTCTGAACACTACTGTACGTAGATAACATCTCTGATGTCGTGCATATTGTATGTACAGTATGCAGTGTTTTGTGTAGCCCTACATTATGTAAACAGAACATTGTCATTTGCATTGAGTCCCTTTATGGTTGCAATTACTTGCAAAATTAAAATCCTGGCAGTTTTGCTGGTGCAGCATTAATTTGTGTATAAAAAGATGCGTTAAAGTGAGGAAATATAATGAGTTGCATCAGTGCTACGTTCCCCTACACAGCAAGATGGCCTCTTTGGCACACATGGAACCTCCATTAATGGGAGGTACCCCACGCCAACTGCACTAGCCCCCACAGGAACGGCCACTCATTGTGTGGACAGGCAACCTAAGGGTCATCACCCCTTACCATTAGGTGGCCCAGAGTACCCACAGGGAACCAGACCAGCCATAACATGTTGGGGTACAACAAGCATCCATCATGCAAGAGCAAGCCAGGCCTGTGCGCACAAGGCATAGGACACAGAACCATAGTACAGAACCATACAATAATTACGGAAAAACCCCAACGGTCAAAACGACCCCCTGTGAGCAAGCACTTGGCAACAGTGGGAAGGAAAAACTCCCTTTTAACAGGAAGAAACCTCCACCAGAACCAGGCTCAGGGAGGGGCAGTCTTCTGCTGGGACTGGGACTAAATAATCCCTGAAATTTAAGATCCCTAAAGTAATTGGGCAAAGTAAACATAAGTATTGTTTTTAAAATAAAAAAACACTTTCTTCTTTAGCCAAGATAGGGGATGGATACATGAAAATTTTCCAACTCACTGAACATGTTTTTGACATCATTTATGTCCATCATTAGCATACGAACAGTATGGTACTGGGTGGTAAATCTGGAGTAGGCATTCCTCAAAAAATGATTTAAGACGAGCCTGGGTTGCTCAAAAAAGAATGATACAATGCCAGGTGAGCTAATTGGTGCCATCTTGCTGGATTGTTTGTACTCATCTTGGCTTGTTGCCATGACACAAGAGCTGAAATGACTTACAGATTCCTGTTCCTTTTTACAGTCATTTAAAGACACTAGGTGTCTGAAATGCATTTTATCGCATGGCCTTTAACTTAGTCTATTCCTGTTTACTACAGACAGCAACAGCAGCAAAAAAAAAAAAAAAAACACAAGAAAAGACAACCATTCTCGATCATACACTTGTGTCAACATTGGCCTACCTGACAGATTAATTCACACATTGCACGTGTTACCTGAAAATATTTCATAATTGGAAAGAGTCCAAATGCATGAATATTAGCAATTTTGTGTTTGTTTTTTCTTTAAGTAAGTTTTTGTCTTTTTTTTTTTCCTGTTTGTTCCCAGTTTGCAGCACACCTGGTCAAAGTAAATTTCCCACGGGTTTGTATCCTGGATGGAGGGATCAACAAATTGAAGCCAACTGGACTCCTGACTGTCCCCTCCCCTCAAATCTGACTCCCAACCTTAGCTGTCGAATTCAGCTTTGAAGTAACAAAAAGGAACTGCAGAAATCACCCCTGACCTGAATGTTCTGTACCGTCATTGACATGTGTCCTTACATATTAAAGACTCTGCTTCATAAAGACAGGATAGAAGTTGCAACAATAACATCTTCTTGTGCACAACCGAACCCTTTGTATTTTTGTGCCAACATGTTTGATTAATTTATTTTTACCTCTTAGAAATGCCTGAATCAGTCGTTGTTGAATAAGCTAATAATTATATGTTGTTGTGGCCTCAGTGATAAATACAGGTGCCTGTGACAAAAAGTTGGATATACCATCAGCCTGTTTGAGTCTTTTTGTATGCACGAGTATCTACTGTAAATAGAAAATAACAGAAACTATGTCTATTTTGTGCTTATTGTCAGAATCATTTTTAAATAAGAGTCAGAGATCACAAGAGACAGAATGAGTAAGTTTAAAGATCTTTAGTGAATACTTGCAGCAATGGAACAACAGTCAAAAATTGTTAACTGATCTCTGGGCTCACACGCTTATGTAGGAGGAGCATGAAACTGTCAGTACAACACATCTGTTATGCAGGCATGTATGGGTGGCTTCATCAGTTTTGGCTTGTATGGCGAAACTGTCAGTAGAACACATCTATTATACAGGCATGTATGGGTAGTGTCGTTAGATTAGCCTGTGGTTGGGTGACGGTGATCTCTAGTGAGAGTAGAGAGCACATTGAATCTAGCCTGGATAACTTAACTATTAACATAACTATTCACACCTTTTGCTCAATACTTTGTTGAAGCAAATTTGACAGGAATTATGGCCTCAAGTCTTCTTGACTATGATGCCACAAGCTTGGGGCACCTATCTTTGGGCAGTTTTGTCCATTCCTCTTTGCAGCACCTCTCAAGCTCCATCAGGTTGGATGGAGCGCATCGGTGCACAGACATTTTCAGATCTCTCAAGAGATGTTCAATCGGATTCATGTCTGGGATCTGGCTGGACCACTCAAGGACATTCACAGCAGAAATGTTTCTGTACCTTTCCTCAGATTTGTGCCTCGAGACAATCCTGTTTCAGAGGTCTACAGACAATTCCTTTGACTTCATGCTTGGTTTGTGCTCTGACATGCACTGTCAACTGTGGGACCTTATACGTAGACAGGTGTGTGCCTTTCCAAATCATGTCCACTCAAGTGAATTTACCACAGGTGTACTCCAATTAAGCTGTAGAAACATCTCAAAGATGATCAGTAGAAAGAGGATGCACCTGAGCTCAATTTTGAGCTTCATGGAAAAGGTTGTGAATACTTACGTACGCGTGATTTCTTAGTTTTTGAAATTTTAATAAATTTGCAAAAATTTAAAATAAATAAATCAAATTTTCACATTGTCATTATGGGGTATTGTGTGTTGGATTGTGTGAGGGGAAAAAATGAATCTCATCCATTTCGGAATAAGGCTGTAACAAAAAATGTGGAAAAAGTGAAGCACTGTGAATGCATTCTGGATGCACTGTATGTGGCCCTGCGATAGACTATCATCCTGTCCAGGGTGTACCCTGCCCTATGACTGCTGGGATAGGCTCTAGCCCCCAGACCCTTAATTGGAGTAACTGGGTGTAGAAAATGGATGGAAGATGGCTGGCCCAAGGTGCAAGAACAACAAACACAACCATAAACAATGCAATAAGTGGACACGAGATTCACATTAACAGCAGACTGTAAATGAAGTAAACCGTGGTGAGACAAGCAAGTACAGTGGACAGTAGGCAGTGCAAGTAGACTGAAGCAGGGTCCAAAATAAAGTGCCGGTGCATAGATGTCCATTTGCAGTAGCCACTGTCAATTAAGGAAAGTGACACTGCACAGTTGTTTGTGTTCTTATGTCCACGTCATCAGAGGGGCAGGTGATTACAGGGATGAGATGATGGGTCCTGTGTGTTCAGGGCTCAGCTCCTGAATGATATGTGCAGTATAATCATTCCACATTGGCACAAGTTCAAGGACACCGTTAAAAGCCCAAAGTTTATGATGACATTCATGCCCATGATGACTGTATGTTAACCTCTGAACACAACATAGTAGAGAAGCTAGAATCTTCGACTGGACTGGGTTGCTTGACGCGAGGACGTTTCGCTTCAAATCGCAGAAGCTTCCTCAGCTAAAATTCTTGCTCTGGTGGTCTGACTTCTGTCTTGACTCTTGTAGAGAAGAATAATCAAGAAGTCACAAAAGCTGGAGTTTTAAACCTAACCAGACCCCTCCTACCGAGAGGCAGACTGCTATAGGCCAGTGACTAAACAATACCTCTAATTAGCACCTATTGTGCTCTAGTTAGCACCCTCCTAATGACAGGGCAGCTGTCCCCTAATGATGGGACTGACCCTCTCTTGATGGCACCCTTGACGACTCTGCTGATGACGTGAATGACTCATTACCATGAACAAAAGACTGAAACTGCTTTGACCTGAGTACCCCATTGTAAACAGGGGATAAAGCATGTCTCAGACCCCCTCCCCGGTTAAGGCTGGGTTTCAAACGTTTCACAAAGAATGCCTCCTTGACCCCTCTCTCAAACCATTTCTTCTCTCTGGCTAATATTTTAACTTCCTTGTCCTCAAACATGTGGTTAGTGTCTTTAAGGTGGAGATTAACTGCAGACTGAGGTCCACTGGCGCCCTCTCTGCGATGCTGGTATAGCCTTTTGTGTAAAGGTTGCTTAGTCTCACCTGGTCCCTTATGTTGACGGTGAACTGTCCGTTCTTTTACAGTCTTATACACCCCTCGCAGGGCCTTCTGGTGGTGTCTGGCCCATCCTTCTAAGCTCTGAGCGTCTATGGAGGGGCCAGACCAGACAACCAATCCAATGGTAGCCATGCGTGTCTACCGAACACAGTGTAATGAGGAGTCATCCCTGTCGTGCTGTGAACGGTGTTATTATAAGCCTGGACCAGGGCTGGCAATTTATCTGGCCAAAACCGCTGTTGGGTCTCTGGGAGAGAGTTAAGCAACTGTAAATGGGTCTGGTTATATCGTTCACAACCACCATTCCCCTGGGGATGGTATGCTGTTGTTCTACTCTTATGGCACCCATACAGTTGACAAAGCTGTTTCATCAAGGATGATTCAAAGGCCGCTCCACGATCGGAGAGTATTCGTTCTGGGTAGCCAAATGTCAAAATCCAATTACTGTATAACGCTCTGGCAGTGGTATCTGTGGACTGGTCCCGAGTAGGGACTGCAACCGCATACTTTGAAAATAGGTCGGTTATCACCAGTATGTATTGATACCTGTCTTCCGGGTGACCAAGAGACAGATAATCAATGCCGACCACTTCAAAAGGGTAGGAGGTCTGAATAGGTTTCAATGGGGCCCTGCCATCAGGCCCAGATTTATTATACACGCAGTGAGGACAAGAGCTGCACCACTTCTCCAAATCTTCCTCCATTCCAGGCCAAAAGCAGCGTTGCTGGAGAATCATCTTTGTTCGAGCCCTACTTGGATGGCCCGTCCCATCATGGTAGGCACTCCATACAGCCAGCGTTTCCTGCTTGGGGACAAGAACCTGAGAGATTACAGTCACAGTCCCCACATCCTCCCATCGCCTTTTCAGCACCCCATCCTCTACTTCAATCTTATCCCAATACCTTATAAGGCCTTTCAGGAATTTGGAAGTGTCAGCATATACCTCAGGGCACGCTCGTTGCAGCTCTTTGTGCAGTCTTATACAGCAGAGGTCAGGGTCCGCCTTCTGCCGGTCCTCCCACGATACTCCTTCTGCCGTAACTTGAAGTGACTGCACCAGGCCATCATCCTGCTCAGGCAATCAGGATAGAGCATCTGCATTTCGGTTCCAAGTGCCAAGCCAATACTTTAGGGTATACTTAAAGTTAGCCAACTGAGATACCCACCTCTATTCCACTGCACCCAGACGGGCTGTATCCAGGTGTACCAAGGGGTTATTGTCAGTAAAAACTGTGAATTCTGCACCATACAGATAATCTTTAAATTTCTCTGTGACCGCCCACTTCAATGCCAGCAGCTCTAGCTTAAACAAACTATAATTTTGGTCATTGCACTCCGTTGGTTTGAGAATGCAGCTCACGTAGGCAATCACCCTCTCCTTCCCGTCCTGTACCTGTGCAAGTACTGCTCCTAGGCCCTCAAAGCTGGCATCCGTGTAAAGACGAAAAGGTTGAGAAAAATCTGCATATCCTAGAATTGGTGCATTTACTAGGGCCCCCTTCAGCTTATCAAAAGCCTGCTGGCACTCTTCCAACCAGGCAACTGGAGCTGTACGATCTTGAGCAGTACCATGGGTCAACGCGTTAAGAGGCAGAGCGATCATAGAAAAGTTTGGTATAAAGCAGCGGTAGTAACCAGCAAACCCAAGGAATGACTTCACCTGTTTTGCTGTCTTAGGGACAGGCCAGTCCTTCACCACCTCCGTTTTTGCTGGATCAGTAGCCACTCCCTCCTCACTGATCACGTGCCCCAGGTATTTCACGCTTCTCTGGAAGAGACAACACTTCTGAGGCTGCAGCTTCAACCCATGTTCTTGCAGCTTCGCAAAAACTTCCTCCAGGTGACGCAGATGGCTGTCAAAATCAGAGGAGAACACCACAACATCATCTAAATAAATGAGCAAAAAGTCATTTACCATATGGCCCAAACACCGCTGCATGAGCCTCTGAAAGGTCGCAGGTGCATTACATAGCCCAAAGGGCATCCTCTCAAATTCATAAAGACCGAAAGGCGTGGTAAAGACAGTCTTCTCCTGGTCAGCTGGATCTACCTCAACTTGCCAATAACCACTTGCCAAATCCAACGTGGAATACCATCTAGCTGCTTTTAACCCTGTTAATGACTCCTCAATGCGGGGGAGGGCATAAGCATCCTTGTGGGTCAGTGCATTCAACTTCCGATAGTCCACACAAAATCGCCAGGAGCCATCTTTTTCTTACCAAAACAATAGGTGCCGCCCATGGGCTGGAACTTTCCGGTACCACTCCACTCTCCAGCATATTCTTCAGCAGGGACCTCAATTCTGTGTACAAGCTCGGGGGCACCGGTCTATAATGCTTCCGGCTTGGTGGAGCTGTGCCTGTGGGGATCTGGTGCTTGACCACTCCCGTGCATCCAAAATCCTCCTCGTGGCATGCAAACACCGACCTCCAGCGAAGTAACAATTCAGTCGTCTCCTGTTGCTGCGCTTCAGTCAAACCACTCCCCTGCAAAGACATGACTGGGTGCAAGTCATTCTGTGTCTCAGCTATATCAGCAACACGCCTTTACTGCCACCTCTATAACATCAGGGGCCACACTGTTCAGCACAAGGTCCTGCTCCCCCCGAATTGCCGCTGGGTCCACTTCGGTGACTCGGGCCAACGGTAGTCGCTGAGGCACCTCTACTGGATAAGGATTTGGATTACAAAACCGGCAGGGTACTCGTCCATCTTTTATGGTGGCCAAAGTCCGCCCAACCAGCCACTCCCCATCACTGCTTGGGAGAGGTTCGATAACAACAATACAGTTAGTAGGAATATCATTTACCTGTGTCCATAACACCATCTCCGTGTATGGGGGGATGGTCATGGGCAACTGGCGTGGAAGTCTGGCAACCCCGTCCACTGTAGGTTGGGGCCCGCTGATGGCGATCCGCTGGCACTCGGTGAAAGCTTTGGTCCACACCTTCCCTTCAGCTGAAGGCAGAGTGGTTTTGAAGGCTGCTAGCCCTGGGTGGTTGCCCTGAGTAAGCGAAGACCAAAGATCTTGAATAATATTCATGCCAAGGATCCCCTTCTCTGGCCCAAGACATCCATCTTCCACAATAATAATTCCCTTTCCATAGATTTCAACTCCAACCACAGAATTTACAGTCACATAGCCTTTATGGAATCTGTAAGCCATTAGCAGCCTGCAGGGTTAGTCAAGGGACCTCTGCAGGGCTAGTCAATTTGATCCCTTCCATATATTTCCTAAACAAAGCCTGGCTCATCAAAGATACTTGTGACCCTGTATCAAGTATAAAGGGGATTGTACAATTATAACTCAGGGTCTGTTGCCGCAGCAGGTTCTGGGGCCTGTATGGAGTGCGCCTTGGGCTCTGAAACAACCGCCCCCACTGCTTGGCCCTCAGCTGCAGGGGTGGCTAAAAATCCTGCGGCTCCCTTGTTCATGCCACTGGTAAGAGGGGGTCCCTGCTTGTGGATGTCCCATTTGAGATTGTGGGGTTGGAGATGGAACTCGGAACTGAGCTTTAATATCCTCCACTATTACAGATGACATAGCCTTTAATTGCTCTTTAATATCCTTCCTTAACTCCCCCAACAGCTCCTCCTTCAGCTCAGAATGCATCTTTTCCCTTAATTTCTCACTGTCAAAGGTGGTTGGTCTAGAAGGAGCGTAGGCTGCGACACGATTTGACACCAGCACATCATCCTCTTCCTCAAGCTCTTTCCCCAAGGCGCGAGCCTCTTTACAAGCAATTTTAAAAGTCATATCATCTCTACGCCGCATTTGGTGACTAAGTTCCTGTTTAAGCGGCCCTTTAAGGAGACCAACCATAAACTGATCCAAAAGCAGGTCGTCCTCCCCAGTCCCATCTACATCAGCATCTTGCCACCTAGAAAACACTTCACGGAGGCGTAAAATAAAAGTTTTAATTGATTCACCAGCCCTCTGTTTACAGTTAAAAAAAATTTACACATAATTTTGCTTTTGTGGCAGGCTTAGCGTAAAGGTTTTGTAAAAAAGCCAATACCTTAGCCCCAGTGTCCTTTTCAGTTGATTTGGCTAGCATTAGCTCCTGCTTGGCTTCCCCTTCCAAGGCTCCCAAAACAAAATCTGCCTGCTGCTGTGGATTTAAACCTTGCGCCCTCAACATTGCTTCCACCTTTGCAGCTTCCCCATTGAATTTTGGAATCCATGCGGCCCCATAAACCATGGCATCATATAGCTGCACTGGGGCCTGGTTGAGCTGGGTCCATTTCTCAGCAGTAGCACTGGTTATCCTGCCGACAACGCCAAAGAAATGTCACCAATCAGGGTCTTTTAATCACCAAGTACAACTCCTAAGAAACAGCCCAAGCTAATGTTGGCAAAATTGAAAACAATTTATTCACAATTAAAATAAATAAGTATTTAACTAAAACTACCAAAAGTCAATATAAAATGTCCGGAACCAGTAAAAGATAATAAAAATAAAAAAAAAGAACCCAAAGCCTCAGTCAGAAAGAATAAAATCACAAATATCTTGCTTTTTAAAAAAAAAAAAAAAGACTCTGCATAGAGCTGGGCATTGACAGTGGGGAGCTGAATGATTATCCCTCCTTTTTTTTTTGACAATACTCCGCAACGTCCGAGTGGTCCCGGGGCTCAGGTCAGACCTCCACTTCGCGGGCGCTGCCCATGCATCTTGTCCTCTCCATCTCCAGCACCTCCGGCCACGGTCCGCGTCTCTCCTCCTCCATACCTCCACACACAGCCAGCTGTACAGACCAGAGGGAGGGGCTGAGGGCCATGCACAATCTCAAAAAGGTGCGCACGCACACACACACAAGCAGTCTGGGAGACGTCCCTTTTACTTAACCATATAGCAAGCGTTGTGCGCGCGTCCTGTCCTTTCGATCCCCTGCGCCTCTGGCCGCAATCTGTGTCTCTCCTTCCCTGTGCTTCCACACCCAGCAAGCTGTACAGATTAGAGGGAGAACTCTAGCATAAACCTCACCAAGACGTGCACGCACACACACAAGCAGTCTAAGACACGTCCCTCTCTTAACTGTTTAGCAGCGTTGTACGTGTCTCTCTCCGTCCTGTCTCTCTACCTGGCGTCCTGCGTCCGCGTCTGCACCTGCGTCAGGCTTCCTCTCTTGTGGGCCTCCCCGCTCCAAGTCCTCCTCCCACACCCACACTCTCTGCGCTTTTATCCCAGTCTGTGGGCCACAGGGGCCAGTGGTAGAAGTTCATGGGGCAATGAACATACAACATACAAAAGCACACACGTGCAAAAGAACCAAAACACAACAATCACATGATGAAAAGAAAAAAGCACGGCAAATCACAGCACAACTATACATGCAACTGACAAGCACAGCAAAAATACAGAAAAAAAAAGACAAAAAAAAAAGCAAGGCCCCTGTGACATATTTGTATTGTAAATTGTGTCGGTAGCATGGCCCAAGCAGAGGGTCACCCCTTTGAGTCTGGTCTGCTTGAGGGTTCTTCCTCAAATCATCAGACGGAGTTTTTCCTTACCACTGTCACCTGTGTGTTTGCTCTAGGGGTTGGTAAGTGTTGGGTATTTTCTCCTCCAAAAATTCTTAAAACCTTTAACAAGACAAACAGAGTCAAAAAACACCAGTGAGACAGAAAGTCAAATTTAGCTCGCGAGGAGTGCAAACAGTCCGTACACGTAGTACCACTGAAAGCACTAAGGACTGTTGCGCCTGCTCACTCTTTTTATTAGGAAAACCTACCCACAGCGTGAAACTTGTCCTAAGGGGGGGGGGGGGGGGGGGGGGGGGGGGAGAACGCATGACAAGTTTCTTCAAGTAAAACAAACACATACGTCAATAAGTGCAGCTGCGTGGAAAAAACAGTTCCTTTGTTTAATCATATCTTTGAAGGTCAGCACATCTCGTTCTTGCAGGCTCCTCTGTTTGCACTTATCATCTGTTCTGCAAAAGCTTGGAGTGTCCTGTTTAAAACAGTAAGCATTTGTACAGCATAAGGTCAAAATAACCTCCATTTCTTCACTCCCAGTCGTTAGTGGCTACAGAAACAAAGGTTGTGCTGTCAGTGTAATAATAACAAGTACATTCTCAGGGTTACGTTAAGACAGGTGCAAAACAGCTCAATAACATTTCATCAGAACAAAAGACAAAGGAACAAATGTTTAACAGTGATAAAAATATATATATATGAAATCTTTAACATTTCCCTCCTGTTATCGCTTGTTAAACATATAGTAGGCATCACCTAGCTTAGCACTTCTTTTGAGATTTTCACTAAGAGGTTCATCATGGTATGTTCTACAGGCTTACACCCCAGAGGTTATCTCATCATTGTCATCATCATCGGTGTCTGGGTCATCATACTTCCATTGGTCTGGGTACAGGTCATGAGAGCCCTCTTCCTCCTCGTCATCGTTTTGCCCCAGGAGTGGATACGAAGCTGGTCCCCCTCCTGGTCCTGGACCTATTGCTGTGGTTATCATTCTATTTGCAAGGCCTCGAAGACATGGAATACAACAACATCCACACAATGTTAGAATTGCAGCAAATACTGCTATAGACACTAATAGTGAAGAAATCAAAGACCTCCATTTTCCCATCCCTTCCAGCCACCAATCCCAGCCTTCGGTGTTTACTCCACTGTGCTCTTTCATCTTCCTGTTCAACGTCCTCAGCCCGTCGATGGCTTGAGTGAGGCTGCCATCTGCAGCTGTGTTGTTGGGAATGAATGTGCAGCATTGTTCTCCGAACATGGCACAAACACCTCCTTTTTCTGCCAACAACATATCCAGAGCAATACGGTTCTGGAAGGCCATAAGGGACGTGGCTTCTAACTGTGAATGGACAGCCTTAAATCCTTCCTCAGTCCAATTTCCTAATTTCTGCACATTGTAGTGGATGTAGTTTATTCTGTCTACGTTCTTATTAATTGAACACCACCAACAGATGGAGGATTCGAATCCAGCTGCTATTTGATCAGCCAGTTTATACTCGTCAGGCACTCCTCTGGGGACTCCTATTGCATCAATATATGTTGGATCTTCCACTCCTTTCCAATCTCTTTTTACTCTATGTCTGGTTATGCCTTTCTGCCAGTCTTCAGGAACGAGAGAGGCTATATATGTCATGACTTCTTCAGGTGTCATGGGTATAGCTTTAACCGGTAACAATAATGATATTAATGCACAATAACCTGACACATGTCTTGGCAGTCTGTCAAAGATTCTGTTATCACCACACCACCACCATACGTCACTCCTACTGACAGGTTTGAATGTGGAATTACTATGGACCACATCCTTACACCAGGCAGTGTGGTTTAAGCTACCCAAAGTCTTACTTGTCCCTGTCAAGTTTACACATGTATGGTTAGCATGTCCAACTTTGCTTGAAAATAAAGGTTTAATCTTAGTCAATTTGGTCAATGGATAGATCTTGTCCCACTTAGAACAATTGTTGTTTGCTGCAATGTATGTCTGTGTCATTACAGTCAGCAGACAGTCTTTGGGTAATGCTGCCGGTATTACCTGTAATATAGGTCTGGGTCCCATACATACAACACAGTCCTTCTTTGTAGCTAGTCCTGCCTGTTCTGCCATTAAAAGCCAATTATTATTTTGTCCACTAATTCCTGTAGTTACTAGGAACCAGTCATCTGTTTTCATGTCTTTTGTATTTCTTATGGATGCACCCTTTGTCCTGCTGAGATCAGTCATAACTGGTTGCTTTAATGTCTTGTTAGCTGTAGCCATGATATTATCTTCACACAATATCAGGGAGAAGTAGGGGTCAGACCCTGTTTTGTGGACCCACAACAAAAACAACCAACATTCTGGATCCGGTGTTCCTGGTGGGATTATGGATTTGTTTTTTGTATCCACTGCAATCAGCAAGCTATCCTCTGTTTGATACATTTTGAGGAATTGGCTTTGGTACTTAGCCCACCCGGTTTGAGCCCAACTAGGCGTCCATCTGTCATACCTATCTGCCACCAAGGTCTCCCATCTCTTATCCTGTTGATCATTTGTCATATACCAATCATAGCCACTATACCATGATCCCTGTTGATCATCCTGTGTCCGTGTCAAGGATGTAAAAGGGACTTTGATTACTACTGAAGCATTTCGGGGAAAGCAGGCCTGTACACCAAATTGATATGCTCTTTGTTTACTACATCGATGCCCTACAGGTATAAGTGGATTGGGGCCTCTGTCCTCTCTTTTTGGCCTATTTAGTTTGTTGATGTGTCCTGTATTGTCGTGTCCGACACTTATGGCTTTCACTAATAAGCCTAATCCAAAAAGAAAAGTAGCATAATAAGGACTGTCCATGGGGTCCAGGGACCCTCGTTCTTTTTGTTTTTTACTTTTGCCATTTCTGCACACTACAGCACACCTATGTTCAGAACAGTGGCTTCTTAATGTCTTCTGCTAGCTTTCGTGTCTAACCTGGATCTTAACACCAAGCTCACACACTATTACTAGTCTTATCCTACTGTTCTTACTGTTTGCCTGTGTCTGCAGAAATGACTTTCTTACAGTGAGTTAAATGAATCCATGTACTTCTTTCCCCAATTTTCAAGGCTGTGGGTGTTGTGAGTAGTACTTGATGGGGCCCTTCCCATTTAGGTGAATGCCAGTGTTTTCTCTTGATGCTTCTTATCAACACCCAGTCTCCAGGTACCACTTTAGGGTCATCCTGTGGAGAAATGGGATCATCAGTGTTTGAAACTCTCCCTCGTTGTCTTTCTAACATCTTCCTCATGTAATCTGCCAAATTGGCTTCCTCAGGTACATCCCAAATTTGCCCATAATATGGCAATCGGTATTTTCTGCCAAACAATGTTTCATACGGTGTCAACCCCATGGTACTAGTTATGTTTATATACATTTTTACCAAATCTACACAATGTGTCCATGGTCTGCCTGTTTCCTCCATTGTCTTTCTAAGTCTGTTTTTTACTGTTCCATTCATCCTTTCCACAAATCCGGCACTTTGTGGATGATAAGCACAGTGATTTTTGAGATTAATCTGTAGCGCTTCTCCTACGTATTGCACTATTGTATTAACAAAATGCGCTCCATTATCTGAATAGACTGTTTCTGGTATTCCAAATCGTGGAATGATGTCTTTGCACAGTGCTTTAGCCACTGTAAGTGCATCTGCATGTTTTGTGGGGAACAATTCTACCCATTTTGAGAAGGCATCAATTATGACTAAACAAAATTCCTTCCCTTCATGTTTACTCAGCTGTATATAATCCATATGAATCATTTGAAAGGGATATTGTGGTGTTGGAAATTTGCCTCTTTGGGGTCTCAAATTGCCTTGTGAGTTGTGTTTTGCACATGTCATGCATGCTCTACAATGCTGTTTTGCATATGCATCGAACCCATAAAGACAAAAAAATAGATTGCAATTGCGATATCATACCCCCTGATGAGACATGCGTCACGCCATGGCTCATGATAGCTGCCCATTTAAACATATTTTTTGGCAATATGGGTTTCTTTTGTGGTCATAAGTACAAATCATTGCATATGTAGCTCCTTTATTTAACCACATTTGTTTTTCTTTTTCAGTTGCCTGCTGTTGCATGTCAGCAAGCAGTGTATGGCCTAAATGCAAATCCGGAGGGGTTTCGTGTAGGAGAAAAATAGAAAAAGCTGCTGCTGCCTTTGCGGTTTTGTCAGCAAAATCATTTCCTTTTGAAACACTGTCAGAGCCTTTGGTGTGAGCCGCACATTTGCATATAGCAATTTGTTTAGGCAATTTCACAGCTTTCAGCAGTGCAGTTAGGAGTGTGGCATGAGTCACTGGTTTTCCAGATGATGTCACCATTCCACGCTCTTCCCACAGTTTTGCAAACACATGCACTGTGCTGAAAGCGTACTGGCTGTCTGTATAGATTGTTACAGCCTTTCCTTTAAATAAATGACAAGCTGCAGTTAGAGCTACTAATTCAGCTGCTTGCGCTGAGAATGATGATGGCAACGAAGTAGAATCCAATACTTCTGAAGTTGTGACAACAGCATATCCAGATTGTGTTTGTCCATAAGCATTTTTAGCGGAGGATCCATCCACATACACAATTGTACTGTGTGGGATGGGCGTATCCAAAAGATCAACACGGGCCTTCATACAGACAGTTGCTACATCAAGACAATTGTGCGGCTCACCATCCTCAGGTAAAGGTATCAATGTGGATGGATTCAATGTTGTACATCACTCTACCGTAAGGTGTGGTTGTGATAATAGCAAGGACATGCACAAAAGATGTCTTGCTGGGGACAAAAAGCTCATGTTTGTCTGCAACAGAAGTGCAGAAACTGCATGTGGAACTTTCAATGTCAGCTGATGGAATAGAACAACATTACTGCTACTTTGAACAGCCATAGAGGCTGCAACAACAGCTTGTACGCATGGTGGTAGAGCACTTGCCACTGCATCCAATTTAGATGAGTAGTAGGCAACTGGCCTTAATTTTGAGCCATACACTTGTACCAAAACACTAGTCATGAACTTATTCTTACAATCAACTGTTTGAATGAATGGTTTACTATAATCTGGTAGTGCCAAAACTGTGGATGACACTAATGTTTGTTTGACTTTTACAAAAGCTTCCTCAGCATCTTTGTTCCATTCCAACACGGTTGACATTGAAATATCATCTTTGTACATCAAATCAGAAAGTGGACTAGTCAATTCTGCATAGCAGGGAATCCATGCCCTGCAGTAATTAGTCAGTCCAAGAAATGACATCATCTGTTTTTTAGTTTGTGGTTTCGGAGCATGTAAAATCGCTTCCTTTCTGTCAGACAGGATCGTGCGCCCTGTGGCTGATAATTCATGTCCTAAATATTTTACTTTATCCCTACACAACTGAACTTTGCTTTTACTCACTTTGTGGCCATTATCAAATAAGAAACATAATAATGCTACTGTGTCAGTTATGCAGTTTTCTCGTGTGTCAGAGGCAATCAAGATGTCATCAACATACACTAATAGTTGGCTATCTGCCGGTGGAACGAAATTGGCTAAACATGCTGACATGACTTGAGAATAAATAGTTGGACTCTCTGCGTAACCCTGCGGTAATCTGGTAAATGTATATCGTTGTCCTTTAAAGGTAAAAGCAAACCAGAATTGACTATCTGGGTCCACTGGTACAGAGAAAAATGCATTACTGATATCTATTACAGAAAAACAACTAGAATTTGATCTCAATGAGTTTAACAGTGTGTGCAGATCTGGAACACATGGAGCTCTTTTTACTACAGCAGCATTTACAGCTTGGAGATCCTGTATCATTCTCCATCCTACTGAGGGCGGAGCCTTTTTTACAGGAAATATGGGTGTGTTACATGGTGAATCTGGACATGGCACTATAACTCCTGCTGTTAACAAATCCTCTATTACTGGTCTGATTCCTTCAATTGCATCAGGTTTCAATGGATACTGTCTTACACATGGTCTGTATTCTGTTTTTGGTCTTATAACTACAGGTTGTGCATTTTTAATCAGTCCTACGTCTGAAGGACCTGTTGTCCACAATCCTGATGGTACTGAAGAAAGAAGATCATCTTCTTCAGGACTCAACTGAAACACTCAGGATTGTGAAGTGGACACATCAATATGTGTTCCAGCTGTCAGCACTAATGAGACATTAACTGGCACTTTATACAATTTAGTTGATGGACTGAACTCCGTTCGTGGTCCAACTCTGCTCCAATCAGTGGCTGACAAAGCTGTCATGACTGTCAGTCCCAAATCTTGCCATTCTGTCAAATATGGTTTACAAAGTGACACATGTAATGGCATACTTGTGAATTTCAATTTTAAAACATCTTCAGTGGCACCTGTCACTGTTATGACAGCTGTTGAGTTGCCATCATGAATCAAATCTGTCATTGTCAGCTTCACAGGTGAAATGTCTTTCAATTTGTTTTCATAGTCACCATCCGGACCTGGAGGATCTTTATGCCACATTGTGACATGCAGGTCAGGTGGTGACATCTTTTGTTCAGGATGTTTCAGTAGGGCTGTTGCTTGCAAGACGACATCTTTACCCCATCCTGCAGCATCTTCTTCAGAAATGTCAAATGTATAGTAATAGTGGAATGTGGGGTCATCGCTTTCTTCTCTCACCATGTTAACACCTCCTGTGCGCTCAACAACTAATTTCCCTTGTTCCACAATTATGGACAAGCCCAATGCAGTCAATCCATCTCGTCCTAAGAGGTTAACTGGACATTGTGGCATGCTCAACACTGACATAGTACATGTCAGGCCAAATGGATCTGTCAACGTTATGGGTTTAGTGAGAGGGACATTTGATGTTTGCCCATTTGCTGAGCGAACTTTGAACGTTTCGCTGCTCAATTTATGGACTGGTATATTATCATTGCATGTAGTTCTACATGCCCCTGTATCACAAAGAAACACTACGGGCCGCCCATTTACTAACAAGGTCACTTCTGGTTTGGGTACTGGATTTCCCAGCAAGGCACACAGATCCATATCACAATCAGACTGCCTATCTGATGTGGAGTCATGGATTATGGATTCTAGTCATTGTGGATATTGTGGCTGCGGAGGAGTATTTCGCTGTGGAGCTCTTTCCGCATTCGGGGGTGGATTTGGACAATTCGTAGACATATGTCCCTCTCTTCCACAGTTCCAACATATCAGGGGATCACGGGGTGATCCTCCCTGTCTGTTCAGTGGTTGCTGTGGCGGCCATGGTCCTTGACGTTGTGGTTGTCCACCTTGTCTATTCTGCCATGGTTTTTGGGGACGTTTCCATTGTTTTTGCTGTCTCATATTACTCTGCTGGTAATATATTTCATCATCCCCTTGTGCCACATACACTCCTTTGTCATTACTTCCTGTCTGCTTTTTCTGTTTCAGGACCTCCTCGGCATGACAACAGTGAGTGTGTGTTTCTTCTAATGTGCCAGTTGGCAAGCCAGTCCAGTGTTTCTGTATCCAAGCTTTTATATCCTTATTGGAATGCTGGATCAGAGCGTTTTTTAATTGTTGTTCATACACCGGTGTTCCTGGCGATATGCCACTATGGACCCTAAAGACACTCTCAAATCTGCATCTAAACTCTGCCCATGGCTCTCCTTCTTTCTGAGTTGTCCTAGTAATTTCAGTATAATTTATCTTTGGGCCCAATACTCCTTTTGCTCGTGTAATCATAGCTTCCACTCTTGTCTGCAACACTGGATTATCATGCTCCAGTGGCTTTCTTTCCGCGTCTACAGGATTCCAGTCCCCACGTACCTGACTCCACTTTGGGCCACATGCTTTCATCCATACCTGTTGGACCTCAGTTCCATCTAGGTGATACGACTTTCTAATGTTTTCTATGTCTTGCATGAATCCCTCAATGTCAACATGAGGTGATGGTATCATGTCAACTGCTGCTTTGATATCATCAGCATTCCATGTTCGATATACAAGCATGGTTGATCGGTGCCCTGGAGTTCCTGCACGAGGATTTGGTACTTCTATCAAAGGATAGGTACCTTCCTGGTCACTGTGTTCCTCCATGGGAGGAGCTGTAGGCACTTTTGTTTGACTGCGTGTTTGTGGCTTTCTTGTTTTTCACTTTTTACTTTAGGTCGCACCGCCATATCATACTGCGGTGGCGGCACATCATCATCCTCTGGTAGAGGAGGGTACAAATGCGTTGTTGCCGGCGGTCCAGCCGTCGGTGGTTTCTGAGGTTGTTCAGGTTCTCTGTGCTGAATTATCACATCTTCTTCTGCCTTACCTACAGCTTTCTTTTTCCTTGCTTTCTCTAATCGTCGCTTCTCTGCTCCCTTCCGTCTGTTCTCTGCTTCCTCCTCCCAAAATGCCACTAAATCTGCCCCTATTTTCTGCTTCTTTTTTTTTATCACCTTTATGTTCCTTTTCCAACCTTTCCTTCAGTTTTTGAATACTAGTCAGGTTCAGTCGTCCGTCAAAGTCATGTTTATTTATCCAGGTCTCCAATTTCTTTGTTGCTTTTGGATTTTTTGCTTCCATAAATTTCCAGTCGTCAGTTGATAAATTTTCCTTATTTTAGACGTCTTTCCCCCCATTTTTATTATTCCTTGTTATAATTTGGACTTCAGACGGGGGCACACCTAGGGTGTTCTAAATCTGAAGTTTCACTTTCTTTGGACGTGACAATTAATTTGCCGTCGTGTGGTTGATTCCTTTCACCTCCCCGTAGGAAGCGGAATCACTTGCCTCTGCATCCACACACACGGTTGTCACTTACGTTGTCCAAAGTATTACACTCTCACACTTTTATTCTCAAAACCGGTATTACTTCGTATTAAAACAGAGGAGTCCGTACCCTCCTTCTGGAATTTAACTACGTGCGTCCCTCGCAACCGTAGAGGAGTCCGCCCTCCTCGCGGAGTTTAACTGCTTTACATTAACAGACTATTCCACGCCATCGCTTACGGAGTTTAACTGTTTATGTGATCACACTTTTATTCCCTACCGGTACGCGTATATAAACAGAGGAGTCCGCACCCTCCTTCGGAATTTAACTACGTGCGTTCCTCGCCATCGTAGAGGAGTCCGACCTCCTTACAGAGTTTAACTGTGTTTCATTAACAGACGATTCTGTATCATCGCTTGCGGAATTTAACTGTTTATGTGATCTGATCACCATTCACTCAGTACTGTTACAAAGAAATTCTACTCACTGACTCGACTTCCTGTCTGTCTTCTTCGGGAAAATCTCGTCAACCAGACGATGCCACCGGCGGTCGACAATTGCAGACACGATCAATCGATCGGACCTTGGCCAAGGATTTACGTCTGGACTTGGCGACCCCGCCGGACACCTCCGGTATTGTTGAGATCCCGGACGTAGCCCCCAGTCAATGTTGGGTATTTTCTCCTCCAAAAATTCTTAAAACCTTTAACAAGACAAACAGAGTCAAAAAACACCAGTGAGACAGAAGTCAAATTTAGCTCGCGGGAGTGCAACAGTCCGTACACGTAGTACCCCTGAAAGCACTAAGGACTGTTGCGCCTGCTCACATCTTTTATTAGGAGAAACCTAACCCACAGCGTGAAACTTGTTCCTAAGGGGGGGGGGGGGGGGGGGGACGGGGGGGGGGGGGGGGGGGGGGGGGGGGGGGGGGGAGACGCATGAAAGTTTCTTCAAGTAAAACAAACAATACATCACTAAGTGCAGCTGCGGGAAAAACAGTTCCTTTGTTGAATCATATCTTGAAGGTCAGCACATCTCTGTTTCTTGCAGGCTCCTCTGTTTTGCACTTATCATCTGTTGCAAAAGCTGGAGTGTCCTGTTTAAAACAGTAAGCATTGTACAGCATAAGGTCAAAATAACCTCCATTTCTTCACTCCCAGTCGTTAGTGGCTACAGAAACAAAGGTTGTGCTGTCAGTGTAATAATAACAAGTACATTCTCAGGGTTACGTTAGACAGGTGCAAAACAGCTCAATACATTTCATCAGAACAAAAGACAAAGGAACAAATGTTTAACAGTGATAAAAAAAATATATATATGAAATCTTTAACAGTAAGGTTAGACCTTACTTGTGTGAAATGGCTTGAGGCAGCTTTGCTGTGATTTGGTGCTATATATATATATAAATGAAATAGAGTTGAAACAGAGAACTTGATGCCTTGTTTCTCATGGTCTGAGAATCCTTCAGGTGCCTTTTGGCAAACTACAGGTGGGCTGCCATGTGCCTTTTACTAAGGAGTGGCTTCCATCTGGCCACTCTACCATACAGGCTTGATTGGTGGACACATCTAATGATCGAGATCCAGGATTGCACTTGATGTGGATCACTGTGTGAAAAATCTGGGCAGTTCTGCTGGAAAAGCCTGGTTATTTGGTGGACACACATTTACAAGTCATAACAGAGAGGTTCTGTATATTCGTCTGCAGATATAGTAAGTTTGAGGTCTTCAATTATTCTGGTCGGTGATCTTGCATTCATGGTGAAAAGACTTGGTCGTGAGTGTTGTGCAGCTCTTTCTGGAGCCTTTAACCTGCTAAGCAGCCTTGTTTCTGCCTCTTCTCTGTGTGCCTCTGAAATCAATATTTGAAGTGGAACAGTAATCCATGTGAACTCCAGCAGTATAACTAGCTCTGTCAATATCAAAATTCTTCTTAAACTGATGTTTAATCACAAATTTTATGTTGTGGGCTGCCTGCTCTGTCTGCTGCTGCTGCTTTTCTCCTCTCTGCACAGGTGGCGTGCCTCAAGCTGATCGACACACCTGTTCCACATGCAATCAGCTCCTGTATTTCAACCCTGTCTCTTCAGTCCATCATCGCCAGAAACTCAGCTAATCCACATGGTAAGCTTGGCCTCGCTACTTTTCCAGAAGTAGAATATTCTGCTAACTTTTTGGTGTTACCACACACCTGTTGTTCGAGCCCCAGCTCAGAGCTAACATCCTCCTTGTTGCTCCCTGCTCCAAGATCAGCTTTTTCTGCAGCCTGAGCGTGGAGCTCTCGCTCTCAGCAATTACCAGCTAAGTGTTTGTCATTTTGCCTTCACTGAGCTCTGCGAGGAATATAGTACAAACTGACTGTGAACTTTTTCTAAGAACAAACCTGAAGAAGAACCTGAACTGAATCAGTCTGTCTAATTATCTGCATATTGGGACCAGCTGTGATAGTTTGTCACTGTTTGACTGTGAGACTCACTTCTGGAAGTTATCAACCAGCACTCACCATCTGTCTCTCCCTCCAGTCTCGTCAACAGCTTGCAGGCGGCCACCTTGCTTCCGGATCCACCTTCCAGGGCAGAAAAAACTCGGGGCTGCGGTACTCCTGTTTCCACCGCTGTGCAGGCCGGTCTCCACACAGATAGACAGTCCATACATTCTGTACATCCATCCTTCCTGTAATAAATCCATGTTTAGCGCCATCTTTTCTGCTCCCTGCTTCTGGGTTCGTATCCATTCGTATCCGAACCGTAACAGGAGTTTCTGGCCATGTCATGGACCCAGCGGGGGCTGACCGGTTGCAGCAGGTGTTACAAATCCAGGGAGAGTATCTTGGAAAACTTCAGCAAGCCGTGGACTCTCTCGCAGGTCACGTAAACTCACTGACAGACCACATGAAACACTATGATACTCGCCTCTCAGACCTCTCCACCCAGATGTCTCAGCTCTCATTCAGCCACACACCACCTCCGTCCGCTCCGGTACAGCTTCTCACCTCCTCCTCCGGCGCTGCCTCCGCGGCACCCCTCAAACTGTTCATTTGTCACCCAGAGCTGTTCGAGGGGAATGTGGACACCTGTGCTGTGTTTTTAATGCAGTGTTCTTTAGTTTTCGATCAGCGCCTGTCACAGTATAGCTCCGATAAATGCCGCATTGCATACATCATCAATTTACTCCGGGGAGAGGCGCGCGCCTGGGCGACCGCGCTTTGGGAACAACGACTCCTCATTGCTTAATTCCTTTTTCAGCTTTCACCAGGGAATTTCGGTTAGTTTTTGATCATCCTGCGCGGAGGGATTCCGTTCACAACTTTACTGATTTAAAACAGGGGTCGCGAGGCGCCGCGGAATACATGTGGAATTCCGCGTATGGGCCACGGAGGCAGAGTGGAACAGCGCGGCACTACAGAGTGTGTTTGTCAACGGCCTGAATGACGCATTAAAAGATGAGCTGGCGGTCCAGGATGAACCTAGAGACTTAGACTCGCTTATCTCGCTTATCAGGCTGGATAATAGGATGAGGGAGCGGCGCCGTGACAAAGGCGTTGGGCTGGACACGGGTCTTTTCCTTCCGCTCGCCCCTCCCCTCAACACACATCAGGCCGCCTCTCCCAGCTCCATCGAGTCCTCCTCAGACACGCCGGCTCCCCCTGCTGGCGAACCTATGCAGCTCGGCAGGGCCAAATTGCCCCCTGAAGAGCGCAGATGGAGACTGGCGTCTGGGGAGTGTCTCTATTGTAGTGCTAAGGGACACAGCCTTAACACCTGCCCCATTCGGCCAAAAGACCATGCTCATCCGTAGGGTCCGGGTTACGGGTGAGCCAAGCCAGGTTCACTGGTGTGGGTTCTAATCGCACCCAAATCCCGGCCACGCTTTATTTTGACAATGAAACACTTTCGGTTCCAGCTCTTATCGACACTGGAGCTGAAGGCGATTTCATTGATACCACTTTTGTGTCTAAATCTAAAATACCTCTAGAGGCACTATCTTCCCCACTGTCCATGCATGCTCTGGATGGCACACCCCTTGCTACTGTCACTCACCGCACCGTTCCTGTTACGCTAGTGGTGTCAGGGAATCACCGTGAGTCCATACCAGTTCTACGTGATTCCGTCCTCCTCCCCCTGGTTCTAGGGCACCCGTGGGTATTCAGACACAATCCTGGAATCAATTGGCAGACCGGGGCCATAACTCAATGGAGCGAAGCCTGTCTCCAGGGGTGCCTTAGTTCCTCGGTTCCTCCCTGCATGAAAGTCAAGGAAAAGGTCACCATGCCCCCTGATTTGTCGTTAGTTCCTCTTGAGTACCACGACCCTTGGTGTGTTCAGCAAGGATCGTGCACTCTTCTTCCACCTCACCGTCCTTATGACTGCTCCATTGATTTGCTTCCTGGCGCTCCTCTCCCATCTGGGAGATTGTACAAACCTTTCCCACCTGGAACGCAATCAGTGGAGACCTATATCTGGGACTCCTTGGCTACGGGATTGATCCGGCCCTCTTCGTCCCCTGTGGGGGCAGGCTTCTTTTTGTTGGGAAGAAGGACGGCACCCTTCGCCCTTCATCGATTTCCGGGGACTAAAACGCCATTACTGTCTGCAATAGGTACCTTTACCCCTTCTGGATTCTGCGTTTAGTTCCTTGCACGGGGCGACTGTATTCACCAAATTAGACCTTCACAATGCCTATCACCTGGTGCGTGTTTGGGAAGGGGAGGAGTGGAAAACTGCCTTCATACCCCTTTGGGACATTTTGATACCTTGTCATGCCCTTCGGTCTCACTAACGCACCAGCCACGTTCCAAGCACGGTGAACGACGTTCTACGGGATTTTTTTATTATTTCATTTTGTCTATCTAGACAATATCTTGATCTTCTCTCCCCGATCCACAAACCCACGTTAAACAGGTGCGACTCGTTCTTCAACGACTGCTGGAGAATAGGTTGTTTGTAAAGGCAGAGAAATGCGGTTTCAACCTCAACACCGTGTCCTTTCTGGGTTTATCATCTCCCACAATCAGGTCAGACCTGACCCAGTGAAGGTCAAAGCGTTGTCAACTGGCCAGTACCATCTACACGCAAACACTTACAGCAGTTTTGGGGTTCACAACTTTTACCAACGTTTTATATGTGGGTTTAGTCAGATCGCCGCTCCCCTTTCCGCCCTTACTTCTTCCAAAACCACGTTTCAGTGGAACCCCCAGGCTGACTCCGCCTTCTCTGCTCTGAAAAAACGGTTTGCCTTGGCTCCAATACTTACCCAGCCTGACCCGGATTGTCAGCTCATCGTCGAGGTGGACGCTTCCGACACAGGGCTAAGAGCGGTTCTTTCCCAGAGGTCTGAGGGAGACAATAGGGTACACCCATGTGCGTATTTCTCGCGGCGCCTTACCCCGCTGAAAAGAACTATGACGTGGGTAACCGGGAACTCCTAGCTGTTAAAGAGGCTCTATCCGAGTGGAGACATTGGCTGGAGGGTGCCGCAGTTCCATTCATTGTGTGGACAGACCACCGCAATCTAGAATATATCCAGAGCGCTAAACGCCCGGCAAGCCAGGTGGTCCCTGTTTTTTGGTAGATTCCATTTCTCTATTTCCTATCACCCGGGCAGTAAAAACCTTAAATCAGATGCCCTATCTCGCCAGTTTTTGCTTCCCGAAGATCCGTCAGAGACCACCGAGACCATCCTGCTTCGGTCCATGGTTGTGGGGGCACTGACCTGGGATGTTGAGCAAGCCGTCCAGGAAGCCCTCACCCGGCATCCGGATCTGGGGGGGAGCCCGCACGGTCGGCTTTTTGTTCCGTTGGAGGTTCGGTCTCAAGTTCTGCACTTCTGCCACTCATCCAAATTGTCATGCCATCCCGGGGTCACCCGTACTCTAGAACTGTTACGTCGTTGTTTCTGGTGGCCCACGGCACAGGCTGATGTGAGGGAGTACATCCGTGCCTGCTCGGTCTGTGCCCATGGCAAGTCCTCCCACCAACTGCCTGTTGGGCTCCTGCAACCTCTCCCAATTCTGAGTCGTCCATGGTCACACCTCGGGATGGACTTTGTCTCAGGACTTCCTCCATCCCAGGGTAACACAGTAGTCCTCACAATCGTGGATCGGTTCTCCAAGGCAGCCCACTTTGTGCCCCTGCCAAAGTTGCCAACCGCCCAGGAGACCGCCGACCTTCTGGTCCTCCACGTCATCTGGTTGCATGGCATATCCCAAGACATTGTATCTGACCGGGGACCCCAGTTCACGTCGCAGGTTTGGCGGAGCTTTTGCACTGTGCTTGGGGCCTCGGTCACCTGTCGTCGGGCAGGCAGAGCGGACCAACCAGGACCTTGAGGCCACCTTACAGTGTGTCTCTGCTGCCCACCCGTCGGACTGGAGCCAACAATACCCTGGGTGGAGTATGCACCACAATTCCCAGGTCTCATCTGCCACGGGACTCTCGCCTTTGAAACCTCCTGCTTATCAGCCGCCCCTCTTTCCTTCTCAGGAGGACGAGGTTTCGGTCCCTTCTGTGCAGCTACACCTCAGGAGATGCCGGCGGGTGTGGAAGACCACCCA
This sequence comes from Thalassophryne amazonica, assembly GCF_902500255.1. NCBI lineage: Eukaryota > Metazoa > Chordata > Actinopteri > Batrachoidiformes > Batrachoididae > Thalassophryne > Thalassophryne amazonica. The sequence goes on from NC_047117.1 coordinate 27,261,315, forward strand.
CTCTGCCCTGCTGAAGACCCGTACCCGGATGCAGGGTCATGCGACGCATCGGACCCCCGCTCCCGCCTGTCGACCCGGCAGGAGGTGTGGCTGTCATCCCAGGATATTCCCCTCCAAGTTGACTCTTCGAAGCTGGCTTCCCGTATATTGGGACCTTTTGTCATCGACCGGGTGGGTAAATCCGGTGGCTGTCCGGCTCTGTCTTCCCCGCTCGCTGCAGATCCACCCGGTCTTCCATGTCTCCAGGTTGAAGCCGGTTAGTGTGAGCCCACTGTGTCCTCCGGCTCCTGCACCACCCCCTGCCCAGATGGTGGGACGGTCATCCGGCCTGGACCGTCCGGAATCTTCTGGATGTTCGTCGGTCGGGGCGGGGCTTCCAGTACTTGGTGGACTGGGAGGGCTACGGGCCCAAAGAATGCTCCTGGGTCAAGCAGGGGCTCATCCTGGATCCCTCCCTCATCCGGGACTTCTATCGGGAGCACCCTGATCATCCTGGTAGGTTGCCTGGGGGCTCCCATTGAGGGCTGGGGTACTGTTTGTGGGCTGCCTACTTCTGTCTGCTGCTGCTGCTGCTTTTTCTCCTCCTCTGCACAGGTGGCGTGCTCAAGCTGATCGACACACCTGTTCCACATGCAATCAGCTCCTGTATTTCAACCCGTCTCTCAGTCCATCATCGCCAGAAACTCAGCTAATCCAACTGGTAAGCTTGGCCTCGCTGCTTTCCCAGAAGTAGAATATTCTGCTAACTTTTTGGTGTTTCCACACACCTGTTGTCGAGCCCCAGCTCAGAGCTGACAACCTCCTTGTTGCTGCCACTCCAAGATCAGCTTTTTCTGCAGCCTGAGCGTGAGCTCTCGCTCTCAGCAATTACAGCTAATTGTTTGTCATTTTGCCTTCACTGAGGCTCTGCGAGGAATATAATACAAACTGACTGTGAACTTTTCCTAAGAACAAACTGAATAAGAACCGAATGAATCCGTCTGTCTAATTATCTGCATATTGGGACCAGCTGTGATAGTTTGTCACTGTTGGACTGTGAGACTCACTTCTGGAAGTTATCAACTCAGCACTCACCATCTGTCTCTCCCTCCAGCCTCGTCGACAGCTTGCAGGCAGCCACCTGGCTCCGGATCCACCTTCCAGAGCAGAAAAACTCGGGGCTGCGGTACTCCTGTTTCCCACCACTGTGCGGGCCGGTCTCCACACGGATAGACAGTCCATACATTCTGTACATCCATCTTTCCTGAATAATCCTTGTTTAACTCCATCTTTTCTGCTCCCTGTTTCTGGGTTCGTATCCATTCGTATCCGAACCGTAACAGTTTAGCCGCAATGATCAGTGACAGATCTGTAAATAAATATGTATGAAATATTGTTCTGTATGCTTCACAGATCGCAGAGTTTGAAAAAAGACAATTTCTACATTGCTGTCTCAGGTAACATTGTCACTTGATGGAATACTTGAGGCAGTATTTTGGTGGTATCTTGGCATCTATTCTAACTCCACTGTGGTGGTGTACAGAAGCAAAACTACAAAAATGGTCACTGTCCAAATACTAATCGTCACCTCTTGGCTGTCAAATGTGCTTTTATTTTCCACTCTTGTTACTCCAGGTACTACAGGCTACTTCACTTGACAAGTTGGTCCTGCTCAAGTTCAACAAAGGCCATCTGCCTTTATTCCCAGAAGAGTTGTGGTTCTGTGAAAAGGTGCAAATCAAATCTCCAGAGGGAGACACCTATGTCCTTCCCATTTACCACTGGATCCATAACAATGAAGTTAACATTTATTGAGAGAGAGAAGGTTTGTAATCTCTGCATTTTCACTGGTTGCAGGAATATTGTTGTGGTCTGGCCCCTGTGTGTCTTTCTGTTAATTGTCATTGTGTTACAGTCCTGTGTTTCTGTCTGTTAGTCGTGTTGTTTCCCTGTTTGCACTCTTGTCCATCTTTGAGTTCCATGTTAGTTTTCTGTCTTTTTTTCCCTTTGTTTTGTACTTGGTTATTTTCTGGAGTTCCTTTTAGTTTGATTATTATTACTATGGTATGTTTTAGTTTCTACTCATCACCCCCAGAGTTCCTTGAGATTTTTGACCCTTTTGTCTTTGTCATTTTCTGTCTGTGTTTGTAGGCATGTCTTCATCACCTGGTCTCCCCCACAGCTTGCTCCTCGTTTTCGAATCACACCAACTCTCGCTCATCTGTTTATTTGTGTTCACTATTTAGGACTACACTGTTTTCTTTTCTGATGCCAGATTATTCTTTGACACCTCCGATGAGTTTTGCTATTTTTTGTGACATCTCTGTACTAATTGCCTCTTTGTTTAACCCAGTTGTTTGTTGCCTTCCTCTGCCTGCATTTTTGTTGAGTTTACAGTGATTCCTGTTGTGCCCTTTTGCACTCCCTCTGTTTGTTGAACTGGACTCCCGTGTTTTGGTGAATAAATCTTTGTTTTCCATTTACATCCTGTGTGGTTACTGCCTGCATGTTTGGGTTCATCCTGTAACTGAGCACATAACAAATATTGGAGGCATTCCTCAACATGGATCCAATTCTTTATATACTCAACAAAAATATAAACGCAACACTTTTGGTTTTGCTCCCATTTTGTATGAGATGAACTCAAAGATCTAAAACTTTTTCCACATACACAATATCACCATTTCCCTCAAATATTGTTCACAAACCAGTCGAAATCTGTGATAGTGAGCACTTCTCCTTTGCTGAGATAATCCATCCCACCTCACAGGTGTGCCATACCAAGATGCTGATTAGACACCATGATTAGTGCACAGGTGTGCCTTAGACTGCCCACAATAAAAGGCCACTCTGAAAGGTGCAGTTTTGTTTTATTGGCGGGGATACCAGTCAGTATCTGGTGTGACCCCCATTTGCCTCATGCAGTGCCACACATCTCCTTCGCATCATCCGTGAAGAGAACACCTCTCCAACGTGCCAAACGCAGCGAATGTGAGCATTTGCCCACTCAAGTCTGTTACGACGACGAACTGGAGTCAGGTCGAGACCCCGATGAGGACGACGAGCATGCAGATGAGCTTCCCTGAGACGGTTTCTGACAGTTTGTGCAGAAATTCTTTGGTTATGCAAACCGATTGTTTCAGCAGTTGTCCGAGTGGCTGGTCTCAGACGATCTTGGAGGTGAACATGCTGGATGTGGAGGTCCTGGGCTGGTGTGGTTACACGTGGTCTGCGGTTGTGAGGCTGGTTGGATGCACTGCCAAATTCTCTGAAACGCCTTTGGAGATGGCTTATGGTAGAGAAATGAACATTCAATACACGAGCAACAGCTCTGGTTGACATTCCTGCTGTCAGCATGCCAACTGCACGCTCCCTCAAATCTTGCGACATCTGTGGCATTGTGCTGTGTGATAAAACTGCACCTTTCAGAGTGGCCTTTTATTGTGGGCAGTCTAAGGCACACCTGTGCACTAATCATGGTGTCTAATCAGCATCTTGGTATGGCACACCTGTGAGGTGGGATGGATTATCTTAGCAAAGGAGAAGTGCTCACTATCACAGATTTCGACTGGTTTGTGAACAATATTTGAGGGAAATGGTGATATTGTGTATGTGGAAAAAGTTTTAGATCTTTGAGTTCATCTCATACAAAATGGGAGCAAAACCAAAAGTGTTGCATTTATATTTGTGTTGAGTGTAGTTTTGATAATATTATGCCTTGACTTTCAATCTGTTTTTTCTTCTTTGAAGCTCTGGTAATCTTTGAAGATGATAATAATGATGGCATGTGCAGCAGGAAGACAGAGTTGAAGCAGAGATCAGGGGGACTATTGGTAAGGATCATGATGCAACCATACTGGCAACACTTTGATATATTTGGCTCATTAAGAATGAATAAGTAAACACCATGCAGGTCTGCCATTGTTACTCCACAAGGAGGTTATGTTTTGTCGCGTCCGTTTGTTGGTTGGTTGGTTGGTTGGTTTGTTAGCAGGATTACTAAAAAAATCCTCAACAGATTTCAATGAAATTTTTACCAGGGGTGTATCTTGACCTAACTTAGAAGTCATTAAATTTCGGTAATGATCCGGATCCAGTAATTTTTTTTAAGGATTCTTTATCATTGCAGGATAGGGGCCAATTTCAACATTTTTGCATCTAACTTCATGAAGACGGTCACAAAGGCTGAACAAAAATTAAGTTACGACACAACAATAATTTAGCATTTGTTTCTCCTCGTTGAATAAACTTATTGCAAAATAAAAAAAAACTTGTGTAGTTCATGCAGTTTCTCTTTATAAATACATTTGCTGAAGATCTAAGGGTTTAACCCTCTGGGACCAACGCTGTCATATACAACGGCTGAGACCAAGCTTACTAAATTATAATAACTTTTAATGATATGAGATAGAAAACTTACTTTTTGCTGAAAAGTTAACTCCACGGACTTTCGAGCCACCGTCCACCATCTTTGTACTCCTCATAGAAGCTGTGTGATGACGTGAGCAATGTGAGTGTCCAGTCGGAATTGGTTCACTGTGACATGGTTTTCCAAAATCCAATAGTAGGGCAGATTTACCTCACGTGACACACCAAAGATTGTTTTTAGGAGTGATGTGTTACTAGTTTATTATGGTTTGCTGTGTGTTTTGAATAAATGTGTGGAAAATTATTTTCCACTTTACTTTTTCCTTTCTTATTTCTGATTGTAAACCATTATTGCACTTATAAAACACAACTATAGCATATATATTTTGAAAGTGCAAGTTGTCCTAAAAAAAAAAAAAAATCATAAAATTTGATTGTGGGATGCAGGGAGAGCTGTTAACAGCAATAATAAAACATTTATGCCAGGTGAGTGAACTGTCCAAAAAATGCCATCGGACCCCAGAGAGTTAACCACTGAATCTGAAACATGACGGTAAATGCGTGAAATGATGTGGAATAAGTCTCTTTGCGAAAGGGTATTCCATGTGATGTCAGTGACCCTATGGCCTTGGCGGAGGTTTGCGCTCTCTGAGTGCTTCTAGTTTACTAATGTATATTCTCATGAAATTACATATATTGTAATATTTGAATGTGTATAAAAACCATGTGTATAAAAACTTCCTCCTGCACACTTAAGTGTAATAATTAAAATACAATACTTCCTTTGAGTAATAATTGGAATTCTTCACCTGTTTAATGCCCTTAACCAGTTATCATATTTATTTTGTTCTAGTTGGGATGTTTATGTGGAGAAGATTCTTCACTGCATCAAAGCCTCTTCTCCTTGTTCTCTGCCATATGAGGTCCAGTTCTCCAGCACCAAGTTTGGACAGTTTTATCTCACCGCAGCTGTAGGGTGAAGACCTCAGATTCTGTCACACACAAGATATTTCTCAGATGTTGTCAGGTGTCATGTTTCTGTAGGAATAGTTTACAATTCAGCAACCTTTGGTGTAAATCCAAGGCAAGGGTTGATAAAAATTTCAGTGCTTTTAAAAATATTGCAGCAGGGGCGGTGGACAAGTGGTTAATGTGCTTGGTTTCAGTGCAGAAGGTTCCAGGTTCAAATCCCACCTCTGCCACATTTCTCCATGTAATGTGGAGTTGCGTCAGGAAGGGCATCCGGCGTAAAACCTGTGCCAATTCAACATGCAGATCCATCTTGGATTTGCTGTGGCAACCCCGAGTGCAAACAGGGGAGCAGCCGAAGGGACATACTTACTAAAAATATTGCAGCAGTCTGGATTTAATACATTAAAAAAAATTATCTTTATTTCTTGACCATTCTTGATTCATGATGTCATGAATATCTATAATCTCCACATGCTTCATGATTGGTGCTGACACAGATGTGATTGAACAGATAGATATCTGTAGTGTTAGAAGCAGTATCAGAGTCTGCTTTATTGGCCAAGTATGTGTATACATGTAGCATGTGGGCACATACAGGGAATTTTGCTCCCATTTAACGTGGCTCTCACTGTGCTTGCATGGTCAAGTTTTGTCAAAAGAATAGTTACTGAGGGAGACTCAGATGAGGAGCATCACTTGTACTGTGAAGGACCATCAGCTTTAACATTAAGAAACAGATGATTAAGAAACAAAAGAGCTATTACCAGTCAGATGCAAAGTTTTAAACACAGAAACACAAGTTTATTATGAAGCTTTATAACACAGCACAACACCAATTAACTTGTAAAACAGGAAAATAAAGACAGTAAATTAAGAAACATAATTTACTCTTATCATTCCAAAAATATCTGATTTCACATTGTGTTCTCTTTCATTGCAAACTGATTTTTATTTCTTTTATAGCAGAAAAAACTGATTGGAAAAAGGTACATTTCCCTCGACTTGTCGTTCTTTAACATTTGTACACAATTGATAATCTTCTGTGTAAATTCAGCATTTCGGGTCAAACACAGAATTGGATTACTTTTTAATTAATTTTCACACATAACAAAGCTGCTTTTGTGCCACTTGACCATCAGCTCAAAACAAATCACCTCTTTTGATGCTCAAATGGCCACGCTGTTTTCTGTCTGTGCTGGATCCAGGTATGTGTATGGGACTTCCAGACCCTGATTTCTGAGTTTGATCGCTTGACTCAAATTTTTAAGCTCTTCTTGGAAATCCTTGATCAGCATAAGTGGAATCTCCTCTGTGAAATGCTCTTCTGGGTAATTGCCAAGAGGAACCTGAAGTCAACAATGATATATATGAAAAAAATAGATTTATTCCCATAAATGCCCCCCAAAAAATAATGGACTAGAAACTATTCTTATAGCTGAGGTTGGCAAATGAAGGTCTTGGTATTGGCCTCTTCAGGCTTTCTGTTTCTGCTCTAGTTCAATTTCAGATTCCTGGAAAAATGTATTTGTTAATCAGTGTTGTAGCTTAATCACTAAACCTCAACGCTGAGTCCAGCCTCAGGTCTGAGTCCAAGTCTTTGAAGAAGAGGCCAAGTCAACTTCCTGTTCCCTGAGTCTGTGTCCTCAAGGTCGAATCTGAGTCAAGGTCTGAGACTATGTCCACTACTTCACTCTGACACAAATGACACAGCTGTCACTTTTGAAATGTCAAATAGCATCAGTGCAGCGCTTTTTAGAAGTGAGCAATGTCAGATATCTGTCAGACATTCTGAACAGTAAAAAAGAAATAAAAAAACACTCAGTAATTTCAGGTATTTAGTTCAGGTTTAGATGACGATACATAAGTAAACTCATTACTAAATGTGCCCCACCCATGATTTTGTCCTATATTTCTGGTAGTGGAAATGAAACAAGCCACAAATACATCAAACTCAGACATGTGTCTCTGCAGTGAGTGTACAGAATTAATTAATTAATCAATGTTTGGGGTTTTCTTTCCATTCAGCCATGTGTCACAACTAAACTAACTCAGTTCACATTAAAGAATCACACGGTTTTACATTAAATTTTGCTTTCACATGAAAATTATTTTGTAGTAACCAACATTCATCAATCACCATTCACAACAACAGTCAGCAGCATTGGTTTAGCACACATAAAAATAGTCCACTGTGTGTGCACCTGTTAATTCTCAGAGAACGAAGGTTTTTTTTTCTGGATTTTACAATAACTTACGAAATTCCTCTTTCAAGGTAGTTTTTTTGTATATGCGCATGTGTTGCATATCAAAATATTCAGAACAATCTCAGCTTTCTGAATGAGGGACATATATTTGTCTAGAACATGATATCAGGATATGAGCTATTAATGGAAGTGTGAAGACAAACTGACCAGGACACAGGAGAGGGTTGTTGGGGCTCTAAGGGTTAAAAGCAACAAACTTCACATGTATAATATTATATTAATTAATTAACTATTAATTATTAATATTAATATTTATTATTACTTATTAATTAATTAATTAATTATATTAATATTAATGTATAATATATTGACATGTATAATATTTCACAAAATGAACATAAAGCACAGCGTTAACTCATTAAATATGAATAATGTTAATACCCCCCCATCACACTTAGTATGAATGAGCACAAGCCAAGCCAAATCAGGCAGAATGTAAGAAATAAATGATTTACATATTTGATTTTTGGGACACTTACAAAGTCGCTGGACTGATGGCTGAGCAGCCACACAGTGGCCATGCCTTGAGCTGTTGCATTGACATCAGGAAAGGTCTGCAGCATTGTGGCTTCACTTGTTGTCCCCTTTTTTGTTGGTGGAGGATGTTGCAAAGAAGAGGGGCTGTTGGGCATCCAGCCACCATAGTCAAACTATAGTGGATAAATTCACTGGTTATTACTGAATATTTGAAGGACAGAAATATTATAATGTTGACAGAATTCTGATACCTGTCCTGAGTTTACAGCGGCATGCTGAGCAGAGCATGTGAAAATCACCATGGTGACAAACTTGATCAATTCAACCACAGTGGACAAACTCCTGGGAATTCCTGAGAATTAAAGACAGTCAATTATTCTACAAGCTGTTCTGACTTACAGATGTCTCCATATATCTTAATGCATTTTATGAGGGTAATGTGAAATTATTGTTACTAAGTAAAATATTATTTACTGTCACAATGGCTTCATATGTCTTTTGTGCCCACCTGAGTTTTCTTGTGAAAATGATCCATGTTCAAATATGTCACTGATCCACTTCTGCAGTTCAGAGTCTTTCTGGACATCAGCGTCACTCTTGTAGTAGTATTTAAGTATTCCCTGGACAAACCTTAGAAAAAAAAATGTGAATAAGGGCTCAAATAATATATAGATTATAGGTTTAATCATGTTTATTGTGGCTATGCTGCATTCACCACACTATGAAACAGCCTTGGGTCTTGACTAGCATCCACCCATGCAGGCAGCCAGTCCATCCCTGCCTTTCAAAAGTCATATCTGTCTGCTGCACGGTGGCTTAGTGGTTAGCACTGTTGCCTCACAGCGAGAAGGTTGTGGGTTCAGTTCCCGTGGCCTTTCTGTGTGGAGTTTGCATGTTCTCCCCATGTTTGTGTGGGTTTCCTCTGGGTGCTCCGATTTCCTCCCACATCCAAAGACATGCGGGTTAGGTGGACTGTAATCTTTAAAATTGTCCGTAGGTGTGTGGGTGTGTCTGTGTTTGTTTGTCTATTTGTGGCCCTGCAACAGACTGGCGTCCTGTCCTGGGTGTACCCCGCCTCGTGCTCTATGACTGCTGGGATAGGTTCCAGCCCCCCGCGACCCTTAATTGGACTAAGCGGTAGAAGATGAATGAATGAATGAATAAATGCATAAGAGCCACATTGTCCCCAGACTGAGACATGGCTCCACAGCCACTCAGTACTCCATAGCCACAAAAGCACAACAGAACCCCCTGACCCAGATACAGAGGGACAGTAAATGGCAAATGGAATGGACTGCATTTTATATGGTCAAAGCTGACCATATAGAACCAAGGATCCTCAGGCTACAAGCCCACCACATTAACCCCTTGACCATCACCTCCCCAACAACAACAATACCCTGTGCAACCAGCAGGCGAAAAGTGACCATGAGGACTACAGACCATGCAGCCACAAAAATAGGGCACAAAATTTTTGCAATGTCAAAAAAAAGGTGTTGACTTATTGAATGCCGCTGTTGACTTTTTATTCTTTCATGAGAACCGTCATTCTAGTGAGATTCTTACAAGAACTTTAATTCCAGTAGTTTCCAAAAACTTCATTTTTTTTTATCCAATACTGCCATAACATAATCTAATGATCTCTCGCTCACAAATAAAAAAAAACATCACCCAACTGTAACTCGTGGACATTCATTCCAACAACAAGATCTTCACAACAATATGACTAAAAACAACATGACACAAGGCGGCCAACAGTACCTGTGGATGATGTCCCAAAGTCTGAGCCCGTCATCTCTGTAGTAGAATTTTGGCACAGACTCCAGACCACGCTCGGCGATGTCATCTGGTATACAGAGTGAGGTGTAGGTGAGTGAAGACAGTGATCTCTTCAGGAGGGTGAACAAACCATCTCCACCAGATGCTGCAAACTAGGAAACAGACAAATATACAGTAGATCTTTTAAAGGCGCACAGAAAAACATTGAATTGCTACTTGTGTAATAACGATGTGCATCATTTGATACCTGTGTGAAAATTCCATCCTCTGATATGAGAAGAGTTCGGGCTAAGACGTTGATCTGCAGGGTGTAACGAGTGTGAGCAATGAGGAGCTGAAGAAAGAAGGGATAAGTCACAAACTATCACATTATTACCATTTAAAATGAAGACGACAAGGTAAAGGCAAATTTGAAAAATCTGCAATATGAAAAAAATATTTAAATGTAAATTATCACTACAGTAAGTTTGTATCTTCTCTTGCTCACCTTGTGGAGAGGATGCACCATGGGTAGGTTGTGAAGCATCGACACTGCAAAAACTTCAGCCACCAGGTGAGTGCGCAGCAGGTGAACACTGACCTGATGTTCATTGAAATCAGCACTTCTGACAAAAAGCTTTGCTGTCAGCCAGTCATACTCAGAATCAGCTGGCAAAAAGATCGGATTGTCTTCTGCAGGTTTCTGCTTCAGCTGCAGAGGAAGAAAAGTGATCATGGAAAGTAAGTCATCACATGTTCCTTTACCTCACAATATTTAAGTGATATTGCAGTACATTCTGCTTGGTAAAGGCCCAGTCAACCCGGGGGTGAACAAACACCCTGCCACATGTTCACAACAAAATGTCACAGGTGTGCACCCCACATGCACTCAACTGCTCTGAAGAAATGTACAAAATACACATTACTCCTGCAACTCTAGAATGAGGTGTTTTTTTATGTGCCATAGTGGTACCACCTTACCACAGTAGTGCCTCAGAGGTGCATATGTACGTGTCTGATAAAATGAGGTTGGACAGAAAAAATGATGAAGCAATTATTGTGAAATCAGATGTATTAATTTATATAGCTCCAAATCACGAGTTCAGAATTAGAATCGCCTTTATCATTGTAATTTGCATTGCAACGAGATTTGAGTTCACCTAAAGGCGCTTCACAAAACATCATTTAAACAAAGCAGAACAAAATGAATTAAAAAATTAAAAACATAAATAAGTAAAAAGAATACGACACTAAGACACGTAGTAACATAAAATACTATTGATAATACAGGGAAAAAAATGTGTCTTCAGTCCAGATTCAGATTCCAAATCTCTACAGAGCTTGATTGACGTGTCTATGCAGGCAGATTGTTCCACAGAGCTGGGGCACAATAAGAAAATGCTCTGTGACCTACTGACTTTTTATTGACCCTAAGGACATACAGAAGTCCTGCACCCTGTGAACACAGGGCCTGAGCCGGTACATAGGGCTCAACCAGGTTGACCAGGTAGGGAGGTGCCAGTCCATGAACAATTTTATAGGCCAGTAATAATACATTAAAGTCCAATCTCAGAGAGATTCGCTGATTAAGCGAGACAAAGGAACACCTCCGTTTCGGAGTGTTAAAGGACAAGTTGGGACATGCCTATCTCGGCTTTCAGTGCTTACCAGTCGAGTGAGTATAAGAGAAATTGTGGAGAGCTGGGCTTGTCCCAACTTGTTCTCTGGCACTCCGAAACGGAGGTGTTCCTTTGCCTCGCTTCATCAGCGAATCGGTCGTGACGTGCGAAGCCTCCGCGCGGCTTTCCATGACAAAATCTCTTGTTAAAAGTGAAATCTGCCGGAAAATGGCTGATGTCCAGCTCTTGTGATAACCAGAGAAATTGCACACGACGGTCCCGGCTCCACACAGCGATCCGTTTAGAAATGATGTGGTGGTTTCTGCCTCTCGATGGCAGCTCGGAGCGCGGCGTGCCGTGCGCCATTGTGGGCAGTCCTTAAAGCTGTAGTAACACTCATTCTCTGTGAAGCCCGTAAAATTTTCACCGAAAGCCAGAAAAATTTTTCGAATGGTTTCCAGCTGCCTGTCTCTAACAGTTTCTGAAAAAATTCTGATGGAAAAAAAGCCCAAATCATTCCACCATTTCCTCGCAATGAAACAACGATGAGAGGGGTGAACCAGTGCTCACTCAAAGCCTGCCCACAGGCAAATGACACAACCGACAGGCATGGAAAAACTCATGCATGCGCACGAAGGTTCAAGCTTGGCTGACGTAAAAACATATGAATCAAATCCATATAGTTTTTGAAAAAAATAAAAAGGTCGGATTCTTTTCTCACAGACCTCGTATAACACACGAACCTAAGCTAAGCGATAGCTGGTCAAATTGATGCCAATGTCTTACTGGACCAAGAAACATCATTTCAGCCTTATCAGAGTTTAAAAAAGTGGAAAGTTACTTGACATTAAGTATGAGCAAGTACACTACTATCTGTATCTGTTCAACCATCGAAATTATCTGTGCCCGCATCTGTACTTGTAGTGGGCGGGGCCTAAACCGGAAGTGGGTGTGGGGATACTCATGAGTCCCCAGCTGAGTGCTAACACATTGGAGTTTACCCCGGTAGATGAGAGGGTCGCCTCCCTGCGCCTTCGGGCAGTCAGGCAGAAAACTCTGACTAGGCCAAAGATCAATGATCGATTTTGTGATTATATCATCTGATCTGAGGCCGCATGTTTGGACACTCCGGTGAAGAGAGGGGCAGAGCTGTCAACTGATCACCATCTGGTGGTGAGTTGGATCAGAGGGTAGTGGAGGACTTTGGACAGACCTGGTGAGCCCAAACGGACAGTGCGGGAGAACTGGGAACATCTGGAGGAGCCCACTGTCTGACAGATCTTCAACTCACACCTCTGGCGGAGCTTTTCTAGCATCCCTGTGCAGGTTGGGGGAATTGAACCAGAATGGGCATTACTCAAAGCTTTCATTGCTGAAGCTGCAGCGGGGTGCTGTGGCCTGAAGGTCTTACATGCCTCAAGAGGTGGCAACCCTCAAACACCGTGGTGAACACCGGTGGTCAGGAAAGCCGTCTGACTGAAGAAGGAGTCCTTTCGGGATATGTGCCAATTACAGGGGCATCAGACTTCTCAGCCTTCCTGGTAAAGTCTACTCCAGGGTGCTGGAAAGGAGGGTTCAGCCAATAGTCGAACCTCTGATTGAAGAGGAAAAATGCGGGTTGCACCCTGGTTGTGGAACAGCTGACCAGCTGTTCACCCTCAAAAGGATCCTGGAGGGTGCCTGGGAGTATGCCTATCCAGTCTACATGTGTTTTGTGGACTTGGACTAGGTGTATGATCGGGTACCCCAGGAGATACTGTGGGAGGTGCTGCGAGAGTATGGAGTGAGGGGGTCCCTTCTCAGGGCCATCCAATCTCTGTACTCACAAAGTGAGACCTGTGTTCGTGTGCTCAGCAGTAAGTCAGACATGTTTCCAGTGGGGGTTGGCCTCCGCCAGGGCTGTGCTTTGTCACCAGTCCTGTTTGTAGTATTCATGGACAGGATATCGAGGCGTAGTCAGGGGAAGGTCTCAGATTTTGCCCTGCCCGGTTCCGCCTTATGGACTCGTCCCCTCTTTGTATCTGTCTGCCCTTCTATGCCCCTATTTTCGCCCTTTGGTTTTGAGTGGTTTGTATTATGGTATTCTCTGGTATTGTTTATCTTTAATGTTTCATTATCTGGGTTACATTCCTGTTGTCATTTATGTTGTTCTCGGTTATTGTTTCTCTTTTGTGATTTATTGCATTTCCTTTTTTACGGTAGGCTCTGGTTTTGTTTTCTGCTTATCATTTATTTTCTGGTCAGCCTATAGTTTGTTTTGCTATTTTTATTGTCTGCGATTGTTGTAACATTTATTCTTCAGTCATGATCAGTTCCGTTCTTGGTGGAAGCAGTTCCTTCTCCACAGTCAGCAACTTCTCCAGTCAGAGCGGTTATGATGCGCACCACTCCATGGTCGTCCATGGAACCAGCTGTGTGCACGCTCTTGGACACCTCTCCAGCACACCTTCCGCAGTGGATTTTGACCATGAACAGGTCTACAAAGTGTCCTCTTCTCTCCCTATCATCAGAGGCTTCACCGAAACAGGCCTTTGAATCCTTCAGGACTGTGAGTTCTTTTTCTTTTCTTTTTTTTTGGATTACTTTTGTGGCTGTGTTACTTTCCATTTTATATGTTGAGTAGGCAGTTCAGTTTCCTTGATCAATGTCCGGTTTGTTTCCTCTGAGTTGTTTCAGTATGTCCGTAATCTTCGTTTCTTTCTTTCTTTTTTTTTTTTTGTATGTTGGATTCCCCATTATTTTCTGGTCTGGTAAGGAGATGGTTGAGAATGTAACGTTGTTTCCCAGCATTATGGCTCAGCTGAATGCTTCTTTGGGCCCTTGTTAAAGATGCTATTTTTTTACTACCCCCAAAGGTCAGTCTGTTGGGTTTTGCATCTTTTACTTTCACTAGCTTTTCTGGGTTGGGCCCCATTTAGTTCTTTTGTTAGGTCAGCAGTTCTCCAGGGATATCATAGCTCTTCATCTCATCTTTCCCATTGGTTATGTTCCTACTCTCAGCAAGGTGTCTCCTTTGGTCATCTTTGCTTTTTTTCTCGAGGTTTATCTGTTCTTGTTTGCCCCCCAATTTGGTATGGTTGCTTTTTTCTCCTTTTACATTTAACCCTTTCGCAGTTTGGTAGCCCCAGTTGCGAGGCGTTTTCATGTGGCGCCGCGCGATGAACGGTTGCGTCCCGACGCGCGAATCTGTCTGCACGTCTTTTATTACAAAATCTCCTTTAACAGTGGAATGTCCAGATAAACTGCTGATCCCGACCTCTTCTGAAACTTCTCTGCTCTCTCACGACATCCTGGGTCAACAGAGGCTTAAATTTGGAAGTTTTCAGCTCGAAACAGGCTGACGACTGCGGCTCAGGGCGCAGTGCGCCGTCCGGCTCCATGGGCAGTCCTTAAGGCGACAGTAACGCTCCATAATCTCTCATCAGCCCTTAAAATTTTCACCGAAAACCGTCTGAATTTCTTGAATGGTGTCCACTCGGATCTGCCTCACAGTTTCTGAAAAAATTTTGATAAAGCAAAGCGCCAGTCTCTCAACAAGTTGTCAGACAAAGGAATTCCGATGGGAGGGGTGGACCAGTGCTCACTCAAAGCCTGCCCACAGGTGAATGACGCAACCGACAGGCGTGAAAAAACTCATGCATGCGCACGAGGGTTCAAGCTTGGCTGACGTAATTGCACGTGATTCAAATCCATATAGTTTTTTAAAAAAATAAAAAGGTCCGTTTCTTTTCTCACAGACCTCGTATTTTTCATAATTGCTTTTTTCTGTCACTTACTCATCTTGCTTTGGTCTGCTTTGTTTTTCACTCACTCACTCACTCACTCACTCACTCACTCACTCACTCACTCACTCACTCACTCACTCACTCACTCACTCACTCACTCACTCACTCACTCACTCACTCACTCACTCACTCACCTCTTTTCCCTCTTTGATTCACTAGACCACACCTCCTTCCAGAACCTTCTCGAACACCTGTTTCTTGTTCCACTGATTACTTCACCTGTGTTATTTAAGCCCTTCACTTTCTCCACTTCAGTGCCAGCTTGTTGATCTTTGCATCCTTGTTCCAGCCTTTTTTTTTTGTCTTGTTTTGCCACACAGTGTTTTTGATCTTGCTCTGTTATCTCGGATATTGCCTTTTGCTTCAGCCCATGAAACTGTGTCTCTTCGTACCTTTTGAACTCAGCCTGTGTTTGACCACACATTTTTGCCTTGTACTTACCTGTATCTTTGCCACCCTGCCTGCCTTTCTGTGTACCGGACCATGGCCTGCTTATAAGATAAAGTTCCTTTTACCTCCAACGTGTTGGCTGAGAGTTTGCATATTGTGTCCTCCCACCTTCTGTGCCACGTGACTACGTATCATGAGAGGAGGGGGGTTTGCAGTTTGGTTGGCTCAGGGTCTCATCACTGCTTTTTGCAGATGATGTAGTCATGTTGGCTTCATCTGCCTGTGACCTCCAGCACTCACTGGAACGGTTCGCAGCCGAGTGTGAAGCTGCTTGGGAGTGTCACTGTCATGTATCTGTTGCTGCTGTTTTTGTCTGTCATGCCCACCTGTCACTCCACTCTCATCTCCTGTCTTACCTTTGTCTCATCTGGCCACACCCTCTTCCCTGCACCTGTTTCACATCATGCTCTGATCACCCCCTGTGTATGTAAGCCTCATGTGACCTGTTGTCCTTTGCTAGTTCGTTGTGCCACCTGACTTGTGCATATGCCCTCATTCCAAGCTTTTCTTGTATTGCCATAGTTCTGTCCTCTGTAGCGGAGAGCTGTGATCAAACAGCCAACATCTTAAGCTTGCATTAAGCAGAGGCCATGAAGTTTAAACTCTGTACAGCAAGGCCTGGTATATCTCCAGGTGTCAAAGAGGAGATGCTCCAAGCCAGGCACAGCTTGGATCTGTGTCAAACCACCACCACTAATCAAGATTTAAGACTCCCCAAAGTGCATTCCTCATGGAGCTGTGAATTCTTATCAGTACTCCAAACCAGATGTATCAGCTCCCCTCTTACAATAAAGAACCCTCCACAGAAAAAGACACTTTCTTCACCAAAAGTCCTAAAAAGAGGTTTTTCACACTAGACTCAAAAGAAAACAACTCACTGAAGGATTACTATCAATCCACTGATTATGGCAAAGTTTCTTTGGTTCAAATCGACTCAGTATTACGTTTTTTCTAATTTCTACAAATAAATACAAAATCCAGCTATGGCGCAAGAGTGACCCCTGTTGGATGATCAGGGGAAGGGCAGGTGACCGACTCCTGCAGACTTAAAATTGTAACCACGTTTTTAAAAAGGAAATTTCATTGTATTGTTGTAACAAAAGGAAAAAAAGGGGGGGAAAGGAAACATGTCACTTTTTTCTATTTATGCATGAAAGTATTATATTTGATGTGTTATACTCTGTTCATTGGGGAATGTTTACTTAGTGTGTCTTTTTATATGTGTGTGTGGTATATAATCCCAGGTAAACCAGTTACAAGATTTATTCTACAGGACTTGTTTGGTTTCAAAACAGAATTTTAGGGCCACGCTGATTCATATATATAAAACTAAGACGAAGGAAACTCCAGAAACTACATTACCCAGAATTCTTGGGGGTGGAGCTTGTTAAACCTTTAAAAGAGCTGGCGCCCGGGAATTCACTCTCTAAGCTCTTTTCTCTTAACTCTTAGCTCTTCACTTTTCTGCATTTGCCGTACGCTTCTTGAGTCTAAAGATGCGGCCTAGCCATCAACAAAACAATTTATGACTCTTTGTTAAAAGCCATGTGCTACTTAAAACTCCTTTCTTGTTTTGTTCAATTACTTTTTCCGACAGATAACTTTTGCAACTTTTGTCAAGTTAAACGCGCAGGCGCCTTTAACTTCCTTTTTCGAATTTTCAAATTAAACCTTTTTTCCTTTCTTCAACTCAAAATTCCTTTCACGAACATTCTTCTTCTAAAGTCAGCTATTTTTGCATTGAGTATTGATTTCACTCAGCTTCCAAAAGATGACGACGAAAGACAAATTTTTGATTTTTGATAGAGAATAAAGATGCTCAAACCTTTATTCTGATGAGCCAGACTCCAGAGTGCTGCAGAGAAAAACATCCAGGTCAGCTGAGACGTTCAACAGCGACTTGAACCGCCACCGTGAAATCAGAGCACAACAACAGAAATCATCCCCGCAACTGACAAAACCGAGTGGTTCGGACCGGCAGAGCCTCTTTGTCAAGGTCCCTGACAAAGCTGTGTGACAGAAGGAGCGTTGACTGAACCAGACGGCGGATGGAGCGTCGACTGAACCAGTCGGCGTCCAGCATCGGACCTCACAGAGACCCGCTGCACTGCGCAAAGTAAGACTGGGTTATGTTGTCAGATAAATGGAGTGGCTTTATTTAACTCGATTCAAAATCATTAATCTTCTCTCAAGTTAATAAATACCAAAGTAAATTTCCTGTTAAATTAGGATGAATCTTACTCCTAAAACTCCTGCTATGAAACCAAATTATCTGAACGTCATATAATCATTGCTCATTGAATGTCGTCATCATTAAATTGCTCACTGTGATGTCCTGTTATTAATGTCCTGTTATTTAACTCCTGCCAGAGTTAAATAAATATCTTAAATGTGTGAAGTTGTCTGTGATTTTTGTATGGTTTTACAAAGGGTGTCAGATCTGACCTGTGTAGCTTACGCCTGAAAGTTTGAGACTGATTTTAATATTTCCTATCGACTGACCCTAAAATCAATGATATGATAACCTGGTTGTAATAACATTAAGGCAGCGGTGGTCGAGGTAAAATTATCCACAGGTGATAATTTTCAATATTCCAAACACATTATTATATTCATCCTGTGGCTTTCTACCTACACCTCTCACCTCATTTGACCCTAGCTCACTTTGTTGACCTTGATTCTGCCTACACCTTTGAACCTGCTTCTCTGTGACTGAACCTCACTTGTTTCTTGACCTTTTTTTGTCACCACCCTGTGTACCTCCACTAATTGGATTGCCTTCCTGTGTACCGAACCTCATTCTGTTTTTTGATAAAACGTTTACAAATCCAACACCTGAATTATGAGTCTGCGTGTGTGTCCATCTGCCTCCCATGCCATGTCTCCTCAGTTCCTGACAGGTTTACATGTTCAGTTGGCAAAAACTTTACACTGAATGCCCTTCCTGATGCAACTCCCCATTACATGGAAAATGGGCAGTGGTGGTGTTTGACTGGAAACTTTTCACACGTGAAAGAAGTGCACTCACTGCTTGGCCACTGATGCAATTAGATATTTATCAATCAATCAATCAATCAATCAATCAACCCACAGCGGAGGACAGGATTGGACTGGACTCCCCTGAAATCTGATTGGACACAGATGATTGACATGTCACGGAACTGCACGTCTGGTTGAAAAGAGCTGCATTTTGAAATCAGTGACACATATTAACTGCTAGGCTCCTCCAGTATATATATATATATTGTGTACCACAAAAAGTTCAATTCCACCTTAGTAGAAGAAGAAAAAAGTTTGATTTAAATTTGAACTGAACACGCTGTTTGAACCATGGACTCATAATGACACCAAAGTTATATTAGTGAGTAAATGACCGTATTTTATGCCTGAAATGTGGTCCAGGTTTTCTCCTTTAATTCGAGTTTCCTTATATATGCGTTTGTCTCCAGTGATTTTTAAAATGAACAGGCAGCTGTTGATTCATGAGATATAACGTGAAGATGCTCACACTGAAAGAAATACAAGTAATTTACTCCTCTGTTCTGTATAAAACCTTTGTAACCTCTTAATTTTGCTCTCTGAAGGACTTATTTTTAAATAATCTCTTAATTTTGCTGTTTGAGTGACACACCAGTGACACAACTTTAGATAAATCTAAAGTTATCTTCCTTAAACTCAAACTGAAACATACCTCTACAACTTGATATAAATCAATTAAAAATATAAAATCCAGCTTCCTGATGAAGTGGTGTAGAGGAGGACTTTCTTAAAAAGTAGACCCGATAGTTCAGCTACAATTTGCCAGAAAGTACATCTGAGATGCAAGCCTAGATTTGATCTTTTAGTGAAAGAAACATTTGTATTTCTTCATAATGTAAATAAAGGCCAAGACATATTCAGTGACTTGAAAATGTTCATGTATCCATCCCCTGACTTGTCTGAAGAAAACTGACAATAAAACTGATTATTATTTACAGGTATTATCAAGTTTTAGAGATTTGCTTTCAGTTTGAGTTTGAGGAAGATATCTTAGAAATTTTTATTCTTTATATTTTTTTGCATTTCTTGTATTTGAAATAGCATAAACAAAGTACAATGTGTGAAATACCAAGTGTTCCAATACTTCTGGAGGGCACTGTATCCTAACCTTATGATGAGTGCAAAATGAGTGTGGTATTATTACTGTTTTGTTTAAGAATATTTAATTTTCTCTGTTGCTGCACTTTGTGTGAAATCATAGTCATATCATACATAATATTGATATGACAATATTGAGATACTATACTTTGGCCATATTGGACAGCCCTACTGTCAACTAGCTGAAAACTTTCAATATTAATTTACATCTACATAAAAAAAAAAATGCTTAAAGTGACAGGGGGTTAAGATTCAAGATTCAATACTTTATTGCCATGCAACCAATGCAAGTTGCTAGGGATTTGTTTCAGTGTGCTCGTAAACAAGAGACATAAAAGCATAAGCATACACACAATACTCCACATAAAATCATGCACATTATATCTGAAGAAAAAAAAATAGACCCCCTTAACCTGAGTCAGGTTAAAGTGTCAAGTGCAAACATAGACTCTCAGCAGTGGCTTGTTAAAGTGCTAAGTGCAGTAGTACAAAAGAGGGCTGTAATTAGGGGGTCTGGAGCCCCCAGAGAAGCTGAAAGGCAAAAAAAGAAAAATTCTTAAAGATGCTTGGCTGGTCAGTAACACACAGTTACTGAAATGTGTGGTGGGTTTTACAAATAAATCTATATTTGTAAATGTAATTTTTTTGATTTGTAAAAAAAAGGCAATTTGAAAAGTGAAAATTCTGTTTTTAAGTCCATCACTTTTAGCGAATGTATGTTCACACCACTGAGCAGCCACACATGAGACGTCAGCCAACCACTGATGTCAGGAAACTAATGTACTCATAATGCAATGTGGCATGTGTGTCTAAACGATAAAACCTTCAAAATTAGTGCATTACTTTAAAATAAAACATATAGCTGATATTTCACTTTGTAAAATGACAGATGTGATATTAATTTAAATAACTTGTCTGGAATTAGTTTGTTTAAAATTATAACCATAAGTCAAAACTGTCTGTCTGTGCAAGACTCCAGTGAAACGACCGGCAGGTCTGTATGGTGTGAAGAGAAATTATCTTTTTTTTCTGCTCTATCTGATCACCGGGTCTCTTTTGCTGAGAGAAGGCTGATCTGAGATAGAAGCGCTGACTTGTTGATGTGTCAGTAGCTGCCGTGTACTCAGGGCTTAATTTGAGGGGGAGCAAGCCGGAGCGCGCTCCGGAACCTCGGACGCTGGCTCCACCAGCTATTTATCCCTTTATCTACGGCGATGGTGCCCACGCCATATTTTCCATATGCGTATTTTGTTTTACCATAACTCTGCCATAGTTTGTCCAATCCGAATGGTTCAAAGGGCATTGTAAAGCTAACACCAAGGGCTTTCCAATGATCTATGATGTATTACGGTAAACATAGCCTGTGATGTCATAATGCAGAGGAAAAACACGGACGTTTCACACTAGTGCGCCGCTGATTCTCATTACCGTAAGTTCTCATGTAAGCCCTCAATCTGAAAAATTTCAACACTGACAGCAAGCCAAGAACCCGTGCTCTCCAACAGTATGCTATATGTTGCATATATTACGTTAAAGTACGTTCGGTGACTTTTGAAATGAGGGAAAGTATGAAAAAGAGCGCAAAAGTGGCAGAAAACAGACAGACAGAGACAGACAGCAAACATAAATGTAGTAATTTTTGAGGAAAAGGCAGGGTGTTAGTGTCATTTGTGAAGGTGTGTGTGCGTGTTTGTGTGGGTGTGCAGTTTATTTTAAGTGTGACGCACAGCATTGTTCGCAAGCCCCCCCCCCCCCCCTTCTTTTTTTTTCCTGCACCGGAGCCACCCATCCTCTGCGCTCCGGGACCTCCCACTTTACAAATTAAGCACTGCATGTACTGAAGTCAACACTGAAAGTTATCGGTTTAGCTTTTATCTATAACTTCTAAATTCTTTAGGGATTTATCGGTTTAGCTTTATAAAAGCTAACTTTTCAGTTATTGGATTAACGGTTATCGAAACTAACTTTTTGGTTAGCTGTGCCCACCACTGGTAACATGTATTAAGTAAATGAAATTAAGTAAATGAATTAAGTTCTTTGAAATTATGTTTCTTAATTTCAAAGAATTTAAACCAATTGAAACAATTCAATTAATTTGGTTCAAGTATTTTCTTTTTCAATGTAGGCATAACCAAGGAATGATATGTAACACCTTTAGTTTGAATGATGCTCTTCTTTATCAACATTCAAGTATCAGAATTATTCCGGAGTATCAGCAATATTTGTATAAGGTATGTTCACCTGAGAGGGCAGCATGATGGCTTAGTGGTTAGTACCATTACCTCACAGCAAGAAAGTTCCCAGGTTTGCTTCTGACCTGGTTCTTTCTGTGTGGAGTCTGCATTTTCTCTCTCTCACATGCATGATCCTTAATTGGAATAGGTGGGTTTAGAAAATGAAAGTTCACCTGAATAGCGATTGGCATCATCTTGTCATCAGGAGTTTTGTGTAGCAGGACGAGGGGAGCCGCTAAGTACTGCTTCTTCCCATTGATGGTGTTTGTTTCTAGTCCATCTAGATGACTGTAGTCACACAGGAATATGTTGCCATTCTGTTTTAAAGAACAACCCCAGTTACAGTGAAGATCAGAAACAAGTTGAATAACAGTGTGTGCAGTGTGAATATTACACTACAACTATTGTATAATTTAATTGAAACACACACCATTCCCACATATTATATGTCCAGTGACAAAACATGGACATAGGAACTCATCCCTCAAACTAACAATCAATCAGTACACCAAATAAAAGCATACCTGCATTTCTGTAGCCAGGCATTTTGCATCATGCAGGAACACCATCTCATCAGTGACAGGGAAATTCTTTGGCAGGGCTTTGCAGCGTTGGATGAACATGGGGTTGATTCCATTTAGATACTGGTAGCCAAAAAACGCATCTTCCTTCCAATGTTCCTCGACATAATCTGTTGATAAAAAGGCTTAGCTTGTAAACTTTAGCTTTACTGATGCACTTGTGTTATCAATAAGCTGCAGTGTGTAGTTTTTCCACTCAATTTTTTACTGAGTGCTCCCTTGTCCCAATATTGATGAGTCAGTTTCTCTAATCACATCACAAAAAAAGGCAATACATCTTCAGGGTTGTCATGGGTGTCTTGGTGTTGTCCCTAATGAGTCTCCTTTTTACATGACCATTTAGTTTTTGAGAAGTGCCTCCAGACAAATTTACCATATAGCAAATTATACAGTATTTTTTTTTTGTCTTTCTGATGCCTGATTCTGTTTTTTCTCTCTGTTTAAGGTGCAGCTCCATCCAGAGATGGGAGTTGTATTCGTGTTGGCGATCCTCCTGTCCTGTGCGCCAATAGCATTTCTTGTATATTCGTCCGTGAATTGTTCTGTAATTTATGTTTGTAGCATGGCCCAAGCAGAGGGTCACCCCTTTGAGTCTGGTCTGCTTGAGGTTTCTTCCTCAGAGGGAGTTTTTCCTTACCACTGTTGCTCTGGGGATTGGTAAGGTTAGACCTTACCTGTGTGAAGCTCTTTGAGGCAACTCTGTTGTGATTTGGTGCTATATAAATGAAAATAAATTGAAGGTTTCTGTGTACCTTTGTGTTTGTTTCATTAAATTAAAACAAGAAGAACAACAAAAAAAGGGGAAATGTCAAATGTTGAACACTTCCTGGATCAACACTTCCTGGTTTGACAATAGATGAGATCTTGTGGAATCTCACGGGAATTCAGTGGCAAGTTTACACTGTAAAAGGAAGTGCCAAATTTTGAGCCTACAGTGAAACAGGAAATGTCAAATGTTGAATAGTTCCTGGATCGACACTTCCTGGATGACAATAGATGAGATCTCGTGAGATCTTGCAGGAATTCAGTGACAAGTTGAGACGGAAACATGAAGTGCCAAATTTTGAGTCCACAGTGAAACAGGAAATGTCAAATGTTGAACACTTCCTGGCATGTGCAGAGCAAGAGGGGAGGCCAGGGTGGCAGTGGACTCCCCTGAAATCTGATTTTGTGGAATCTCACAGGAATTCAGTGGCAAGTTCACACTGAAACAGGAAGTGCCAAATTTTGAACCCACAGTGAAACTGGAAATATCAAATGTTGAACACTTCCTGGATTGACAATAGAGATCTTGTGGAATCTTACCAGAATTCAGTGGCAAGTTGAGACTGAAACAGGAAGTGCCAAATTTTGAGTCCACAGTGAAACAGAAAATGTCAAATGTTTACCTTTAAAAAGTTTTTTCTTTTTTATAATTCCCCTTGTTTTTTAGTTAAGTTGTTCTTCAGTATGTTGTTTTTGCTGTTGTATTTAATCCTCTGTTAGGTTTCTGTGTACCTTTGTGTTTGTTTCATTAAATTAAAACAACAAAAAAAGGGAAATGTCAAATGTTGAACACTTCCTGGATCAACACTTCCTGGTTTGACAATAGATGAGATCTTGTGGAATCTCACGGGAATTCAGTGGCAAATTTACACTGTAAAAGGAAGTGCCAAATTTTGAGCCTACAGTGAAACAGGAAATGTCAAATGTTGAATAGTTCCTGGATCGACACTTCCAGGATGACAATAGATGAGATCTCGCAGGAACTCAGTGGCAAGCTGAGACTGAAACATGAAGTGCCAAATTTTGAGTCCACAGTGAAACAGGAAATGTCAAATGTTGAACACTTCCTGGCATGGCAGAGTTAGAGGGGAGGTCAGGGTGGCACTGGACCCCCATGAAATCTGATTGGACAGCCCAGGTACCACGCCAGATGATTGACATGTCACGGCACTGCACATGTGGTTGAAATGAGCAAGCTTCATTTTGAAATCAGTGACACATATTGACTGCTAGGTCCCTCCTGTACAGTAGCTGGTGTACCACAAAAGTTGTAATCCACCTTAGTAGAAGAAGAAAAAGTTTCGAGCTAGATTTGAACCTGAACATGTCATCTGAATCATGGACTCCTAATGACACCAAAGTTATATCAGTGAGTAAATGACCGTATTTTACTGTATGCCAGAACTGAGGTCCTAGTCATTAAAAGCGGCATTCTCCTTTAATATGGGTTGCCTTTATATATATATATATATATATATATATATATATATATATATATATATATATATACGTGTTTCTCCGGTGATGTTAGATGAATAAAACGAGCAAACAGCAGCTGATTCATACTCTGCTGGTTTATATGAAACGTAAGATGCTTGGGTTAAATGAAATAGAGCTACTTTATTCCTCATCTGTTCTGTATAAAAGCTCTGGACTTCACCACAGTGCTCCTGTGTTGTGAGAGCGGTGACCAAAAGCCGGTGATTTACATCAGTAGCACCTTATTTAATGATTGCTTCACAGCGGTTATGTTCAACAGCACAAGACATCTAGAAGTTGTGTCTTTTATTGAAGTAAAGACAGTTATTTTAGTTATTTGAAGAAACATGATCGAGAATAATATGTTTCGTTTAACAAGTCCAGTATAAGGACTGGAAGGCCTTTTTTAATAAGTGACTGATTTGTTCATTTTCACTGTTGCTGCACTTTGTCTGAAATCATAGTTATATCGTATAATATCATATCGATAGAGATATAATATTTGGCTTCAATATTGAGACACGATAATTTGGCCATATTGTGCAGCCCTACTGTCAACTAGCTGAAAGGTTTGAATATTAATTTACATCTACACTCAACAAAAATATAAACGCAACACTTTTGGTTTTGCTCCCATTTTGTATGAGATGAACTCAAAGATCTAAAACATTTTCCACATACACAATATCACCATTTCCCTCAAATATTGTTCACAAACCAGTCTAAATCTGTGATAGTGAGCACTTCTCCTTTGCTGAGATAATCCATCCCACCTCACAGGTGTGCCATACCAAGATGCTGATTAGACACCATGATTAATGCACAGGTGTGCCTTAGACTTAGTGGACCAACATTCCACAGGCCACAATTGACAACCTGATCAACTCTATGCGAAGGAGATGTGTTGCACTGCATGGGGCAAATGGTGGTCACACCAGATACTGACTGGTATCCCCCCCAATAAAACAAAACTGCACCTTTCAGAGTGGCCTTTTATTGTGGGCAGTCTAAGGCACACCTGTGCACTAATCATGGTGTCTAATCAGCATCTTGATATGGCACACCTGTGAGGTGGGATGGATTATCTCAGCAAAGAAGAAGTGCTCACTATCACAGATTTAGACTGGTTTGTGAACAATATTTGAGGGAAATGGTGATATTGTGTATGTGGAAAAAGTTTTAGATCTTTGAGTTCATCTCATACAAAATGGGAGCAAAACCAAAAGTGTTGCATTTATATTTTTGTTGAGTATACATTTAAAAAATGCTTAAAGTGGCAGGGGGTTAAGAGAGCTGTAGTTAGGAGGGTCTGTGGAGTGAAGCCTCCTTAAAGCTGAAAGCTTTTAGCCATGCTAATGCTCCCAAGAAGCACTGACTGAAAATAAAGTCTGAATAACCAAATTAAGATGGTGAGGACTTTCCAGCCATGGTAGACGCAAATAAAGAAAAATGGTAAAAATGGTGGGGGGTTAAGAGGGCTGTCATTGGAATGAAGTCTGGGGAGCAAAGCTCCCCAGAAGCTGAATGTTTTTAGCCATGCTAATGCTCCCCAGAAGCATTTGCTGAAAAAAAATCTGACAGACCTAAATGACATGGTGAGATGCTTGAAGAGCTTCACTTGTTCATGCCCGTGACATATACATAGTATATATAAGATGTCTGAAATTTGGTTTGCATTTATGAAGTTCCATACAGGTTGAAGGTAGCACACACGGAATATTTAGAATATTTGTTTTAGCAACTGTTCAGGGGTCTCATGCTCGCTTATAATGTTATGAATCCAGTATTTCAGAGAGAACCCCAGAAGTTCAGTTCCCTGATGTTCTTATGGAGGGGGATTCCCTCCGTGTGTGTGTGTGTGTGTGTGTGTGTGTGTGTGTGTGTGTGTGTGTGTGTGTGTGTGTGTGTGTGTGTGTGTGTGTGTGTGTGTGTGTGTGTGTGTGTGTGTGTGTGTTACAGCATGCATGGTACCTGATATGTCAGTCTGGTAGCAGGAGAACGCACGTCGAATGTCATCAATATTTTGCCAAGGCATCTGGCAGTCAGCCAGCCCCTCTAGTTTGAGCTCAATCAGCCTGTATTGAAATACAAATTAACAGAAACTAGATGGGCAATCTGAGAGTTTATTCTGACAAGTCTTTCCCCCATCTACATGCTACACATTGGAATGTTAATGCAGATTTACTGCAGACACCAAATCAGATATCAAAGAATTACAAAATTCAGTGCATCCAGAAAGTATTCACAGTGCTTCGGTTTTTGCACATTTTGTTATGTTACAGCCTTATTCCAAAAGGGAGTAAATTCATTTTCCCCTTCAAAATTGTACTCACAGCACCTCATAATGACATGATTATTTTTTTAAATTGTTAAAAATTTATTAAAATTAAAAAACTAAGGAATCACATAAGTATTCACACTCTTTGCTCAATACTTTGTTGATGCAGCTTCATCAGCAGTTACAGCCTCAAGTCTTCTTGGATATGATGCCACAGGCTTGGTGCACCTATGTTTGGGCAGTTTTCCCCATTCCTCTTTGCAGCATCTCTCAAGCTCCATCAGGTTTGATGGGGAGTGTTGGTGCACAGCCATTTTCACATCTCTCCAGATATGTTCAGTCTGACTCAGGTCTGGGCTCTGGCTGGGCCACTCAAAGACATTCACAGAGTTGTCCTGAAGCCACTCCTTTGATATCTTGGCTGTGTGCTTTGGGTCACTGTCCTACTGAAAGATGAACTGTCACCCGAATCTGAGGTCAAGAGCACTCTGGAGCAGATTTTCATGCAGGATGCCTCTTTAAATCATATAATCACATAGACATCTGTGGTTGCACTGGATTGTTGTTTTGGCAGAAGTGTGGAGAACCTTCCCTTTTTCAACTTAGGCCTTTAGGTGAATTTGGCAGACTCCAGGCAGGCTGCCATGTTCCTTTTACTGAGAAGTGGCATCCTTGTGGCCACTCTACCACACAGGCCCAATTGGGGGATTGATACAGAGATGGTTGTCCTTCTCGAAAGTTCTCCTCTGTCCACAGAGGAATACTGGAGCTCTGACAGAGTGACTGTCGGCTTCTCGGTCACCTCCCTGACTAAGGCCTTCTCTTCCAATTGCTTAGTTTAGACGGGTAGCCAGCTCTAGGAAGAATCTTGGTGGATCCGGACGTCTTCCTTTTATGGATGATGAAGTCCACTGTGCTCATTGGGACCTTCAGTGCAGGAGAAATGTTTCTGTACCCTTCCCAGATTTTGTGCCTCAAGACAATCCTGTCTCAGAGGTCTACAGACAGTTCCTTTGATTTCATGCTTGGTTTGTGCTCTGACACTCACTGTCAGCTGTGGGACATTATATGTAGACAGGTGTGTGCCTTTCCACCTCATGTCAAATCAACTGAATTTACCCCAGGTGGACTCTACTTAAGCTGTAGAAACATCTCAAGGATGATCAGTGGAAACAGGATGCACCTGAGCTCAATTTTCAACTTCATGGCAAAGGCTATGAATAATTATGTACATGTGATTTCTTATTTTTTATGAATTTGCAAAATCCCCAAAAAACATTTTCACATTGTCTTTATGGGGTATTGTGTGTAGAATTTTGAGTCAAAAATTAATTTAATCCATTTTGGAAGAAGGCTGTAATAAAAAAGTGAATACTTTCTGGATGCACTGTCTGTAACATATCCCATGACAGAGCTCTGCTTGATCACATCAATGTTAACGGCAACCATGAAGTGTATAGATGTTTGTGCCATCATAAGGCATGCATGTACCCGCACGGTGGCTGAGTGGTTAGCACTGCTGCCGCACAGAAAGAAAGTCGTGAGATTGCTTCCCACCTGAGGTCTTTCTGTGTGCAGTTTGCATGTTCTCCCCGTGTTTGTGTGGGCTGCCTTGAGATGCTCCGGCTGTGTGATAGAAGCTAAGGACTTTACCCTGAAGTTTTAGTGAAGAAAAACTCTGTTGTCTTGGTGAAGGAGAACTGGACCTCATATGGCAATGAAAGTGGACCTTCCGTTTTGATGCAATGAGGTATCCCCTCCTTATAAACATCCCAACTAGGAAAAGAAACCAGAGAAAAGAAAACTGGTGAAGAGCATTAAACAGGTGAAAGAAAATGTCTATATACTAAGCATGAGAGGTCCCATTTTTTTGTCCTCATTGTTCTCTGGATCTGCTCACCTCACACATCATCTCTACACTCTCGATCTTCCCATATCCTCTAGTTATGGATGCACATCATGTCTCCTTCACAAATTCCCTTAACTGCCCACATTTTGTGGTTAATTCGAACTGCTGATCTGTGATATACCACCAATTTCTGCCAGATGACATTTTCGCCCAGCGAGTATGCAGCCGCCCAGTTTCCATGTTTTGTTTGTTTTTTTTTGTCATTCAAGTTTTTATTAATTTTCCTTTTTCACACAAGCAACCGCTTATAACAACCCAAAAGGCAAAGCAAATAAAAAGTTAATAAAAAAATAAATAAAATTGAAATGTAATGTGTAAAATAATCAGTGGCACAGTCATGGTGTTTTGATGATGGCAGAGTCTTGTTCTTTAAGAAATGACATGAAATATAACCAGATTTTGCTGGTTTTATCCTGGACCTTATTTACTTTGGAGATGAACGCCTCATAAGCCGCAGTCTCTGACATCAGTGTAATCCAGTCCTCAAGTTTAGGCTGATGCAGGCTCTTCCAAATCCATAGAATTGATCTGGTGGCCACTATAAATGCAGCCATCAAAAATCTGAATAGTTTTTTCGTAGATGAAGGGGACAAGAAGGACTTATCCCCCAACAGGCACAATTGTGGCACTGCTGGGATAGTTATCCCAGTCCATTTTTCCAGATTTTTAATGACCTCCGTCCAAAATGGAAAGACCAATGGACATTCCCAGAGACAGTGCAGGTATGTCCCTATATCAATGCCACATTTCCAGCAAACATTACTTTGAAGTAGTCCCATTTTAAACAGCTTTGACGGTGTAAAATAGTATTGATGTATCACTTTGTAATGGATAAACTTGCTTCTGGCATCTCTAGTTGCCCAGCCTATATTTGAAATTATATTACTCCACCTTTCTTCACTAATTTCAATTTGTAAATCCCTTTGCCAGGTCAATCTTAAGCCATTACAAAGTGCTCCTCGATTACCCAAAAGTTTCTTATAAAACATTGACGCTGTTTGTTGAGTACCTGGCCTATTCAACCAATCCTGTAATGTACTCTCGTTCTGTATCTGATTTAAACCAAACACTGAGCCCACGCTACTCCTAATCTGTAAATATTTCCAGAAGTCCCCTTTATCAACCAAATTAAATGTTTCTCTTATCATGTTAAAGGACATAAAGTTATCTTCTCTATATAGATGTTCTATTTTGTGCACCACTTGTTCAAGCCATTTCCGCCACAGAAAGGGAGATTTTCCAATACGCACTAACGGGTTATTCCATACCGAAGAATAGGTCCGTTTGTATGGAGAGATTCGTAATATTTTATGTCTTTGCCCATGCCCACTGTGAATGTTGTATGATTGGATTATGTTGTATTGAATTTGTAGATTTTTGGGAAAGCAATTGAATAATATTAAATGGGGCCGCAATTTCCTTTTCCAGTTTAATCCACCCTACCTCCGGTTGCTCATTTTTCCAATGATTAGATAATTTATTCATTTCAAATGCAAGATTATATAATTCCAGGTCCGGAAGAGCCAGCCCTCCACATTCCCTCAAAGCTGTGAGTTTTGCTATTCCAATTCTTGCTTTTTTACCATTCCAAAGAAAATCCCTAATTAATAAATTATATCGTTTAAAAAAAATGTTACCTATTGTTATTGGTATCATCATTGATATATAATTAAATTGAGGAGCAACCAACATTTTAATAGTATTAATTTTTCCCCACAAAGTAAAATTCAGCAATTTCCACTTATCTAAATTAATTTTCAATTTTTGTAATAACCGCTCTAAATTTATTTACTTATGTTTGTCAGTTCTGAACATAACCTAATTCCCAAATACTTCATTCCGACTGGAACCCACCTAAACTGGAATGGAGAAAGAAGAGGTTGGAGACATCTCTTTGACACTGGCAAAACTTCTGACTTTTGCCAGTTTATAGCCTGATCTTCCTCTTTGTCTTTCGGCTGTTCCCGTTAGGGGTCGCCACAGCAGATCAATCGTTTCCATCTCACCCTGTCCTCTGTATCTTCCTCTGTCACACCAACCACCTGCATGTCCTCTCTCAGCACATCCATGAACCTCCTCTTTGGTCT
This sequence comes from Thalassophryne amazonica, assembly GCF_902500255.1. Taxonomy (NCBI): domain Eukaryota; kingdom Metazoa; phylum Chordata; class Actinopteri; order Batrachoidiformes; family Batrachoididae; genus Thalassophryne; species Thalassophryne amazonica. Next base: position 27,292,457 of record NC_047117.1, read on the forward strand.
CCCTGTTCTCCTCCTGCCTGGTGGCTCCATCCTCAGCATCCTTCTCCCTATATACCCTGGGTCCCTCCTCTGCACATGTCCAAACCATCTCAATCTCGCCTCTCTGACTTTGTCTCCAAACCGTCCCACCTGAGCTGTCCCTCTGATATGTTCATTCCTATTCTTGTCCATTCTTGTCACTCCTAAAGAGAATCTCAACATCTTCAGCTCTGCCACCTCCAGCTCTGCCTCCTGTCTTTTTGTTAGTGCCACGGTCTCTAAACCATACAACATAGCTGGTCTCACTACTGTTTTGTAAACTTTCCCCTTCACTCTTGCTGATATTCTTCGGTCACAAATCACTCCTGCCACCTTTCTCCACCCACACCCTGCCTGCACTCTCTTCTTCACTTCTCTACCACACTCTCCATTACTTTGAACAGTTGACCCCAAATATTTAAACTCATCTACTTTCACCACTTCTACTCCTTGTAACTGCACTATTCCACTGGGCTCCCTCTCATTCACACACATGTACTCAGTCTTGCTTCTACTGACTTTCATTCCCCTTCTCTCCAAAGCATATCTCCACTTCTCCAGACTAGACTCAACTTGCTCTCTACTCTCACTACAGATCACAATGTCATCTGCAAACATTATAGTCCATGGGGACTCCTGTCTGATCTCATCTGTCAACCTGTCCATCACCACTGCAAACAAGAAAGGACTCAGAGCTGATCCTTGGTGTAATCCCACCTCCACCTTGAATGAGTCTGTCATTCCGACTGCGCATCTCACCGCTGTCACACTATTCTTGTACATGTCCTGCACTACCCTAACATACTTCTCTGCCACTCCAGACTTCCTCATACAATGCCACAACTCTTCTCTTGGCACCCTATCATAGCTTTTTCTAAGTCCACAAACACACAATGTAACTCTTTCTGTCCTTCTCTGTACTTTTCCAACAGTATTCTCAGAGCAAACATTGCATCTGTAGTGTTCTTTCTCGGCATGAAACCATATTGCTGCTCACAGATCTTCACCTGTTTTCTAAGCCTAGCTTCTACTACTCTTTCCCATAACTTCATGCTGTGGCTGATCAGCTTTATGCCTCTGTAGTTACTGCAGCTCTGCACATCACCCTTGTTCTTGAAAATAGGAACCAGCACACTTCGTCTCCACTCCTAAGGCATCCTCTCACTTTCCAAGATTTTATTAAACAATCTGGTTAGAAACTCTACTGCCATCTCTCCTAAACATTTCCATGCCTCCATTGGAATATCATCTGGACCAACTGCCTTTCCACTCTTCATCCTCTTCATAGCAGCCCTCACTTCTTCCTTGCTAATCTCTTTTACTTCCTGATTTACTCTCACCACATCATCCAGCCTTTTCTCTCGCTCATTTTCTTTATTCATCAACTCTTCAAAATATTCCCTCCACCTTCTCAGCACACACTCCTCACTTGTCAGCACATTACCATGTGCATCTTTTACCACCCTAACCTGCTGCACATCCTTTCCAGCTCTGTCCCTTTGTCTGGCCAATCGGTACAAGTCCTTTTCTCCTTCCTTACTATTCAACTTCTTGTACAGCTCGCAATATGCCTTTTCCTTTGCTTTTGCCACTTCTCTTCTCGCCTTACACCACATCTCCTTCTACTCCTGTCTACTTTCTTCATCTCTCCGACTATCCCAAAACTTTTTCACCAACCCCTTTCTCCTTATGCTTTCCTGGACCTCTTCATTCCACCACCAAGTCTCCTTGTCTTCCTTCCACTGTCCAGATGTCATACCCAGTACTGCCCTAGCTGTCTCCCTCACCACATCTGCAATACTTTTCCAGTTGTCCAAAATTGCTTCCCCTCCAACTAGTGCTTCTCTCACCTGCTCGCTAAATTTCACACAACAGTCTTCCTCCTTCAATTTCCACCATCTGATCCTTTGTTGAGCTCTCACTCTCTTCTTCTTCTTTACCTCTAAAGTCATCCTACAAACAACCATCCTATGCTGTCTAGTGACACTCTCTCCTGCTACCACCTTACAGTCTGTGATTTCTTTTAGCTTGCATCTCCTATAAAGAATGTAGTCCACCCGTGTGCACCTTCCTCCACTCTTATATGTTACCCTGTGCTCCTCCCTTTTCTTAAAGTAGGTATTCACCACAGCCATTTCCATCCTTTTTGCAAAATCAACTACCATCTGTCCTTCCCCATTCCTATCCTTGATACCATATCTACCCATTACTTCCTCATCACCTCTGTTCCCTTCACCAACATGCCCATTGAAGTCTGCTCCTATCACCACTCTTTCATGCTTGGGCACACTCTCCACCACCTCATCTAACACACTCCAGAAATCTTCTTTCTCCTTCATCTCACAACCTACCTGTGGGGCATATGCACTGATGATATTCATCATCACCCCTTCAATTTCCAACTTCACACTCATCACCCTGTCAGACACTCGCTTAACCTCCAACACACTTTTAACATACTCTTCCTTTAAAATGACTCCAACACCATTTCTCTTCCTGTCCTCACCATGGCACAACAACTTGTACCCACCGCCGATGCTCCTGCTCTTACTTCCCTTCCACTTGGTCTCTTGCACACACAATATGTCTACCTTTCTCCTCTCCATCATATCCGCCAGCTCTCTCCCTTTACCAGTCATACTACCAACATTCAAAGTCCCCACTCTCATTTCCACCCTTCTAGTTTTCTTCTTCTCCCGCTGTTCGTGGCAACGTTTTCCTCCTCTTCTTCTTCGTCTTCACCCAGCAGTAGCCCAATTTCCACCGGCACCCTGTTGGGCAATAGCACTGGTGACGGACGTTGTTAACCCGGGCCGCGACCGATCCGGTATGGGAATTCAATTCTGAGTCTGCATAGTTGGGTTGGCTTGTTTTACGCCGGATGCCCTTCCTGACGCAACCCTCCTCATTTATCCGGGCTTGGGACCGGCACTCAGAATGTACTGGCTGCACACCCCATGTGGCAGAGTTTTATTTTATAGCCTGATAACTCTGAAAATTTGTCAATTATGCATAAAACCTTTGGAACTGAAGAGGAAGGGTCTCTTATAAAGAGCAAAATATCATCAGCATACAGAAACATTTTATGCTCTTCTGAACCGTGGATTACTCCCCTGATGCTTTTATCGTTTCTAACAGTGGCCGCTAATGGTTCTAAAAATAATATGAATAATAGAGGGCTGAGAGGATCCCCTTGCTTTGTCCCTCTCCCTAATCTAAAGAATGGTGATACCAATCCATTTGTTAAAACTGCCGCCCTTGGATCGGAATAAATAACACTCACCCATCTAATTAATCCCTCGCCAAACCCAAATGCTCTAACAGTATATTTAAGAAAGCTCCATTCTACTCTATCAAAGGCTTTATGAGCATCCAATGATAAAGCCACTATTGGAGTGCTATTATTTCTACTCGTCCACATAAGATGTAAGAGCCTTCAGACATTGTCAGATGAAGTTCTTCCCTTCACAAAGCCAACTTGATCCGAGTGAATCAGGCTTGGCAATATTCTTTCCATTCTTAGGGCAATAACCTTAGTCAATATTTTACAATCGACATTAATCAAACTCACTGGCCTAAAGCTACCTGGATCTGTAGGATCTTTATCCTTTTTGTAAATAAGCGAAATCAAAGCCTCGTTAAAAGTGTCAGGCATCTTTCCCGATGAAAAGGACTCTTGGTAAACCTCAGTTAGAACAGGAGCCAGTCTATCCGTTAGCTTTTTATAATATTCAGATGGAAACCCATCTAATCCAGGTGATTTTCCTACTTTCATTACAGATGTGGCCTTTTTCACCTCCTCCACTGTTATAGGACTGTCTAAACCTTTCTGCTGGTCTTCTGTCAATCTTGGCAAATGAAATTTAGAAAATAATTTGTCACACCTCTATTTATCATATACTACCTCTGACTCATAAAGTTTCTTATAAAATGTCAAAAAGACTTTGTTTATGTCACTAGTACTGGTCTTTAGTATCCCGTTCTCATCTTTAATAGCAGGTATTGTATAACTAGCCTCTTTCTTTTTAAGCTGCCTGGCTAACAGCCAACCTGTTTTCTCTCCATGCTCATAAAAATTACTGTTTAATCTAAATAGGGCATATTCAACTTTTTTATTATATATTTCATTTATCTGTAATTTTAGGTCACAAACATGTTTCAATGTATCATCTGAATAGTGTGCTGATAGCTTCCTCTCCAGTTCCTTCAGTTCTGTTTCCAATGTTATCTTTTTTGAATGTTCCCTTTTTTGTCTGCTGGCATAAGCAATAATCTGCCCTCTCATATAAGCTTTTGATGCCTCCCAAACTGTTACAATCTTTTCTGTTGAGCCTATATTAATTTTGAAAAAACTATTCAGCTCATCTTCCAGCAACTTAAGAAATTCAGGGCTTTGCAACAAAGACACATTTAATCTCCATCTACCCCTTCTACCTAGATCTGGCTCCAAAATCACTCCCAGGTGCACAGGCGCATGATCAGTTAAAGCTGTTGGTCCCATTATACAATCTGATACATTCCCAACCAGATTATTACTTACTAAAAAGTAATCAATTCTAGAATGTGATTTGTGTTTATGTGAATAAAATGTATACTCCCTCTCTCTCGGGTTGACTACTCTCCATATGTCCACTAGTCCAAGATCTTCCATCATTAGTGTAATAGCCATTCTTTCTTTTGGTTTATTTCTGGTGAAGGTGGTCTTATCTAATGCAACATCTAAAACTTGATTAAAATCTCCCGCAATTATTGTATGATCCCCTGACAAGCCCCCCATTATTTTGTTTACTTTATGGAAAAAATGTGCATCCTCTATATTTGGGGCGTAGATATTACATAAATTAACCTTAACCCCATTAACATTAGCTTCCACACATATCACTCTTCCTTCTGAATCCTTTTGTTCTTTTATAATAGAAAAATTAAGTTTTTTGTGCACCAAAATAGCCACCCCCTGCTTTTTCCTTGTATATGAACTGTGAAACACCTGCCCAACCCAATCCCTCCTTAATTTAAGTACCTCTAAGTCTGACAAATGTGTTTCCTGTATAAAGGCCACCTGAGTCTGTTGTGATTTCAGGTATGTTAGGCATTTCTTAAGCTTTATCGGGTTCTGAAGTCCATTTACATTCCAAGTTGTCATTCTTACACACTTAGCCATTATAAAAAAATATATATTATAATAGACCTTGCTGCCACTGAAAAGATAAAATGTAAAGAAAAAAGTGCCATTATTCCTCCATTTAAACACTCAAATACACATAAAAAAACATATTCTTAAGAACGAACAATTGAAGTAACCCCACGAACTCCCAGTTTCCATGTTTGATATTCAATGCATTGTGACTGAGCACTGCTTTTTTTCGTCCATATCTCATCAAGGTAGGTCACTGAAAATTATGTGAAGATGTTTTCTAGGACAAAACATCCACAGATTCCAAATCTGCCATCACATTTGCACCAGCTATTATGGTTCAGGCACTATGGGCCCCGTTTTGAAGCTGAAAATAGTGCTCAGGCAGGCCCCCTCCCCCCAAAAAAGCATAAAAACAGTATAGTTTTGTGAAAGCATTTCTTCTTAATTATTGCAAACAAATATCAGTTTGTTTTTATTACACTTTCTCTCCAGTCTTGCCTTGAATTTTGTGCATTGTTATAACTTATTTGAATCTGTCATTCCCATCATACTTCAGTATACACTAGGTGGTGCTTTGAAAGCTTTCTTTTGAAAGCTAACACATTGTCTCAGTATACTGCTGCACACTTTTCTGGGTCAGTGACTCATGGTTAGTAGACTATTTCTTCACCGTCCAAAGGACGGGTAATTTGCTAGTTGTTCTCTAAATATAACATTAAAGTGTGTAAGAATTCATATTCATACACTATCCCCATTAGTACACCATTGCAGACCTGCATGGGGCCATTCAAAAATTATATAATGCAAAAAAAAGGCTATTTTTGACACCCCCTCCCCGCTGTAACACCTTGTAACACAGGCACACACACCCCTCCCTGTTACATACCTGATCTTACCTCTCCCTTCATTTTTTTCATAAGTGACACTCTGTATCACTGACCTTGTAATTTGTTTCAAAAAACTGTGTACTTTAATTCCTGTCTTATTGTGTGATGCCTTGCACAATATACGTTTGTTGGTGTGCTGTCTGCCGTGGGAGGCCTGAAGTTAATTACTCAAATTATGGTTTTGCTGTACCTGGAGACTGTTCAAAGAGATTATATTGTATATTCTAAATGACACTGTATCAGTGACCGTGCAATTTGTTGGCAAATATTGTAATTTTAATTAATTACTAAATTTTAATTCCTGTCTGACGCCTTGCACAATAAAAGTTGTGGTTGTTGTAAAATACAGATTCTTTTTTTGTAACATCTGGCCATACTGCCCCCCCCCACCCATGTAACATTCCATAACAAAGTACTGCACTCCCCCCCCCCCCCCCAAGGCATTGCATAATTTCTGAATGACCCCCCATGGTGTTTTCTTGTTATTCATTCAAATATCTCAAAGTGTACAGTTTGGATGTGAGATCCTCACCAATAGACCTCTGCTCTCTGCTTCAGCTCCTTCTCCCGACTGTACCTTCCAAGATTATGATTGTCTTCAAAGATTTTCAGAGCTTTAAAGAAGAGAAGGCGCACAATGAAAACCAAAATGATCAAGAATTAGTTCAATGTTTGTCTATAAGCTTGAGGACTGCATCCTGCATTCTACAGCCATTGAAATTGTACAGGTTCCACACCTTTTCCATCTCGAAAATAGTGAACTTCACTGTCTGCGATCCACTGGTAGACAGGAAAGGTATAGGTGTGTCCCTCTGGAGATCTGACTTCCACCTTGGCACAGAACCAAGAATCTTCTGGGAACAAAGGCAGTTGCTTTTTGTCAAGTTCGATCAGCACCAGCTTGCCAAGCGAAGTAGGGCACCACACTTTGAAAACTGTCACCTGGAGTAATGAGAGTGGAAAATATCCAAGATACGAAGAAGAAAGCACATTTAACAACCAAGAGGTGAGGTGTCACATCCATGTCTCAGTAATTAGTGTTAAAGCTACAGTGCAGAAGGTTGTGGAGGATTTACTGACGTAATGGTGAGGTTGAAGATAGCAATCAACCAAAGACTTCCTGTTCATCCACATAATGCAACTGCGGTGACCGTCAGATGTTGTGATACTTCCAAATTGATGCCGGCCTGGGACAGGCTCCAGCTCCCCCGTGACCCTTAACTGGAATCAGCGGGTATAGAAAGTGTATGAATGAATGAATGAATGATTTCCCCTCCTACGACTGCACTGTATCAAGTGAGATAAGCTGAGGTAGTCTATATTGAACCGAATATACCCCCACTCCGTGTGTCTATATTCAAGATATGTCTTTGGAAAAAATAACTTCTGAACACCAAATTTTTTTTAAAAAAGAGAATACTTGAAAAAATGTCGTCAGTCAATTCTCCACATGTGGAACTTTCTGCACATGCTCACTCAGCAGTTGCATAATGACATCAGATTGATGACCTACTCCCCAAAAATGAAGGGACTGTGTAAGAAAATGGCTGTATTTCCAAAATGGAACATGTGATATTTTTCTAGATCAGATCACTTGAATAAAATCTTAAACTGCAAGCACATGCTGAATGTTGTATTTCAATCCCAGAAGTCAAATGACTAAAAACTGTCTCACTGTCCAAAGTTCTGTAACCTGACTGCAGCTATATTTAATGTAAAATCATGACAGTTGCTGTCACAACTTATCTGTCCTACAAGTTATGAAGGGACAAGTTGTAGTAAGAAAAACATATTCCAAACTCACTGCTCCGCTGAAGAAACCTGCAAGCATTTTGCTGGAGACAAGCCATGTGCGATCGCTCTCCCCGTCGGTGCCCACCAGCTTAATGTAGACGTTGTTGAAAGTGGTGGCCAGAGACAGGTTACCAGTAAATACAGTCACTTCATAAAGCAACATTTTCACCCTGGATAAAATGAATCCTGGTGAGAAAACATTAATAACAATTATTCACAGTGATGAGAAGAACCACATAAACACCCACCACAGAAATCCTTTAAGACAATGGTATCCTAGGAAATAGTGCACAACAAAACAGAATTCATGCTGTTATTTGTCTTTATGATACTGTGTTACACACATTAACATCTCAAACTGAAGTAATTCTCTTACCTCTCTGTGCCTGTGAAACTCAGAAGATCTGACGATAATACGGTATCTGGTAAACATTCCACTTACTTTTTATATGTTCACATCTGTAGGAGTGTCCCTCAAAAGTACACAGCGTCCCTCAAGGAGTGTCCCTCAAAAGTACACAGCGTCCCTCAAGGAGTGTCCCTCAAAAGTACACAGCGATGTGTTCATGTGACTTACACAAAACCCATCTGACGGTTATTACTAATATCAAGAATTGCAGAGCATGTTCAGACATGTGAAATGAGAAACGTTAATGTGATGATGCCCAAAGGCAGTTCAACTGTCACTTTTTCCCACTGATGAAGAACATGAGAATGACACTAAAACATTGAACTGACTGATCCATATTTGTGATTAAGTATTGAAGTCTTTTTATCCAAAAGTGGTAACTCTATTTACATAACTATTTTTTCCACAAATTGCCAGATATTTTTTATTTTTTATTTATTTATTTTTTTTGCAGGAGGCCTACAGGTACAGTGAGGAAAATAAGTATTTGAACACCCTGCGATTTTGCAAGTTCTCCCCCTTAGAAATCATGGAGGGGTCTGAAATTTTCATCTTAGGTGCATGTCCACTGTGAGAGACATAATCTTTAAAAAAAAAATCCAGAAATCACAATGTATGATTTTTTAAAAATAATTTATTCGTATGTTACGGCTGCAAATAAGTATTTGAACACCTGTGAAAATCAATGTTAATATTTGGTACAGTAGCCTTTGTTTGCAATTACAGAGGTCAAACATTTCCTGTAGTTTTTCACCAGGTTTGCACACTGCATCAGGGATTCTGGTCCACTCCTCCATACAGATCTTCTCCAAATCTTTCAGGTTTGGAGTTTCAGCTCCCTCCAAAGATTTTCTATTGAGTTCAGGTCTGGAGACTGGCCAGGCCACTCCAGGACCTTGAAATGCTTCTTACGGAGCCCCTCCTTAGTTGCCCTGGCTGTGTGTTTGGGGTCATTGTCATGCTGGAAGACCCAGCCATGACCCATCTTCAATGCTCTGAGGGAAGGAGGTTGTTTGCCAAAATCTCGCAATACATCACCCCATCCATCCTCCCTTCAATACGGTGCAGTTGTCCCGTCCCCTTTACAGAAGAGTACCTCCAGAGTATGATGTTTCCACCCCCATGCTTCACGGATGGGATGGTTTTCTTGGGGTTGTTCTCATCCTCTAAACATGGTAAGTGGAGTTGATTCCAAAAAGCTCTATTCTGGTCTCATCTGACCACATGACCTTCTCCCATACCTCCTCTGGATCATCCAGCTGGTCACTGGTGAACTTCAAACGGGCCTGGACATGTGCTGGCTTGAGCAGGGGGACCTTGCTGCCCTGCAGGATTTTAAACCATGACAGCATCATGTGTTACTAATATAATCTTTGTGACTGTGGTCCCAGCTCTCTTCAGGTCATTGTCCAGGTCCTCCTGTGTAGTTCTGAGCTTTCTCAGAATCATCCTTACCCCACAAAGTGAGCTCTTGCATGGAATCCCAGACCGAGGGAGCTTGACAGTCATCTTGTGTTTCTTCCATTTTCTAATAAATAATCATAACAGTTGTTGTCTTCTACCAAGCTGCTTGCCTGTTGTCCTGTAGTCCATCCCAGCCTTGTGCAGGTCTACAGTTTTGTCCCTGGTGTCCTTAGACAGCTCTTTGTTCTTGGCTATGGTGGGCATATATGTGGCCCCCCCCCACACACACACAAAAGTTCTACTCAAACCGTTACTATTTATTAAAGTGTTTAAGTTTAGCATTTAAAGCTACATCAAATCAGCAAAGCCAACGCAACCTAGCTTAAGCAGCACCACTGAACATTAAGTAATCAAAACAATTTAAACCTTTAACACGTACTTACCAGCAAGGGATGCACGGGCATCATCTTTTTGTTTCTTTTTCCTCCGTTTTTCAGCTCCAGACTCCTGCTGTTGCTTCATTGTTTAATTGTGGCATAGTGGCAACTTGTCCTCTCGTGTCAGAATCGAATGTGGGCTAGCAGTGCTACTTCAGTTAGGCGCAGGGTTGCCAGATTGGGTGTTTTCCCATACAATTGGTTTGTTTAGGGTAAAAATATGGCACTGGACGAGTTTTTTGTATAGAACTGCCACACACATTTTAAAAATCAGTTCAAATTGTGCAGGATTTAGTGCCTTCATGCATTTTTGAGCATTTATTGGACTGGAAATCGTCACATCTGGCAACCCTGGTTAGGCGACACAGCGAACAGAGAAAGACGCAAACAGGGCTGTACCATTTCAGGAAATCGGGGCGGGGTGGATGGGGACTTTATATTAGGCAAAAAAAAAACTGTTAATTTGCCCCAATTAAGTAATGGGGTAGGGGCCGACACAATGTTTAAAGACAAAAACGATGGGCTTATATCATATTGATTTTGAAATGTAATAATCAGTGTTGCCACAGTTACTTTGATAAAGTAATCCAATTACTGATTACTGATTACTCCTTGAAAAAGTAACTTAGTTACTTTACTGATTACTCAATTGTAAAAGTAACTAAGTTAGATTACTAGTTACTTTTTTAGTTACTTTCCCCAGCCCCTGCTTTGGCGTTTGAGCACAAAGAATGGATAATATTTATTTATGCAGAAAACATGACCAGATTTACAGGTAAGAAGGTTTTATTGTGTTTTCACATCATGTGGTCCTCAGAAAGAGAGTTTAGGTGCATTTGAGTGGAAAATAGTGTTAGTTGTTGACACGTCGCGGAGGATCAGCTGTTTTTAACGAGACGATACTGAGCGGCTCAGCTCAGAATTCTAAATAAAGGAGAAAAATAAAGCATTAAAATGACTTTGTAAAGCTCAGTGCAGGTGTGCTGTTTTCACCGCGCTTTAAGAGGTGAGGACGAGTCGTAGCTGATGAAAAGCTCACAGCTCGCTGGGCAGTTCATTCGAGCCCCGACCTCCTGCCCACGGACCAAGTTTAATGCTGCTGTGGACCCACAATGAAAAATAATAGTAACGCACAGTGATTTGGAGAAGTAACTTTAATCTGATTACTGATTTGGAAAGATTAACGCGTTAGATTACTCGTTACAAAAAAAAGTGGTTATCACTGGCATCACTGGTAATAATGTAATAATTTCAACACATTTTTCAGTCAATTGGAGGCCCTGCACACTAGTGCAACATGGTTGGTGCCCCACGCAGGCTGCGTAGTCTGCTTATGCCGAACGGCGGCTCTGTGTGAACAGGTGTCTTTTATACAGGTAACAAGTTCAAACAGGTAAAGAGTGCAGAATAACAGGGCTTCTTAAAGAAAAATTAACAGGTCTGTGTGAGCCAGAATTCTTGCTGGTTGGTAGGTGTTCAAATACTTATTTGCAACAGTAACATACAAATAAATTATAAAAAAAAAATCATACATTGTGATTTCTGGATTTTTTTTTTTTTTTAGATTATGTCTCTCACAGTGGACATGCACCTAAGATGAAAATTTCAGACCCCTTCATGATTTCTAAGTGGGAGAACTTGCAAAACCAAAATACTTATTTTCCTCACTGTAGATAGACAAATCATAAATTTGTACTTCCATAAACCCTACTTCTCTCTCTCTCTCTCTCTGTGTGTGTGTGTTTTAATTTCTGTGGCTTCCAAAAGGGTCAGCTTTTTTGAGGGCCAAAGATATTGGAGTGTATAATGCAACAAAAATATAGGTTCCACTAAAGAGACCTCATGGAAGAGAACTGATGTGCAGAAGCTACATTGGTATTTTAATTTACTCCTGTTTGTTTCTTCAAGTCCTTAGTTGTTGACAAGAGCTTTTTCATGTAATTTGAATGTAGCTGCTGCTGGAGAAAGTATTTCAGACTTTCACTGTTTTTAAACTACTCCCTAATAAAATATGTTAGCAATGTTTTAGTCTTGAATTATTAGTCCTTGTAAATCTGAGTGTCTCTCCACAAAATGCATTACTGCATTGCTTTTTCAAATAACATCCCTTTTCTGTATTTTCATGAAAAAAAAAACCCTGCAATGCCTGCATACTGGATTTGTCTTAACATATTATTTACCTCTGCCAAAGAAATTGGAGGAGTTAGCTAATCAGCTATCTCAAAAGTTAACTTTTATAATGCTAAACTGATAAACCACTAAAAAAACTTAGTGGAAGCTACAGCTAACCAATAACTTCAGTATTGTCTCCAGTATACGCTGCTATTGACAGGCCAGTTTTGAGTTTAAACACTGCCCATTGTCAGATCCCGTTATATAAAACCAGCTCTCCGTCTCTGGGGTCCGACCTTTGTGTCTCCGCGGGTATTACCCGGCAGGGCTGCACAAAGGCTGTTCAAGCTGGTGGTGAGGAGATTCGTCTAGCCGCTCACTGCCTCCATCCGGACGTCCACCCCGCTGACGCTGATCTCGCACCCCGGTCGAATAGCCTCCTCTGGAACCAGGATATGAGCCGGCCACACCCGTTAATGGCAGCTCTCTTCTTATGGATCAGGGCTCTTGGAATGTTGCTAGATTTTAAATTTAGTGACTCGTACAGCGAGTCCCCAGGATGCGTTAATTTCATTAAAAACCAGACTAACCTTTTAGAGCACTTTTTGATGTTATACACCCAAAAAACTTTAACTTTTACACCTTAAGAAGAATCAATAAATCCAATGTCCGAGCCTTAACACTTTAACTGCATGCTTGGAAATTTATTTCAGGTTTTGCAAGTGCTGACAACATAATTTCACAACAGTAATTCAAATATAATCAGAATAATAATTGGCAGAGATTTTTGTTTTTGATTCAATAATGCTGTCTGATCTTACTCTGACTGGACTGGATTAACTTCTTAACAATTTTTCTAGGAGTGAGGGAAGGAGGTTTTTTGATGTTAAAATCCCCAGTTCGATGAACTTGATTTCCTCTTCATCAGCTATTAGTTGTTAGCTGACCACGATCCTTGTGTGATGTTGTAATCCTTCAGGAAATAAATCCACATAAGAGTTTATTCCTTCTTCAATCAACCAAAAGTTGATCTAATCCATTCTGGTATGATGTGATGATCCTTGAGAGAGAAAACGTTGAAACTTCCCCACTCAGACTTAAGGCCAGTGATTATTCTCCAATGCTCTGCTACTCTGTGACTGGACGGCCTGAGTGGGAGTTGAAAACTCTCTCAAATAATCTCTTATGTCTCCAATCCTCTCGCTCCTCGATTCCAATTGCAGCTCACAAGATGGTCAAGTCTTGTGATCTCCTCGTAGCAGTGGAGAAGTGACAACAGCACCTCTCCCTGGAAGAATAACCGTTTCCTGTTGTTATACAGTTTTTATATGAAAACTCTTGTTGTTGTTGAGTTGATCTTGGTTACCATGGGGATGATGGTGACTCAAAACCTCCCCCCTACTCCTTCCTTTTACTGGAAGACATCTGGAGAACTCATCTCCTGGCTGCCAGTAACTCTATTGTGCAAGTTCCTGTTTTCTGCTTAACACAGCTTTTTCCGAGAATTCATTCTTTTTAAATCATGTCTTTTAGAATCACATCAATCATATTCAATCATTTCATTACAACTTTCTTTCACATAAAAACAATTCATATGATCATATACAACATTTTCATTCCTTATTATTCATTTCATATCTTATCACATCTTAATCATTTTCAGTTGTTTTTATCATCAGCTCTTCTGGCCTCGCTTGCGACATCACTAACTTCCTCTTTTTTCTCTGCCTCTACACTAAAAACAACTTCTTTCAGTTCCTCTTTCTCTGTAACTGCACCCTTTATGAAAAACAACTCTTTCCTCTTTCTTCTGACTGCATGAAAAACAACTCATATAATCATTCATTTTACTTATTTGTTAAATACTTTTTCTAATCAACTTTTACTTTTTATTACATTAATAGTTCATTTAATCATACTTTGTCATTTTAGAATCATCTTAAACATATTCCATCGTCTTCACCACTGAGTTCATTCCATGGGCCTCCCCATCTGCAATGGAAAAGTCCGGTATGACCTCACTTACTCCAGGAAAGTACCAAACACTGTTCAGTTTATTCCAACAACATGTGTATTAATCCCATGGCACGTATTATATATATTAATATATATATAATATATATATATAATATATTATATTATATTTTTTTTACAGATGATTCAACTACCTACAGAATAAAAATTATTAGATTTGCAAGGTCAAAGGCCATGGTTAATGGCCAAGTGGTTAATGCCCTTGGTTTCAGTGCAGAAGGTTCCGGGTTCAAATCGCACCCCTGCCACATTTCTCCATGTAATGTGGAGTTGCGTCAGGAAGGGCATCCGGTGTAAAACCTCTGCCAATTCAACATGCAGATCCACCTTGGAATTGCTGTGGCGACCCCGAGTGCAAACAAGGGAGCAGCCGAAGGGACTTACTAAAGGCCATGGTTAGTGTAATGCAACATGTGGAAAAATGTAACTGGCCATAATGCTGGAACTAGGAATCGCAGGGCCTTCCAACTTGGCTCATATTGCTTCTCGTAGGAAGGCGCTTCTTATGAGACTTTGACCTTTGACCTTGACATCCAAAAGTTCAGTCAGTGTTAAAGTTGATCAAAAATGATTTTTTTCCCCCCATTTTTAAATCTGCTGCTTGGAGAGGATGCCTTGGCTCACTCTTTATCAGAATGCCAATATTGAGTGCTAACAGTCCAGTTGATATGATGTAATTGACGTTTTCATGTCAGTATAAGACAATAGATGATTTTCAAGTTTTCAAGTTACATATGCATATGCATGATGATGTCATATCTATATCCACTTAGGGAAACCCACATGTTTGACATATTCAAGCCAAACAAATTCCTTGTGTATAGTCGCTGTTTGGAGCTGTGAAAGGTAAGAATTGCTTTTAAAATGTTTTGCTTGATGACAGCAGACATTGTTATTGTTTCTTGAGGCTGGCAAGCATGTGAGAGAGCGCTCCCTAACCAGAACTCTTGGTTCCACGACTTCCGGTTAGTGAGCGCTCTCTGTTGACGTATCTTGAAAATCCCCCATTTCATCAACATGTATTTGTAATTTTCAAGTGGAAAGTCTAAATGACCTTGAGCTGGTATTTGCAAATGAGCCTGTAGCAAACTCCACTATAACATAATGATATATTTGGAATAAAGGATCAATATAATTTTGTACTACACCAGTATGACATTGAAAAATGTGACCACTATGTTGGTGGAAGTACTTACGCTTTCTGAGCACAGCTCTAGTTTTTTTCTTTTGCTTTGATATGACTACTCATTTGTCTAGTGCTGTGCAATGTACTTTATACTTTCCAGTGACATCACTTGCAGCTTCACTACTATACAACAATACAAGGAGGTTAGAATGTGAAACCTTTTGTTGTGACGGTAATGATTCATAGTTTTATTACTGAGACAGTATTGTTTATGATGAGATGAAAGCAAGGAAAAAGAAAAGAATGGGGCACTAAGTATAGAAATTAATAAGAATAAACCTGGTTGGAATTTAGCAGTGAATTTTGGGTTCACAAATTATCGTTATTTCAAGTGTTTTTGATCCATAGGGACTGTTTGATGAAGCTTTCCTAAGGCGTCGTAAATTCAGCCAGGAAATGTTTAGAAGACTGGTCACTTTGTGAAAATTTGAAGGCTTTGGTGCTTGACACCAAGCCACGTGACAGCACAATCATTCAGCTTAAGACATTCCGGCTTTAGAAATGTCTGGAGAGTCAGTTGTTTGTTAAAAGTGGAAAATCATGGCAACTTTTGATTCTGTGGCCATATTCCTTAAAGTACATCCATGCACAAAAGCTGCCCTAAACAGAGTTTGCTTCAAACTATCTGATCATGATCAGTGTACCCAGAAGGACCACACATAAAGCCTTGGTCCCACCAAATAATAAAGCCATGAATTATTCAGCTCGGACTGAACCACGGGTTCCTGAACAGTCATCTCTGCGCTTCTTCTCACTGGCTTCATTTCTTCTGTGGCTTTACAGTCATTTTGATACCTTGATCCAACTTTTAACTTTGTGTTCATTCATTATTGTCTGCAAAATCGCTCTTTTGCATGCTCACGTTGTGTGTAAATGCTTGTCTTGAGTGCGAGTCATTGCGTCAGCGCACACAGAGCCTGCCTTATCTGATCCATTGTATCATAAACATACATTTACAGCTGCTTATTTAATTAAATTTAATTAGCTTATAATGCGCCAAATCACAGCAAAAGCCGTCTCAAGGCGCCTTACATAAAACAAGTTAACATAAAATTGAATAATTAAAAATGAAAAAAATAAATAAATTCAAATACATAAATAAAAACAGAAGTAAAGAATAAAACAAATAAAAATAAAAACTATCCAGAAGAAAGAGAATAAAAATAGGTTTTGAGTCTTGACCTAAAAGTGTCCACGGACTCAGATTGCCTCACAGTCGCAGGAAGACTGTTCCACAGGGTGGGTGCACGATAAGAAAAGGCTCTCTGACCTGCTGACTTCTTCTTCACCCTGGGAACACAGAGAAGTCCCGCATCCTGCGACCGCAAAGCCCGGGCCGGCACATAGAGTTCCACCAGATCAGCCAAATAAGATGGCGCCAGTCCATGAACAACCTTATAAGTCAATAGCAAAACCTTAAAATCTGCTCTCACAGAGACAGGGAGCCACTGCAAAGATGCCAAAATGGGTGTGATATGTTCAGACCTTCTGCTACGTGTCAGAAGTCTGGCGGCAGCATTCTGAACTAGCTGAAGACCCCTAATGCTGGACTGTGGTAACCCTGAAAATAGAACATTACAATAATCTAGTCTAGAAGAAGCAAAAGCATGAATCAGGGTCTCAGCATCAGCCATGAACAGGATGGGGCGGATCCTCGCTATATTTCTCAGATGGAAAAAAGCAGTCCTAGTAACATCCCTGATGTGGAGGTCAAAAGACAACGTGGGATCAAAAATTACCCCAAGGTTCCTCATTTTGTCCATATGATGTATGACACACGAACCCAGGCTGAGCGCCAGCTGGTTAAACTGATGCCGATGTCTCGCTGGACCAAGAACCATCATTTCAGTCTTATCAAAGTTTAAAAGTAGGAAGTTACTAGACATCCAACTTCTCACTGATAGAAAACAGTCCTCCAGGGATTTTATGGGAGTGAGATTTCCCGCAGTTATCGGCATGTACAACTGAGTATCATCAGCATAACAATGAAAGGCAATCCCAAAACTCCGCAGTATACGCCCAATGGGTGCCACATACAGGGAGAAAAGCAAGGGGCCTAAAACAGATCCCTGTGGAACCCCAAATCTCATGTCAGCAAGGTCAGAGGTAGTGCCATTATACAAGGGCTTTGGGCCTTTGGCCCTTGCCAAATTTTTTTTTTTTTCCATGGCCCACATTCATCACTCATATTAAAATGTACTGTATGTGTTGTCCCTGAGTGTATTTCTCTATTTGCTCTAACATTACAGTTATACAGCAAAGTGAGCCTGTTCCAGTGTTTTAATCAATTATCTTTATCTTTTAGATTTGCTTTTACACTCTTTAAAAGGACACCCACTCTAAAAAGGATCTGGGAGATGCAATAACTCTTTTCTCTGTTAGAATGTTCATCTAAGTCATCTGAGTATTTCTCATCACCACTGTCATCAGATGATGACAAGAAGAAGAGGAAGACCAAAAACAGGATGAAAGAAAGATTGTCAGAGGGGTAAATTTGTTACAAAAGCACGAAACAAAAACGCATGGGAAATTAAGTGGCAAACACGTGATAGAATGTCAGAGTTGTTCAGAGTTGGACCTGAAAAGAACAACTGTTTACACAGAGAAATGATCACGCAAGAGACACTGAATTTCTTTGTCCTGTACAGGAGAGGACCAACGAGAAGCTCCTTCAGAAAGAACTGTCGTCCGTCCTAAAGGTCCCGCCCATTTGCCTCTCCTTTTTATTGAATATCATTACATACAGCATATAGGAGTGACAATATCACAAAACAATGGAAAGACACAAAGTCTGGTCTCACATTGATATGAAAACTGTTATGGCTTTTGAGCCCTCAGTCTCCTAAGCTTTCCATAACAATGTCCAGCCCTTGAACCGTGTTCCAGTTACAATGCTCTTCTTCAAGGCTGAGCCATTAATTAAAAGTACACATCTGCGATTAGCCAAACATGACCCTAGCTAACCAGTCTGACATTCTGGCAAAACAATCTGCACATTGAATGGTCAAAGATCATCTGCTCACTTTTCTCGTTTGACAGTCTTAATGATCACTTGAACCATTCAGCGTGTATGATTGCTTTTGACACTAAGTAATTATTTAAAGGAATAATGGTACATGAACTTTCACACATGCATATACGTATATATGAAAAATAGAGAACAGAATCAAAGACATGATTACAGAGAGTACATCAAAGTGAAGACATTAATATTTGATAATACATATATTGACAATATAGAGAAAAACCCTGTCATACAACTCGATGGACAAAAACAACTTCTTTCGGCTGCTCCTGTTCAGGGACGCCACAGCAGATCGATCATTTGTATCCTTCTCCATCTTCTTCTTCGCCCAGCCGTAGCCCGATTTCTGCCGGCACTCTGTTGGGCAACGGCCCTGTTGTTAACCCGGGCCTCGACCGTTCCGGTATAGAAATCAGATTTTTCATCTGCATGGTTGGGTTGGCATGTTTTAAGCCAGATGCCCTTCCTGATGCAACCCTCCTCATTTATCCAGGCTTGGGACTGGCCCTCAGAATGTACAGGTTGGAAAACGGTGGTCATAAAATAATGGACAATCGAAGGTGAGAGGGAAATCAAGAACAAAACCCCACACCAAACAGTCAGAAGAAAAATAACCACATGGAAATAATCTGACACTAAAAGGTGAGTGAAGCAGAACAAACATGAATGAGAACAACCAAGAAAGCAATAACAAAGTGATCAAACATAAATCACAATCTGTACAAAAATGATGACAAAAACCAAACAACAAGTGACAAATGTTAATGATAAATCTAAACCAAAGACGCAGGATCAGGAACCGGATCAGAGACAATAAATTACGTGCAGTGGGCGGAAACATACACAACACGCAGCCATAGCCCAGAGCAGAGAAATGGAGATCGCAGAAACACACACACACACACACACACACACACACACACACACACACACACACACACACACACACACACACACACACACACACACACACACACACACACACACACACACACACACACACAGGATGCAGGGAGCTGAATTACAAACACACACACAGATCCACCCAACGGAGGAGTGAGACGACAAGACATCCACAGATACACTAACAGTGTACACTATGGACGCCAAGAGACGCACCCAACACTATGACAACACACCCACACGAATGTCACTGACAAGACACACACACCCGTCCACATGACACAGACGAGGGACACACCTACACACATCGGGGTAACAAGGAAACACTCCCACACAAAAGAACCAAAAATAATGACATATGATGAAAAACCCCAATGACAAACAAACTCAAAGACACAGGGTGGAATCACCACACAAGTATTCACAACCTTTGCCATGAAGGTCAGTCAGACACAAAGTTTTTAAACACAGGTTTATTATGAAGCTTGATAACACAGCACAACACCATTCAACGTGTAAAAGAGAAAAATAAAGACAGTAAATTAAGAAACGTAATTTACCCGTATCATTGCAAAAATACAACATCAGCACTTTTGTGGCACTTTCTACTGTTACTGGAGATTTTGTAATGAAAGACGTGTGGAGGATTTCGTGCGTCGGCACGGAGCCGTTCATAGCGCGCAACAAAAAAAAAAACACCTCCGTGTTGGAAACCATTCAGAAAATTCAGACGGCTTTTGATGGCTTTCAGTTGAGTGAGTATCTGAGAAATTGTGTAACAGTTGGACATGCCACAACATGTCCTGTGAGACTTCCAACACGGAGGTGTTTTTTTTGTTGCGCGCCATGAGCGGCTCCGTGCCGACGCGCGAAATCCTCCGCACGTCTTTCATTACAAAATCTCCTGTAACAGTGGAATGTGCCGCAAAAATGCTGATGTCCAGCTCTCTTGCCATTTCTGTGGTAGTCCTACAATGTCCCGGATCAACACAGCGTTCAGTTTAGAAATGATCTGGTCGTTCCAGCTTGTCGATGGCCGCTCGGGGCGCCGCGCGCCCTCCGCCGCTGTGGGCCGTCTTTAAAAAGGTTTTAACACTCCTTATTTCATGTGACGCAGACAGAATCTTCACCGAAATCCATCTGAATGACGAATGACGCAACCGACAGGCGTGAAAAAACTCACGCATGCGCACGAAGGTTCAAGCTTGGCTGATGCAATCACACGTGATTCGAATCCATATAGTTTTTGAAAAAAATAAAAAGGTCCGTTACTTTTTGGACAGACCTCGTACATGATTTCACATTGTGTTCTCTTTCATTGTAAACTGATGTTTATTTCTTTTATAGCAGACAAAATTGAGTGGAAAAAGATAGATCCCTCATAGATCTTTACAATTGATAATCTGCTCTGTAAATGCAGCATTTATGGTCAAACACAGAAGTGGATTACTATTTAACTCATTTTCACACATAACAACAAAGCTGCTTTTGTTCCACTTGACCATCAGCTCAAAACAAATCACCTCTTTTGATGCTCAAATGGCCACGCTGTTTTCTGTCTGTGCTGGATCCAGGTATGTGTACGGGACTTCCAGACCCTTATTTCTGAGTTTGATCGCTTGACTCAAATTTTTAAGCTCTTCTTGGAAATCCTTGATCAGCATACGTGGAATCTCCTCCGTGAAATGCTCTTCTGGGTAATTGCCAAGAGGAACCTGAAGTCAACAACGATATATATGAAAAACTAGTGTTATTTCTCCTAAATACACCTCCCCCCCCCCCCCCCCCCCAAAAAAAAACAAAACAACTAGCAGCTACGCTTGGGTGATTCTTAGACTACGGGCACTTTTATGTCCCTTGATCATATTTTATGAAAAAAAGAAAAAAGGGGAAATTTCACACTTTTATAGTTATCTTTACAATGAAAGTGTTTTAAGAAATTTGTCCTAGTAGTCTATGATGACTTTTTCACCTTTTTTCAGCATCATTATATGCAAATATTGCCGTTTTGTGCTTGTCCCACACCCAGACTTATGATCTTCAATGATAAAAATGAATAGTAAACAAACGTTTTTTTCTAATGTTTTAAAATATCTCTGAATAAAATATCAGTAAAATAATCAAAACATAATTGGGGTATTCAATGTCATACAACTGTTGATTTTTTTTTAAACGAAATGTAGTTGTCCCACACTATTGCCGTAATTTCCACCACAACAATAATGTCCCTTTAAAAAGTTTGTATGAAAGGTTGTGTGGGTAGTTTCTATGGAGATAAACAGTAACATCAGAGCACATGTATATAGCGCCAAATCACAACAAACAGTTGCCCCAAGGCGCTTTATATTGTAAGGCAATGGTGTGGTGGAAATTACATTTACAAGGCCAATAGTGCCCGTAGTTAAAGAATCACCCGCTTATAGTTGAGGTTGGCAATGAAGGTCATGGTATTCGCCTCTTCGGGCATTTTGTTTCTGGTCTAGTTCAATTTCAAATTCCAGTTTGTTAATCGGTGTTGCAGCTGAATCACTAAACCTGAACTCTGAGTCCAGCCTCAGGTCTGAATCCAAGTCTCTGAAGAAGAGACCAAGTCAACTTCCTGTTCCCTGAGTCCGTGTCCTCAAGGTCGAATCTGAGTGGAGGTCTTCTGAGACTAGTTCCAGTACTTCAGTCTGACACAAATGACACGCCTGTCACTTTTCAAATGTCAAATAGCACCAGTGCGGAACTATTTAGAAGTGAGCAGTGTGAATCTGTCAGACATTATGAACAGTTAAAAAAATAAACAATCAGTAATTTTCAGGTATTTAGTTCAGGTTTAGATGACGATACATAAGCAAACGTTACTAACGTTACTAAATGTGCCCCACCCATTTTTTTGTCCTGTATTTCTGGTGGTGGAAATGCACAGATGGCTTTGAGCACATGAGACAAGTCACAAATATATCAAACTCGGAGATGATTAATTAATCAATGTTGGGGGCTTTGTTTTCATTCAGCCATGTGTCGCAACTAAACCAACTCAGTTCACATTAAAGAATCACACTTTTACACTAAATTTTGCTTTCATATGAAAATGACTTTGTAGCAACCAACATTCATCACCATTCACAACAACACTGAGCAGCATTGGTTTTTACTCACATAAAAATAGTTCACCTTGTGTGCACCTGTTAACGCTCAGAGAACAAAGGTTTTTTTCTGGATTTTATGATTTTTCATGCACTTCCCTTGCCAATTTCCACTAACTAGTAGGAAACGAAACTTTAGGTCCAGGTTCTTCTTTGTTTGCATTGTTGGGAGTTGTTGCTCTGAGCCAAGTATTGTCAGAGCAGCAAATACCTCTTGATGTAAATGGGCTGCCTCAAGTGACGCAAGCGCTTTTCGGTTGGCTCATAACCCTCCCCAATTGTCACAATGCATTTGTTATTTTCTCACAGCAGATGATTGATTTGTTAAGGTAATGATTACAGTAACTGGAAGTGACATTTAAGACTTGACATGACCTAATGCTGCCTTCCATGTGGTGTTTTCTGTGCATGCACAGAGCTGTGCCTTGCTGATTTTGTCTGAGTGCAGCTCATGGCTCAGAGCAGGTGGGCAATGGGTGCGCATAAATCACCTCAATTGGAGGAAAATATTGCACTTGCTTGATGAGCCACTCTGGTAGCACCTGATACAGATATGATGACATGCTGCTAAATTCAGTCATGTGGCTGTGATGTGGATATCCACCTTGGCTAATGCAGTCAGAAGGCTTTTCGATGTAAGTGACATATTAATTTGCTTCAACCATGGAAGAAATAAATGATTTACGTATTTGATTTTTGGGACACTTACAAAGTCGCTGGACTGATGGCTGAGCAGCCACACAGTGGCCATGCCTTGAGCTGTTACATTAACATCAGGAAAGGTCTGCAGCATTGTGGCTTCACTTGTTGTCCCCTTTTTTGTTGGTGGAGGATGTTGCAAAGAAGAGGGGCTGTTGGGCATCCAGCCACCATAGTCAAACTATAACGATTAAATTCACTGGTTATTACTGAATATTTGAAGGACAGAAAGATTATAATGTTGACAGAATTCTGATACCTGTCCTGAGTTTACAGCAGCATGCTGAGCTGAGCCCGTGAAAATCACCATGGTGACAAACTTGATCAATTCAGCCACAGTGGACAAACTCCTGGGAATTCCTGAGAATTAAAAACAGTCAATTATTCTACAAGCTGTTCTGACTTACAGATGTCTCCATATATCTTAATGCATTTTATGAGAGTGTGAAATAATTATGGCAAATTAAAATATTATTTACTGTCACAATGACTTTGGATGTCTTGTGCCCACCTGAGTTTTCTTGTGAAAACAATCCATATTCAAATATGTCACTGATCCACTTCTGCAGTTCAGAGTCTTTCTGGACATCAGTGTCACTCTTGTAGTAGTATTTAAGTATTTCCTGGACAAACCTTTGAAAAATGTGAATAAGGGCTCAAATAATACAAAGATTATAGGTTTAATTATGTTCGTTCTGGAAACAAAATGTGTTGATGCTCTGCTATGCTGCATTTCCCACACTATGTAACAGCCTTGGATCTTGAATGGCAACCACCCATGCAGACAGCCAGTCCATCCCCACCTTTCAAAAGTCACAACTGTCTGCTGCAGCCAGGTGAAATGTGGGTGTCCAGTTGCCCTTTTCCACTTGCTGGAGTACCAACCATTATAGCACCTGCATGTTACATCATGCACAGGGAAAAGTGCCACGTGGCCAAGATGCTGTATTTGTGGTTCCCTCAAAATGATACTCATCACCTTAAGTGTCACAACTACAGTGTAATCAATCAATCAATCTTAATTTATTCTGATGGCTGAGTCTGATGGCTGACCCAGTCAAAAGCCTGGCTCTTAGTCTTGATCCAGTATAACCCCAATCCCGTAAAAGAAAACATACAAACAAACAAACCCTGCTTTTTACAGGAGGTGGTCTGGATAATAACAGTGAGAACAGAAATATGCAGATCTTCCAGTGAATTATTGAGTGTACTGAGATGATGCGCACCAGCACATATGTGTATGTATACATACGTGTACGTATGTATAAGGGAAAGCTACGACTCTATGTGTAAAGTGTGAGCAACTGCCTAAATTAAAGTACCTATGCTTTAAATAGATGGTGCCCTAATAACTTTGAGGTAATCCTTGTGAACACCAACAATCTTTCACTGACAAATAAAATAAAAAAATCCCCCAACTGTAACACGTGGACATCGGGACCTTAAATATGTCATTCGCTTCAATATGGCATATTTTACTGTGTAATTCATTCTAACAACAAAATCATAAAAACATGATTAAAAACAACATGACACAAGGCGGCCAACAGTACCTGTGGATGATGTCCCAAAGTCTGAGCCCGTCATCTCTGTAGTAGAATTTCGGCACAGACTCCAGACCACGCTCGGCGATGTCATCTGGTATACAGAGTGAGGTGTAGGTGAGTGAAGACAGTGATCTCTTCAGGAAGGTCATCATTCCCTCTCCGCCAGATGCTGCAAACTAGGAAACAGACAAATATACAGCAGATATTTTTAAAGGCACAAAGAAAAACATTGAATTGCTACTTGTCTAATAACAATGCATGTCATTTGATACCTTTGTGAAAATTCCATCCTCTGATATGAGAAGAGTTCGGGCTAAGAAGTTAATCTGCAGGGTGTAGCGAGTGTGAGCAATGAGGAGCTGAAGAAAAGAAGGGATAAGTCACAAACTATCACATTATTACCATTTAAAATGAAGACGACAAGGTAAAAGGCAAATTTAAAAAATCTGTAATATGAAAAAAAAAGTTTAAATGTAATAATTCTGTATCTTCTCTTGCTCACCTTGTGGAGAGGATGCACCATGGGTAGGTTGCAAAGCATCGACACTGCAAAAACTTCAGCCAGCAGGTGAGTGCGCAGCAGGTGAACATTGAGTTGATGTTCATTGAAATCCGCACCTCTGACAAAAAGCTTTGCTGTCAGCCAGTCATACTCAGAATCAGTTGGCAAAAAGATCGGATTGTCTTCTGCTGGTTTCTGCTTCAGCTGCAGAGGAAGAAAAGTGATCATAGGAAATAAGTCATCACATGTTCTATTACCCCAAAAAATTTAAGTGATGTTATACTACATTCTACTTTGTACAGGCCCAGTCACACCGGGGGGGAACAAACACCCTGATATGGTAGGGGGATGGTTACTGAACAAGAGAACCCCCAATATGGAGGTCGGCCCGACACAAGGATGGAGGAAACAACAGTTTATTTACACAAGGATTATACAGATCAACTCAGTCACATGCCGGTAAAAGTCAGAGGAGCCTTCTTCAAGGTAGGAACAGATGTAGGGATCTACAGTGAGTAGGTGAGCAGAAACAGAGGGATCTTCTTCACAAAAGGTGGATTCTGAAAAGAGGTATCTTTTTAATAGTTGATGTAACAAACTCAGGCTTCATACAAGGAAGTGCAAATAGGAATCTTCAAGGTGGGAATAAACACAAAATCCATCTTCAGTACACAGTGAGGAAGAACAGAAAAATCTTCTTAGAAAGTCAAACCAACAGAGTCATTAATGCCACAGGTGCTTGCAAACTCAGGAAGCCTTAATAGGACAGGGGAAACCAACCTGAAGAATAGTCTTCATAAGCAAAAATACAAACTAAGGAATCTTCTTTATATAAACCAGGAGAGTTCAATTGCAGTCACAGGATAACTGAGGAAAAAAAAAAATCTATTTTAGGGCCCGGTCCCACTGGGGAGAGGATTAATTGCGCATGAATTGAGTATACAAATTTCAGGCGTTTGTTGTCGTCCGCAACAAAATTGGCCTGAAATGACAAATCCTCAGTATGCATTACGGATATATTAATAATGCATAGCGAATATATGACGAACAATCACAGATGTATAATGCATGTATTGAGGAAACGGATTGGACGCATTGCGATTATCACGGAAGTATTACAGATGTATTGTGAATATATTGTGCACGTGATGCGAGAACAGCACTTGCATGCGCATGCAATTGCTGTAATCACACAGAGAGCCCGTCAGGGTGAAGCAGATATGCGCCAACTTAGAAGGCCAACACAGACAAAGGCTCATAGTAATAATTTTAACCTGATGATCACACAGAACCATAAATAATGAAGGAAAATGCACAGATAAAAAACAAACCAAGTAAAAAGTGAAATAAGAAGATGTAGAACAGGCGGGCGCTGGGATAAGCAGAGGAGCTACACAGGAGCTCCACTTAAAAATTTTTGATTGCACTGAACACAGATTTCATAATATTGAATATAATATAGATCCGGATTGTTTTTTTCTTAAAAATATTACTCATCACTGCAATTATTTTTCTGAGGAACAATTTAGCAAACTTACTGTGTTAAATGGGACATTCTCCATCATACATTTTAATAGCAGAAGTCTTCCCATGAACTTGTCAAACATTCAGGATTGTTTAAATAGTGCAAATAAACAGTTTTCAGTTATAGCAATTTCTGAGACGTGGTTGAAAGAGGAGCATATGGATATTGTCCAGTTTGAGGGTTATGATTTCTTCCCAATAAATAGGATGAACAAACGGGGTGGTGGTGTCGCACTTTATGTTAATTCTGCTTGTCACTGTGAAATCATTCAAAACATGTTTCTCTTTGGAAAACGTCATGGGATGTGTCACTGTGGAAATTAAATGCGAAAAATCAAGAAATATAATTGTAAGTTGTGTTTACAGAGCAACAGGATGAAACATAAAAATGTTTGTGGGAAAGTTGATTGAGATGTACAACACTATTAAAAATAAGTCTGTATTTGTTTGTGGAGACTTGAACATTGACTTCTTAAATCCTCACGGTCAAATACATATAACTGAATTTATAAGTTCTGTGTTTTGTTTGGGAATGTATCCAGTAATTACTCATCCAACTAGGATAACTGCAAACACAGCGACACTTATTGATAATATACTTACAAATGTTGCTGTGGGGAATTTAGAGGGGGGATTACTTATTAGTGATATCAGTGATCATTTGCTGTTTTTTGTAGTTTTGAATTCTTTAATTGACAAAATTGACCATACTGAAAGTACAAATTTCAAGAGGAAAATAACAGAGGAGACTTTGGAAAATCTTAGAATGGACTTAAGGGATCAAAACTGGAGTGACATTTACATTGAGGATATTGATCAATCCTATGAGTCATTAATTTCTATTATTTCAAATTTATATGATAAACATTGCCCTTTGGTATCAAATGTTGGAAATAAGCATAATGTTGACAAACCGTGGATTACTAAGGGACTGCAAAATGCATGTAAAAAGAAAAAATTTTCTGTACAAGCAATTCTTAAAACTAAGAACATTTGATGCTGAGAAAAGATATAAGACATATAAAAATAAGCTAACTAATATTATGCGATCTTGTAAAAGGCAGTATTATAGTGATTTATTGGAAAAAATAAAACAAACATTAAGGGTACTTGGAAGATTTTAAATGAAGTCATAAATAAGAGAAAAGGTGTTAAAGAATATCCTGCCCTTTTTTACACAAGTACTGGTACAGTTGTTAAGGAAAATAAAGGTACAGTTGTTAAGGAAAATAAAGCTATAGCAGGGTTCAGTTCTGGGGCAGTTGTTGTTTCTTCTGTATATTAATAACATATTGCCCATATTGGCCTCTCTTCATTGGCTTCCTGTTAATTCTAGAATAGAATTTAAAATTCTTCTTCTTACTTATAAGGTTTTGAATAATCAGGTCCCATCTTATCTTAGGGACCTCGTAGTACCATATCACCCCAATAGAGCGCTTCGCTCTCAGACTGCAGGCTTACTTGTAGTTCCTAGGGTTTGTAAGAGTAGAATGGGAGGCAGAGCCTTCAGCTTTCAGGCTCCTCTCCTGTGGAACCAGCTCCCAATTCAGATCAGGGAGACAGACACCCTCTCTACTTTTAAGGTTAGGCTTAAAACTTTCCTTTTTGCTAAAGCTTATAGTTAGGGCTGGATCAGGTGACCCTGAACCATCCCTTAGTTATGCTGCTATAGACGTAGACTGCTGGGGGGTTCCCATGATGCACTGTTTCTTTCTCTTTTTGCTCTGTATGCACCACTCTGCATTTAATCATTAGTGATCGATCTCTGCTCCCCTCCACAGCATGTCTTTTTCCTGGTTCTCTCCCTCAGCCCCAACCAGTCCCAGCAGAAGACTGCCCCTCCCTGAGCCTGGTTCTGCTGGAGGTTTCTTCCTGTTAAAAGGGAGTTTTTCCTTCCCACTGTAGCCAAGTGCTTGCTCACAGGGGGTCATTTTGACCGTTGGGGTTTTACATAATTATTGTATGGCCTTGCCTTACAATATAAAGCGCCTTGGGGCAACTGTTTGTTGTGATTTGGCGCTATATAAAAAAAATTGATTGATTGATTTATTGATGTTTGGTTTCCAAGTCCATCAGTTGTATTTTGTTTGCTGATGATACGACTGTGTTTTGTAGTGGGGATCACTTGGGACAGACCTTGGACATGATGGAGAAGGAACTACAGAAACAATGGTTTATAATAAACAATGGTTTGATTCAAACAAATTATCACTCCACTTTGGTAAGAAAAAGTGTATTATATTTGGAAACAAGTCCAGGATTTCCTGCAGAAATTTATTATTAAATGATATTGAAATTGAAACTGTAACTGATACAAAATTTATTGGTGTTGTTATTGATGATAAACGGAGCTGGAAAATGCATATTAATTTTGTTAAATCCAAAAAGTCAAAAGCCATTGCAATTCTACATAAAGCACGAGATTTAATTTCCCAACACTCATAACTATTTTATATCACTCAATGCTCGTTCCATACATGACCTACTGTATTGAGGTATGGGGAAATACATATAAAACTAATACTAATCCAATATTTTTGTTGCAAAAGAAAGCTGTAAGAATTATTTGTAACAAATCACATTGTGAGCCAATGAATCCATTGTTTGCCTGTATGCATATTCTAAAATTCTGGGACTTGGTTGATTACTTTACAATACAAATTATGTATAAAGTTAAAAATAAACTGCTGCCACAACATGTCCAGAATCTGTTTAAACTGAGGGACTCCAGTTATAATTTGAGAGGAATTTTATTGTTTGAAAAATCAAGGATCCGAACTACTGCAAAAAGTCATTGTGTATCTGTCAAAGGTGTTAACATCTGGAACAACTGTCCCGACAACATTAAAGTACTTGGTACGTTAGTAGGCTTTAAAAGACATTACAAGAATAACAAAATTGCATGCTATAGTTGAAGACTTAGGTCTTGTTATTACTTTCGGGTTTGTGTGTTGTGTGCCAGTATTGTCTGGTTATATTTTGTAAATTTGAGTTCATTGACTAAGTTTGCATGTTTTTTCTTTTTGGTATTGTCATCGTGTGTGCGTATGTATGTATGTACATCTAGGTATGTGTTCGTGTACATATCTGCGTATGTGTATGTATATATGTGTATGTACATGTGTATGTACGTGTGTATGTGTATATATATATATATATATATGTATGTGTGTGATTGTGTAGATATGTATTTATGAAATTTTGTTTGTGTGTATATGTTTGCTATTTTTTAGTATAAAGGGTGGGTATTTATAAGCTCTGCTTTTGCCCTTACTCTTTCGGCCACGCAGGACTTTTGTAAAGTTGCTTTGTTATGAGTTTTTTTGTTTTTGTTGTTGAACTGTGTGCCGAATAAACTCATTCATTCATTCATTCATTCAGAACATGGGAAAGAGAAAAGAGCAGAAGTCAGAATATGAAAAATCCGACATGCCAGAAGGAGGCAGGAACTAAAAGATGATTACACACTCAAGCCTCACAAGCAACACACGCAGCAGGATGTGGGAGAGAGAAAGCAGTGCAAAACAAAGTGAGGGGAATGCCCACTCACAGACCAGAACTGACAGGACAAGACAAGTGAGTAAAAGAACCAAAAAAGGATGCAGGACAGGAAACACCTGGACAGAAGTCAAAAAACAACCTGACCAGGACTAGACCCTGCCACACCCTGCCACAGGTGTGTGCCACACATGCACTCAACTGTCCCTGAAAAAATGTACAAAATACACTCAGTTACTTCTGTGACTCTAGAATGAGGTGTTTTTTTTTTTTTTTTTTGATGTGCCACAGTGTTGCCACAGTGGTGCCACAGAGGTGTGTATGTTCGTGGCTGGCACAATAAGGTTGGACGGAAAAACTGATTGTGGGACAAGGGCATGAAAAGAAAAAGAGACAAACAGCTCCAGTGCTGACATTTAGAAAGCAGTTATTGTGAAAAGCATCATACTACAAAAACAGACATGGTTGGATTATTTAGTTAGTGATTGATTTATTTATTTATCTATTCTGCATTCAGAGCTGCAGACTATTTTGTGTGCAACAAGGTGGGCCAAAGACACAAAGTGTGTTTAGAAAATGCCTCTTTTTATTCACTTCTATGCCAGGACATAAACAGCTGAAAACTTAATATAGCTGAGGCATTTCTGATCATTTTACAGAAGGTAAAGAGGTAAAAAAAGAAGGTTACAAAACTGTACATGCATTCTGTATTCAGCACATTCCAAAGACCGTCCTGCCTGAATGATAAGTCCCTTCGGCTTCTCCCTTGTTTTTCACTTTGGGTTGTCACAGCAAATCAAATTTAGATTTAGTCATGCCCCCCCACCCGTCTTAGTCTGCTTCCCTCTCTTTGTTCTTCTGTTCTGTTCAGTCTGGCCCTGATTGTTGATGTTCTGTGTTACCACTTTAGTCAATGATTGTATTATGTTATACTTTCACCACATGATGAGTTCCATTCTAGTCTCTGTCTTTTTCCCCAGCAGTGGGGAATAAGTTTCATTACACTAGAAGTCTTTCAGAAAGTGCTGTAACTAGGTTTAAGGATATGATTCCTTCTTTATGTTCTCTAATGCCATATACCAACACAGTGCAGAGTAGCTACCTAAACACTGTAAGTGAGATAGAGTATCTCGTCAATAGTTTTACATCCGCATTGAAGACAACTTTGGATGCTGTAGCTCCTCTGAAAAAGAGAGCTTTAAATCAGAAGTGCCTGACTCCGTGGTATAACTCACAAACTCGTAGCTTAAAGCAGATAACCCGTAAGTTGGAGAGGAAATGGCGTCTCACTAATTTAGAAGATCTTCACTTAGCCTGGAAAAAGAGTCTGTTGCTCTATAAAAAAGCCCTCCGTAAAGCTAGGACATCTTTCTACTCATCACTAATTGAAGAAAATAAGAACAACCCCAGGTTTCTTTTCAGCACTGTAGCCAGGCTGACAAAGAGTCAGAGCTCTATTGAGCTGAGTATTCCATTAACTTTAACTAGTAATGACTTCATGACTTTCTTTGCTAACAAAATTTTAACTATTAGAGAAAAAATTACTCATAACCATCCCAAAGACGTATCGTTATCTTTGGCTGCTTTCAGTGATGCCGGTATTTGGTTAGACTCTTTCTCTCCGATTGTTCTGTCTGAGTTATTTTCATTAGTTACTTCATCCAAACCATCAACATGTTTATTAGACCCCATTCCTACCAGGCTGCTCAAGGAAGCCCTACCATTATTTAATGCTTCGATCTTAAATATGATCAATCTATCTTTGTTAGTTGGCTATGTACCACAGGCTTTTAAGGTGGCAGTAATTAAACCATTACTTAAAAAGCCATCACTTGACCCAGCTATCTTAGCTAATTATAGGCCAATCTCCAACCTTCCTTTTCTCTCAAAAATTCTTGAAAGGGTAGATGTAAAACAGCTAACTGATCATCTGCAGAGGAATGGTCTATTTGAAGAGTTTCAGTCAGGTTTTAGAATTCATCATAGTACAGAAACAGCATTAGTGAAGGTTACAAATGATCTTCTTATGGCCTCAGACAGTGGACTCATCTCTGTGCTTGTTCTGTTAGACCTCAGTGCTGCTTTTGATACTGTTGACCATAAAATTTTATTACAGAGATTAGAGCATGCCATAGGTATTAAAGGCACTGCGCTGCGGTGGTTTGAATCATATTTGTCTAATAGATTACAATTTGTTCATGTAAATGGGGAATCTTCTTCACAGACTAAAGTTAATTATGGAGTTCCACAAGGTTCTGTGCTAGGACCAATTTTATTCACTTTATACATGCTTCCCTTAGGCAGTATTATTAGACGGTATTGCTTAAATTTTCATTGTTACGCAGATGATACCCAGCTTTATCTATCCATGAAGCCAGAGGACACACACCAATTAGCTAAACTGCAGGATTGTCTTACAGACATAAAGGCATGGATGACCTCTAATTTCCTGCTTTTAAACTCAGATAAAACTGAAGTTATTGTACTTGGCCCCACAAATCTTAGAAAAATGGTGTCTAACCAGATCCTTACTCTGGATGGCATTACCCTGACCTCTAGTAATATTGTGAGAAATCTTGGAGTCATTTTTGATCAGGATATGTCATTCAAAGCGCATATTAAACAAATATGTAGGACTGCTTTTTTGCATTTACGCAATATCTCTAAAATTAGAAAGGTCTTGTCTCAGAGTGATGCTGAAAAACTAATTCATGCATTTATTTCCTCTAGGCTGGACTATTGTAATTCATTATTATCAGGTTGTCCTAAAAGTTCCCTAAAAAGCCTTCAGTTAATTCAAAATGCTGCAGCTAGAGTACTAACGGGGACTAGAAGGAGAGAGCATATCTCACCCATATTCGCCTCTCTTCATTGGCTTCCTGTTAATTCTAG
The DNA here is from genome assembly GCF_902500255.1 of Thalassophryne amazonica. Taxonomy (NCBI): domain Eukaryota; kingdom Metazoa; phylum Chordata; class Actinopteri; order Batrachoidiformes; family Batrachoididae; genus Thalassophryne; species Thalassophryne amazonica. The sequence goes on from NC_047117.1 coordinate 27,325,596, forward strand.
AATAGAATTTAAAATTCTTCTTCTTACTTATAAGGTTTTGAATAATCAGGTCCCATCTTATCTTAGGGACCTCGTAGTACCATATCACCCCAATAGAGCGCTTCGCTCTCAGACTGCAGGCTTACTTGTAGTTCCTAGGGTTTGTAAGAGTAGAATGGGAGGCAGAGCCTTCAGCTTTCAGGCTCCTCTCCTGTGGAACCAGCTCCCAATTCAGATCAGGGAGACAGACACCCTCTCTACTTTTAAGATTAGGCTTAAAACTTTCCTTTTTGCTAAAGCTTATAGTTATGGCTGGATCAGGTGACCCTGAACCATCCCTTAGTTATGCTGCTATAGACGTAGACTGCTGGGGGGTTCCCATGATGCACTGTTTCTTTCTCTTTTTGCTCTGTATGCACCACTCTGCATTTAATCATTAGTGATCGATCTCTGCTCCCCTCCACAGCATGTCTTTTTCCTGGTTCTCTCCCTCAGCCCCAACCAGTCCCAGCAGAAGACTGCCCCTCCCTGAGCCTGGTTCTGCTGGAGGTTTCTTCCTGTTAAAAGGGAGTTTTTCCTTCCCACTGTAGCCAAGTGCTTGCTCACAGGGGGTCGTTTTGACCATTGGGGTTTTACATAATTATTGTATGGCCTTGCCTTACAATATAAAGCGCCTTGGGGCAACTGTTTGTTGTGATTTGGCGCTATATAAAAAAAATTGATTGATTGATTGATTTTATTTTCTTGATCTTTTTTATCTTTATATCTTGGGCATTTGGAATTTGTCTTATCAGTGTTCCTTCTTGGGAGTGTCATTGTCACATTTTTGTTGCTGCTGCTTTTGTCTGTCACGTCCAGCTGTCACTCCACTCTTGTTTTGTGTCTTACCTTTGTCTCGTCCAGCCATGCCCTCTTCCGCACCTATTTCACATCATGCTCTGATTACCCCCTGTGTATGTAAGCCTCATGTGACCTGTTGTCCTTTGCTAGTTCGTTGTGTCACCTGCCTTGTGCGTTTGCCCTCGTTTCAAGCCTTTTTTGTATTGCCATAGTTCTGTCCTCTCGCCTCGTTCTACCCTTGCTCACTTTGTTGACCACGCTTCTGCCTACGCCTGTGAACCTGCTTCTCCGTGACTGAACCTCACTTGTTTGTTGACCTTGTTTTTGCCACCACCATGTGCAAATGGAGCACATAATGGAGCTTTTTTGCTCTTGCTTGCCTCTACTGGTGGTTGGCTCTCACTGCGGTATTGTATCACTTCCTGTTCCGGAGCACAGCGGTGTTTTTCTGTATCTGTTAGCTGTTTAATCTGCGCAGTTAGATTGATCTAGTTAACTAGATAACGATTTGTTTCACAGTGTAATCTTCACGTGCCTTAACTAAAGCACTCCCTCTGCTGAATCACCTCTAAATTATTTACACATTATTCACTTTGTGTGTTTTTAGGAATCCGCTAGCTTAGCGCAGCTACTAGCTCTTAGCCGGTTTAGCATGGCGGCTTCTCCTGTCTCTCCCGCACTTTTCTGCTCTGGGTGTGAAATGTTTAGTTATTCCTCTGCCTCCTTTAGCAGTAACGGTACTTGTAATAAGTGTAGCTTATTCGTAGCTTTGGAGGCCAAGCTGGGCGAATTGGAGACTCGGCTCCGCACCGTGGAAAATTCTACAGCTAGCCAGGCCCCTGTAGTCAGTGCGGACCAAGGTAGCTTAGCTGCCGTTAGTTTCCCTCTGGCAGATCCCGAGCAGCTGGGAAAGCAGGCCGACTGGGTGACTGTGAGGAGGAAGCGTAGTCCTAAACAGAAGCCCTGTGTACACCGCCAACCCGTTCACATTTCTAACCATTTTTCCCCACTCGGCGACACACCCGCTGAGGATCAAACTCTGGTTATTGGCGACTCTGTTTTGAGAAATGTGAAGTTAGCGACACCAGCAACCATAGTCAATTGTCTTCCGGGGGCCAGAGCAGGCGACACTGAAGGAAATTTGAAACTGCTGGCTAAGGCTAAGCGTAAATTTGGTAAGATTGTAATTCACGTCGGCAGTAATGACACCCGGTTACGCCAATCGGAGGTCACTAAAATTAACATTGAATCGGTGTGTAACTTTGCAAAAACAATGTCGGACTCTGTAGTTTTCTCTGGGCCCCTCCCCAATCGGACCGGGAGTGACATGTTTAGCCGCATGTTCTCCCTGAATTGCTGTCTGTCTGAGTGGTGTCCAAAAAATGAGGTGGGCTTCATAGATAGTTGGCAAAGCTTCTGGGGAAAACCTGGTCTTGTTAGGAGAGACGGCATCCATCCCACTTTGGATGGAGCAGCTCTCATTTCTAGAAATCTGGCCAATTTTCTTAAATCTTCCAAACCGTGACTATCCAGGGTTGGGACCAGGAAGCAGAGTTGTAGTCTTACACACCTCTCTGCAGCTTCTCTCCCCCTGCCATCCCCTCATTACCCCATCCCCGTAGAGACGGTGCCTGCTCCCAGACCACCAATAACCAGCAAAAATCTATTTAAGCATAAAAATTCAAAAAGAAAAAATAATATAGCACCTTCAACTGCACCACAGACTAAAACAGTTAAATGTGGTCTATTAAACATTAGGTCTCTCTCTTCTAAGTCCCTGTTAGTAAATGATATAATAATTGATCAACATATTGATTTATTCTGCCTTACAGAAACCTGGTTACAGCAGGATGAATATGTTAGTTTAAATGAGTCAACACCCCCGAGTCACACTAACTGCCAGAATGCTCATAGCACGGGCCAAGGCGGAGGATTAGCAGCAATCTTCCATTCCAGCTTATTAATTAATCAAAACCCAGACAGAGCTTTAATTCATTTGAAAGCTTGACTCTTAGTCTTGTCCATCCAAATTGGAAGTCCCAAAAACCAGTTTTATTTGTTGTTACCTATCGTCCTGCTGGTCGTTACTGTGAATTTCTCTGTGAATTTTCAGAACTTTTGTCTGACTTAGTGCTTAGCTCAGATAAGATAATTATAGTTGGCGATTTTAACATCCACACAGATGCTGAGAATGACAGCCTCAACACTGCATTTAATCTATTATTAGACTCAATTGGCTTTGCTCAAAATGTAAATGAGTTCACCCACCACTTTAATCATATCCTAGATCTTGTTCTGACTTATGGTATGGAAATTGAAGACTTAACAATATTCCCTGAAAACTCCCTTCTGTCTGATCATTTCTTAATAACATTTACATTTACTCTGATGGACTACCCAGCAGTGGGGAATAAGTTTCATTACACTAGAAGTCTTTCAGAAAGCGCTATAACTAGGTTTAAGGATATGATTCCTTCTTTATGTTCTCTAATGCCATATACCAACACAGTGCAGAGTAGCTACCTAAACTCTGTAAGTGAGATAGAGTATCTCGTCAATAGTTTTACATCCTCATTGAAGACAACTTTGGATGCTGTAGCTCCTCTGAAAAAGAGAGCTTTAAATCAGAAGTGCCAGACTCTGCGGTATAACTCACAAACTCGCAGCTTAAAGCAGATAACCCGTAAGTTGGAGAGGAAATGGCGTCTCACTAATTTAGAAGATCTTCACTTAGCCTGGAAAAAGAGTCTGTTGCTCTATAAAAAAAGCCCTCTGTAAAGCTAGGACATTTTACTACTCATCACTAATTGAAGAATGTAAGAACAACCCCAGGTTTCTTTTCAGCACTGTAGCCAGGCTGACAAAGAGTCAGAGCTCTATTGAGCCAAGTATTCCTTTAACTTTAACTAGTAATGACTTCATGACTTTCTTTGCTAATAAAATTTTAACTATTAGAGAAAAAATTACTCATAACCATCCCAAAGACGTATTGTTATCTTTGGCTGCTTTCAGTGATGCCGGTATTTGGTTAGACTCTTTCTCTCAGATTGTTCTGTCTGAGTTATTTTCATTAGTTACTTCATCCAAACCATTAACATGTCTATTAGACCCCATTCCTACCAGGCTGCTCAAGGAAGCCCTACCATTATTTAATGCTTCGATCTTAAATATGATCAGTCTATCTTTATTAGTTGGCTATGTACCACAGGCTTTTAAGGTGGCAGTAATTAAACCATTACTTAAAAAGCCATCACTTGACCCAGCTATCTTAGCTAATTATAGGCCAATCTCCAACCTTCCTTTTCTCTCAAAAATTCTTGAAAGGGTAGTTGTAAAACAGCTAACTGATCATCTGCAGAGGAATGGTCTATTTGAAGAGTTTCAGTCAGGTTTTAGAATTCATCATAGTACAGAAACAGCATTAGTGAAGGTTACAAATGATCTTCTTATGGCCTCAGACAGTGGACTCATCTCTGTGCTTGTTCTGTTAGACCTCAGTGCTGCTTTTGATACTGTTGACCATAAAAGTTTATTACAGAGATTAGAGCATGCCATAGGTATTAAAGGCACTGCACTGCGGTGGTTTGAATCATATTTATCTAATAGATTACAATTTGTTCATGTAAATGGGGAATCTTCTTCACAGACTAAGGTTAATTATGGAGTTCCACAAGGTTCTGTGCTAGGACCAATTTTATTCACTTTATACATGCTTCCCTTAGGCAGTATTATTAGATGGCATTGCTTAAATTTTCATTGTTACGTAGATGATACCCAGCTTTATCTATCCATGAAGCCAGAGGACACACACCAATTAGCTAAACTGCAGGATTGTCTTACAGACATAAGGACATGGATGACCTCTAATTTCCTGCTTTTAAACTTAGATAAAACTGAAGTTATTGTACTTGGCCCCACAAATCTTAGAACCATGGTGTCTAACCAGATCCTTACTCTGGATGGCATTACCCTGACCTCTAGTAATACTGTGAGAAATCTTGGAGTCATTTTTGATCAGGATATGTTATTCAAAGCGCATACTAAACAAATATGTAAGACTGCTTTTTTGCATTTACGCAATATCTCTAAAATTAGAAAGGTCTTGTCTCAGAGTGATGCTGAAAAACTAATTCATGCATTTATTTCCTCTAGGCTGGACTACTGTAATTCATTATTATCAGGTTGTCCTAAAAGTTCCCTGAAAAGCCTTCAGTTAATTCAAAATGCTGCAGCTAGAGTACTGACGGGGACTAGAAGGAGAGAGCATATCTCACCCATATTGGCCTTTCTTCATTGGCTTCCTGTTAATTCTAGAATAGAATTTAAAATTCTTCTTCTTACTTATAAGGTTTTGAATAATCAGGTCCCATCTTATCTTAGGGACCTCATAGTACCATATCACCCCAATAGAGCGCTTCGCTCTCAGACTGCAGGCTTACTTGTAGTTCCTAGGGTTTGTAAGAGTAGAATGGGAGGCAGAGCCTTCAGCTTTCAGGCTCCTCTCCTGTGGAACCAGCTCCCAATTCGGATCAGGGAGACAGACACCCTCTCTACTTTTAAGATTAGGCTTAAAACTTTCCTTTTTGCTAAAGCTTATAGTTATGGCTGGATCAGGTGACCCTGAACCATCCCTTAGTTATGCTGCTATAGACTTAGACTGCTGGGGGGTTCCCATGATGCACTGAGTGTTTCTTTCTATTTTTGCTCTGTATGCACCACTCTGCATTTAATCATTAGTGATTGATCTCTGCTCCCCTCCACAGCATGTCTTTTTCCTGGTTCTCTCCCTCAGCCCCAACCAGTCCCAGCAGAAGACTGCCCCTCCCTGAGCCTGGTTCTGCTGGAGGTTTCTTCCTGTTAAAAGGGAGTTTTTCCTTCCCACTGTCGCCAAGTGCTTGCTCACAGGGGGTCGTTTTGACCATTGGGGTTTTTACGTAATTATTGTATGGCCTTGCCTTACAATATAAAGCGCCTTGGGGCAACTGTTTGTTGTGATTTGGCGCTATATAAATAAAACTGATTGATTGATTGATTGGTTGTACCAAACGTCAGTCAGTTTTTCGCTGAAGTTTTTAGAAATCCAGCACCTGAGTCACGAGTCTACACGTGTCCCGTGCCACGCATCCTCAGTTCCTGACAGATTTGCATGTTCAATTGGCACAAGTTTTACACGGAATGCCTTTCCTGACACAATTCACCATTCCATGGACAATGGGCAGTGGTGGGGTTTGACTGGAAATCTTCCACACTGGAAAGAAATGCACTAACCACTTGGCCACCACCCTGTCCCGCCTGAATAATCAATCAATCAATCAATCAATCAATTTATTTATATGAATAACTGATGCAGTAAGGTATTTATCAATCAATCAATCAATCAATCAAACTCACAATGTGAGAAATCAGACCTGGTTTTAGCCTAAATGTTGCTGAATCAAATGAAGACTGTATTATCCCATTAGTAATAATAATATTACATCAAGTAGTGATGTCAGTTCCGACTGGACATTGAACTTAATGTTGCCATGCCTCTGCGCGACTCTGTGCCACAGACACATTCCTTTTGGAAATCTGCCAATTAGGATGCTGACTATGAATTATTTAATTTGGTTCTTTACTTTCAAAGAGTTTAAACCAATTGAAACAATTCAATTAAGTCGGATCAAGTATTTTCTTTTTTTGGTGTAAGTATAACCAAGGAATGATATGTTAACACCTTATTTTGAATGATGCTCTTCATTATCAACATTAAAGTCTCAGAATTATTCCCGAGTATTAGCAGTATTTGTGTAAGATACTTTTGAGAGGGCAGCATGATGGCTTTGAGGATAGCAGCGTTACCTCACAGCAAGAAAGTTCCCAGGTTTGCTTCTGACGTGGTCATTTCTGTGTGGAGTTTGCATGTTCTCTCTCACATGCATGATCCTTAATTGGAATAAGTGGGTTTAGAAAATGAAAGTTCACCTGAATAGCGATTGGCATCATCTTGTCATCAGTAGTTTTGTGCAGCAGGACAAGGGGAGCCGCTAAGTACTGCTTCTTCCCATTGATGGTGTTTGTTTCTAGTCCATCTAGACGACTGTAGTCACACAGGAATATGTTGCCATTCTGTTTTAAAGAACAACCCGTTACAGTGAAGATCAGAAACAAATTGAATAACAGTGTGTGCAGTGTGAATATTACACTACAACTATTGTATAATTTAATTGAAACAAATACCATTCTCACATAATATTCACATACTATGTCCAGTGACAGAACATGGACATGAGAACTCATCCCTCAAACCAACAATCAATCAGTACACCAAATAAAAGCATACCTGCATTTCTGTAGCCAGGGATTTTGCACCATGCAGGAACACCATCTCATCAGTGACAGGGAAATTCTTTGGCAGGGCTTTGCAGCGTTGGATCAACATGGTGTTGACTCCATTTAGATACTGGTAGCCAAAAAAAGCATCTTCCTTCCAATGTTCCTCGACATAATCTGTTAACAAAAAGACTTAGCTTGTAAACTATAGCTTTACTGATGCACTTGTGTTATCTATAAGCTGCAGTGTCTAGTTTTTCCAGTCAGTTTTTTTATTGAGCACTCTCCTGTCCCAATATTTATGAGTCAGTTTCTCTAATCACCACCACAAAAAGCTATAACGGCTTCAGGGTTGCCATGGGTTTCTTGGTGATGTCCCTAATGAGTCTCCTTGTTACATGACCATTCAGTTTTTGAGAACTACCTACTCTTGGCAAATTTACAATATAGTCCCATTTGCCCTATTGAGGTATCAAATCCCACAAAATCTCACAAAATGGCTTTCACAATGAGATGTCAATAACATTGAGAACTGCACTGAGACCCTCAGATAACACTGCAATGTAACCACTGCACATGGACAATGGCATTAACATTGTAAGGTAAAACTGCTTGTACATTGTGCCTAAACCTTTTGTGAATATATTATCTAGGTTTTTAAATGTTATGGTTTTTGTTTCATGTAAACATGCAAGAATCTCAGATTGTTTTAATGTTTATTACCATGGGAATTGCTGTGAGCCACGATCGCTTCCTGTTTATGTCATTGTGGGGGAAAGTGAACTTTGCTCTCTTAACGCCCTGCTTATTGTCCTTTACAACACTGTTTGTACTGTTTGTTCCAGAGTAAAATATATAAGATGTCTAAAATTTGGTTTGAGTTAATGAAGTTCCATGTGGGTTGAAGGTAGCAGACATGGAATATTTGGAGTATTTGTTTTAGCAAATGTTCAGGGGTCTCATGCATGCAGTCTCTTATAAATGTTTGTACGAGACGCACTATTAAAAAACTCTCACCTTCCTCCTCAAAATATTGTCTTTGGAAAAATTTGACATATTCACTGTCAGAGTACACAAAAATAGTGATTTCCACACATGCTAAAAAATTTTGTTTTTTCCCATTCCTTTCAATAGAAGGCCTGGAGGGCTGTTACTGTGCATGATGTCATTAAAGTCCACATTGCTTACAGCTTGACGTTTCTGAGAGTTTAGAGCAGGTGAAATCAAGCTAATTTCTCCATGATTATGACTTAATTTCTCAGGGCACATGGCACCAAAAATAAAATGAAATACAGCAATGTTTTCATAATTATTTATTTATTTAGAATAGTCAGCTCATTTGACATTTTGTTTACTAGTGATAAGCACTTTAAGTTCCTTGGTTTCTTCCAATGTCTCCCAGTTCACACTTCTTCTGTCAGCCCTGTGGATATTTGTGTGTGTGTGTGTTTCAGCATGCATGGTACCTGATATGTCAGTCTGGTGGCAGGAGAACATGCGGCGAATGTCATCAATATTTTTCCAAGGCTCCTTTTGGTCAGCCAGCCCCTCTAGTTTGAGCTCAGTCATCCTACATTGAAATAGAAATTGAGAGAAACTAGATGGGCAATCTGAGAGTGTGTTCTGATGTCTTTCCCCCATCTACTCAGTACACATTGGAATGTTAATGCAGATTTACTGCAGACACCAAATCATACATCAAAAATTACACAATTCAGTGCATCCGGAAAATATTCACAGTGCTTCAGTTTTTCCACATTTTGTTATGTTACAGCCTTATTCCAAAATGGAGTGAATTCACTTTTCCACCTCAAAATTGTTCTCACAGCACTCCATAATGACATGATCTTTGTTTTTAATTGTTGCTCATTTATTAAAATTAAAAAACTAAGAAACCACAAGTACATAAGTATTCACACCCTTTGCTCAATACTTTGTGGATGCATCTTTGTCAGCATTTACAGCCTCAAGTCTTCTTGAATATGATGCCACAAGCTTGGTGCATCTATGTTTGGGAAATTTTGTCCATTCCTCTTGCAGCACCCCTCAAGTTCCATCAGGTTGGATGAGGAGTGTCGGTTCACAGCCATTTTCAGATCTCTCCAGAGATGTTCAATTGGATTCAGGTCTGAGCTCTGGCTGGGCCACTCAAGGACATTCACAGAGTTGTCCTGAAGCCACTCCTTTGATATCTTGGCTGTGGGCTGAGGGTCATTGTCCTACTGAAAGATGAACAGTTGGCCCAGTCTGGAGCAGGTTTTCATCCAGGATGTCTCTGTACATTGCTGCATTCATCTTTCCCTCAATCCTGACTAGTCTCCCAGTTCCTGCCACCGAAAAACATCCCCACAGCATGATGCTGCCACCACCATGCTTCACTGTAGGGGTGGTGCCTGGTTTCCTCCAAACATGTCATCTGGCGTTCACGTCAAAGAGTTCAATCTTTGTCTCATCAGACCAGAGAATGTTGTGTATTATGGTCTGAGAGTCCTTCAGGTGAGTAAAGGAATGTCAGTGCAACACAGTTGCCTACATAATTATATGATTTAGTTAAAGATATTAACATACACATCCCGACTTGTCTAAAAAATAACTGTAAAAGTGTAAAAGTGATGATCTGTATGAGAAATTATCCTTGTTTGTATCATTGTAGGACTCTGATGAAGATGTAATCTTACATCCAAACATTAGTTACTAGCCACTGTTATGCACCTTTAAATAAATCCTATAATCACAGACATCTGTGTTTCATCGGCATTCCATTACTCTACTTTGTTTTGTCTTGACCTGGTTGCACCGGATTGTTGTGTTTAGCAGAAGTGTGGAGGACCTTTCTGTTTTCTACTTAGTCCTTCATGTGACTTTTGGCAAACTCCAGCCCACCTGGAGTTTGCCAAAAGTCACCTATTCCAAAAGTCACCATGTTCCTTTTACTAAGGAGTGGCTTCCATGTGGTCACTCTACCATACAGTCCTGATTGGTGAATTGCTGCAGAAATGGCTGTCCTTCTGGAAAATTCTCCTCTGTCCACAGAGGAATGCTGGAGCTCTGACATCGGCCTCTCTGTCAACTCCAACTAAGGCCCTTCTCTCTTGATTGCTTAGCTTAGACAGGCAGCCAGCTCTAGGAAGAGTCCTGTTGGATCCGGACTTCTTCCTTTTACAGCTGTTGGAGGCCACTGTGCTCATTGAGACCTTCAGTGCAGCAGAAATGTTTCTGTACCCTTCCCCAGATTTGTGCCTCGAGACAATCCTGTCTCAGAGGTCTAGAGACAATTCCTTTGACTTAATGCTTGGTTTGCGCTCTGACATGCACTGTCAACTGTGGGACCTTATACGTCGACAGGTGTGTTCCTTTCCAACTCGTGCACTCAACTGAATTTTCAGCTTCATGGCAAAGGCTGTGAGTACTTATGTACATGTGATTTCTTAGCTTTTTTATTTTTTTCTAAATTTGCAAGAATCTCAAAAAAAAAACTTTTTTCACATTCACATTATGGGGTATTGTGTGTAGAATTTTGAGTCAAAAAAGAATTTTATCCATTATGGAATAAGGCTGTAACAAAGAGTGTGGAAAAAGTGAATACTTTCTGGATGCACTGTCTGTCACATATCCCACGACCGAGCTCTGCTTGATCACATCTATGTTAACAGCAACCATAAAGTGTATTGATGTTTGTGCCATCATAAGGCATGCATGTAGCAGCATGGTGGCTGAGTGGTTAGCACTGTTGCCTCACAGCAAGAATGCTGTGGATTGCTTCCCACCTGGGGTGTTTCTGTGTAGAGTTTGCATGTTCTCCCCATGTTTGCGTGGATTCTCTCTAGATGTTCCAGCTTCCTCCCATATCCAAAGACATGCAGCTTAGATGAATTGGAAACTTTAAATTGACTGTAGGTGTGTATGTGTTTGTCTGACTATATGTGGCCCTGCGATACACTGGCGTGCTCAAGGGCGTAGGTTTGGTCTCAGCTTTGGTAGGGACAATACCACCCCCCCCCCCACCCGGCCCCCCTGCTCACCACCATCACCCCCTAACCCACTCATACCATTAGACGCACAAGTACAGCATAATACATAACATATGACGACATAATGCTGAATAATTTAACACTTTATTTACAATATTAAGTGTGTAGGCAAACAAACAAATAGCTTAAATAACAAAATTGCACCCAAAATCACGAATCTATTCTATAGGCCTACACCCGAGAGAACAAGACAACAACAACAAAAAAAAATACTTGTGGAGCTAACAAAAAAAAAAAGTTTTTGCAAACAAGATGTATAATCTATTCTCTTCATCAATAATGCAGTTGTAGGTATCTGGCAACCTAATTTGCCAAAAAAAAAAAAGGGATTTCCAATGATATATATGGTGTATTACGGTAAACGTAAGCCTGTGATGTCATAACGCAGAGGAAAAACACGGAAGTTTCACACTAGTGCGCCGCTGATTCTCATTACCGTAAGTTCTCATGTAAGCCCTCACTCTGAAAAATTTCAACACTGACAGCAAGCCAAGAACCCGTGCTTTCCAACAGTATGCTATATGTTGCATATATTACGGTAAAGTGCGTTCGGTGACTTTTGAAACGAGGGAAAAGTATGAAAAAGAGCGCAAAAGTGACAGAAAAGTACATAGACAGACAGCAAACATAAATGTATTTTTTAAGGAAAAGGCAGGATGTTAGTGTCATTTGTGAAGGTGTGTGTGCGTGTTTGTGTGGGTGTGCAGTTTATTTTAAGTGTGGCGCACAGCATTGTTCGCAACCCCTCCCCCCCGCCCTTCTTGTTTTTCTGCACCGGAGCAGTGTTGCCAGATATGAAATATGAAACTATCGTACCAAAACCTCAAAATTATCGTATTTTGGGAGAAATTATCGTACACAAACAAAACGCATACAACGTAGCTATTTTAGCGTTTTTTTTTTTAAATTTACAAAGAATTTTATGTCACATTTTTAAACAGTAATTATATTAATGGGGAAACTATGGCACAAAAAGAACGCAAATGCACAAGCAAATGCACTACCAGACTGTGAAGTAACACAAACATGTGTTAATTACCAGACTAGAAAGAGTCGAATTCAACCTCGAGGTCGCTGTCGTCATCCGATGCCATGGCCACTTGTGCAGATTTTGTTGAACACAGAAAAAATGTTGACACCTCCATAAGGAACTTGAACTTTTTTTATTTTTCTTGTATATCTCTTTGCTCTTGTGTTTTGTTCGTTTGTTATTGCATTTGTTGAAATACAGTTTCGAAAAAAAAAACAAAACAGATGTTGGTTGGGGAATCTTCCTGTCCTGTCCTGCAGAGATTGGATGGGAACTCATTACTTTGTATGGGGAGGGGGCGGGCTTTCAAATGACTGTCCCGGCAGCCCAAAGCCAGCAGCAGCCCTGTGTGTGGTGTGTCTTTGATGCCGCCTGAGTGCAACGCCTGCAAAATGATTCTTGGGTGTCAGAGAGAGATGCGTGTTTGGGCAACCAACTGAAATTATCGTACATATTGGGTTTTTTCCCATTATAGATCGTACATCGTACAGATGGCAAAACTATCGTACAAATACATCTGGCAACACTGCACCGGAGCCACCCATCCTCTGCGCTCCGGGACCTCCCACTTTACAAATTAAGCACTGCCTGCCACGAGATGCACTTTGTTTACGTCCATGTGAGAAGAACGTGAGCCAATGAAATTGCAACATGGGTAACCCTGTCATTCTGGCACGTCGAAAACACAAAACGTGACGACTAAAATTATAGTATCGAGTTCGCAAAAAAATAGTGAATGATTTTGTTATATAAACAAAAATGCTAAATATTGGTAGGGACTATTTTGCCATCCCAAAATATTGGTTGTGACTTGTCCCTATGGTCCATATGCAAACCTACGCCCCTGGGCGTGCTGTCCAGGGAGCACCACCTCTCACGTCCTATGACTGCTGGGATATGCTCCAGCTTTCCTGTGACTCTTAACTGAAATAAGCAGGTATAGACAATGGACGAATGGAAGGCATGAATAATCACCAAAGAGATAAAAGGGAAATACACAAAATTTGATCAACTCTCTCTTTTGGCTTAGCAATGTTGCTACACAAAGTTCCCCCTGAACTGTGGCCTATTCCTCCAGAACATGATATGTGACAACATTCCAAAAAATCTCTGGTGTGTGATGGAATGTAAAGACTTTACGCTGTAGCTGCAGTGAAGAAAAACTCTGTTGTCTTGGTGAAGGAGAACTGGACCTCACTTGGCAGTGAAAGTGGACCTTCTGTTTTGATGCAATAAGGTATCCCCTCCTTATAAACATCCCAACTAGGATAAAAACAGAGAAAAGAAAACTGGTGAAGAACATTAAACAAGTGAAACCTCATTACAGCTATTACTTGAAGAAAATATTGTACTTCATAACATTAAAGTGTGCAAGGATATATGTTCATGCACTATGCCCATTAGTAAACCATTGCAGACCTGCATGGGACCATTCAAAAATTACAAAATGCAAAAATAGGCCATTTTTGACACCCCTTCCCCCTGTAACACCTTGTAACACAGGCACATGCGCCCCCTCCCTGTTACATAACACCTCCCCCCTCATTTTTTTCATTCTAAGTGACACATTCTAAGTGACAGTATCAGTGACCTTGTAATTTGTTTAAAAAATTGTGTACTTATTGTCTGATGCCTTGCACAATATAAGTTTGTTGGTGTTATGGTTTTGCTGTACCTGTTGGAGACTGTTCAAAGAGATTATATTGAACATTCTAAGTGACACTCTGTATCAGTGACCTTGTAATTTGTTGGTAAATTTTGTTAATTAATTCCTGTCTGATGCCTTGCACAATAAAAGTTTTGTTGGTGTAAAATACAGATTTTATTTTGTTATGTAACATCTGACCATACCTCACACCACTGTAACACTCCATAACAAAGTACTGCAGCTCCCCCCACCCAAGGCGTTACACATTTCTGAATGACCCCCCATGGTGTTTTCTTGTTATTCATTCAAATATCTCAAAGTGTACAGTTTGGATGTGAGATCCTCACCAATAGACCTCTGCTCTCTGCTTCAGCTCCTTCTCCCGACTGTACCTTCCAAGATTATGATTGTCTTCAAAGATTTTCAGAGCTTTAAAGAAGAGAAGGCGCACAATGAAAACTAAAATGATCAAGAATTATTTCAATGTTTGTCTATAAGCTTGAGGACTGCACCCTGCATTCTACAGCCATTGAAATTGTACAGGTTCCACACCTTTTCCATCTCGAAAATAGTGAACTTCACTGTCTGTGATCCACTGGTAGACAGGAAAGGTATAGGTGTGTCCCTCTGGAGATCTGACTTCCACCTTGGCAGAGAACCAAGAATCTTCTGGGAACAAAGGCAGTTGCTTTTTGTCAAGTTCGATCAGCACCAGCTTGCCAAGCGAAGTAGGGCACCACACTTTGAAAACCGTCACCTGGAGTAATGAGAGTGGAAAATGTTCAAGATATGAAGAAAAAAGCACATTTGACAACCAAGAGTTGAGGTGTCACATCCATGTCTCAGTAATTAGCTTTAAAGCTACAGTGCAGAAGGTTGTGGAGGATTTACTGACGTAATGGTGAGGTTGAAGATAGCAATCAACCAAAGACTTCCTGTTCATCCACATAATGCAACTGCGGTGACCGTCAGATGTTGTGATACTTCCAAATTGATGCCGGCCTGGGACAGGCTCCAGCTCCCCTGTGACCCTTAACTGGAATCAGCAGGTATAGAAAGTGTATGAATGAATGAAAGAATGAATGAATTCCCCTTCTATGACTGCACTGTATCAAGTGAGATGAGTTGAGGTAGCCTATATTGGCCCGAATATAAGATGTGCCTAATTATAAGGCAACGCCCTCCCCCCCACCGCGTGACTATATTCAACATACGAGGTCTATTAGAAAAGTATCCTACCTTTTTATTTTTTTCAAAAACTATATGTATTTGAATCACGTGCAATTACATCAGCCAACCTTGAACCCTCGTGTGCATGCATGAGTTTTTTCACGCCTGTTGGTTGCGTCATTCGCCTGTGGGCAGGCTTTGAGTGAGAAGTGGTCCACCCCTCTCGTCAGATTTCTTTTTCGGAGTGGGACCTTGCGCAGCGCTCCGAGGCGCCGTCGTCAGCCTGTTTCGAGCTGAAAACCTCCAAATTTAAGCCTCTGTTGATCCAGGATGTCGTGAGAGAACAGAGAACTTTCAGAAGAGGTTGGGGTCAGCAGTTTATCCGGACATTCCACCATTAAAGGACATTTTGTAATGAAAGACGTGTGGACGGATTGGCGCGTTGGTAGGCAGCCAGCGCGGCACGCCACCACAGGAAAAACACCTCCGTTGGAAGCCTTAAGGACAAGTTGGAACATGTCCAGCTCTTAAACAATTTCTCAGATACTCACTCAACTGAAAGCCATCAAAAGCCGCCTGGTTTTTACAAATGGTTATCAACATGGAGGTGTTTTTCCTGTGGCGACGCGCCAATCCGTCCGCACGTCTTTCATTACAAAATCTCCTTTAACAGTGGAATGTCCGGATAAACTGCTGATCCCGACCTCTTCTGAAAGTTCTCTGTTCTCTCACGATGTCCTGGGTCAACAGAGGCTTAAATTTGGAGGTTTTCAGCTCGAAACAGGCTGACGACGGCGCCTCGGAGTGCTGCGCGACGTCCCGCTCCGTGGGAAGTCCTTAAAGCGACAGTAACACTCCATAATCTCTCATCAGCCGTTAAAATTTTCACCGAAAACCAGTTGAATTTCTCGAATGGTGTCCACTTCTATGTGCCTCACAGGTTCTGAAAAAATTTTGATCAAGCAAAGCGCCAGTCTCTCAGGAAGTTCCCAAACAAAAGAAATCCGATGAAAGGGGTGGACCACTCCTCATTCAAAGCCTGGCCACAGGCGAATGACTCAACCAACGGGCGTGAATAAACTCACGCATGCGCACGAGGGTCCAAGGTTGGCTGATGTAATCGCACGTGATTCAAATCCATATAGTTTTTGAAAAAAATAAAAAGGTCGGATACTTTTCTAATAGACCTCGTATATCTTTGGAAAAATAACTTCATAACACCAAATTTTGTGTTTACAAGCGAATACTTCAACAAATGTCGTCAGTCGATTCTCCACATGTGGAACTTTCTGCACATGCTCAGCAGTTGCATAATGACATCAGATCTCCCCAAAAATGAAGGGACTGTGTAAGAAAATGGCTGCATTTCCAAAATGGAACATGTGATACTGTGTTAGATCAGATCACTTGAATAAAATCTAAAACTGCAACCACATGCTGAATGTTGTATTTCAATACCACAGGTCAAATTACTAAAAACTGTCTCACTGTCCAAAGATCTGTAACCTGACTGCAGCTGTATTTAACGTAAAATCACGACAGTTGCTGTCACAACTTATCTGTCCTAAAAGTTACAAAGGGACAAGTTGTAGTAAGAAAAAAATATTCCAAACTCACTGCTCCTCTGAAGAAACCTGCAAGCATTTTGCTGGAGACAAGCCATGTGCGACTGCTCTCCCCGTCGGTGCCCACCAGCTTAACGTAGACATTGTTGAAAGTGGTGGCCAGAGACAGGTTACCAGTAAATACAGTCACTTCATAAAGCAACATTTTCACACTGGATGAAAATGAATCCTGGTGAGAAAACAATAATAACAATCATCCACAGTGATGAGAAGAACCACATAAACACACACACACTCATCTTCCACCGCTTCGTCCAATTAAGGGTTGCAGGGAGCTGGAGCCTATCCCAGCAGTCACAGACCGTGAGGCGGGGTACACCCAGGACAGGACACCAGTCTGTCACAGTGCCAAAAACAAACAAACAAACAAACACAGTCACACCCACATGCATACCTACGGACAAATTTAAAGATTCCAATCCGCCGAACCCACATGTCTTTAGATGTGGGAGGAAATCGGAGCACCCGGAGGAAACCCACTCGAACACGGGGAGAACATGCAAACTCCACACAGAAAGGCCACAGGCGGGAATTGAACCCATGACCTTCTCGCTGTGAGGCAACAGTGCTAACCACGAAGCCACCGTGCTGCCCGCACATATACACCCGACAGAAATCTTTTAAGACAATGGTGTACTCATGAAAAAAGTATTATAGGAAATAGTGCAGAACAAAGCTGAATTCATGATATTAATTGTCTTTATGATACTGTGTTACACACATTAATATCTCAAACTGAAATAATTCTCTGCTCCATGTCTTACCTCTCTGTGCCTGTGAGACTCAGAAGACCTGACGATAACACGGTATCTGGTACAACTGCCTCTCCTCTTACTATTTATATAGTCACTTCTGTAGGAGTGTCCTTCAAAAGTAGACAACGATGTGTTCATGTGACTTACACAAAACCTACATGACAGTCACACCAAAAAATGCATAGCATGTTCAAACATGTGAAATAGCCAAAGGTGAATGTGATGTTGAAATGTTCTCTGGCACACACCCTAATGTCCTCAGACCACTTCGTGTTTTAAACAGGTTTGACCTGGCTGCCATGTGAGGTCAGTCCGCCCACCTGGGGGCAGGTCGACTGCAGGAATAAGAACAGCTCAGCTCTAAGGGCCCCTATAACACATAGTATAAATAAATACAAATCAGGGTGAATCACCGATGAACAGGTCGTATGATGAACCACAAAAACATCGAGCCGACGGGCAAGCGTAAATGATCCCGATGCAATGATTTCGTGCACGCGATGGTATCGTGCCCAAAACCATCACAGCAGCAACACAGTGCAAGCAGCTGGGATGGGTTGCACCACATTGTGCCGATGATGTGGAGAAAAATAAAATAAAAACCAGCTGTATAATTAGTGAATGTCACTGGGTTGATATCAATTATAAATAACAAGGGTTGCAATACAGAACCCTGGTTAAATACAGCTGTGACGTCCAGGACCAGAGACAGCTAGCCATGCCCTCTTTCTGGTCAGCACACAGACCAAGGTGTCACTCTGCAGAAGTCCAAGACGGCAGCTCTGGCTTCTGGTGGGATGTACAATCGGTTCTTAGGGCCTCCCGGATGGTCTTCTCCACGTCCCAGGTGAGGGTGGCCACGACAGTGGACTCGGGGATGATGGTCTTGGTTGGATCCGACAGCTCAGCCTTGGCTTCCTCTTCGTGCACCCGGGACAGTGCGTCCGATCGTTGGTTCTTAGTCCCGGGGCGGTATGTTATCTGGACGTCAAGGCCCCCGAAGAACAGAGACCAGCGGGCTTGCCTGGGGTTCAGCCGCTTGGCGGTCCGGATGTACTCCAGGTTCCGATGGTCCGTGAAAACCGTGAAGGGCAACGCCGCTCCCTCCAACAGGTGTCTCCACTCTTCAAGAGCCTCCTTCACCGCGAGGAGTTCCCGATTGCCCACGTCATAGTTGCGCTCAGCTGGGGTCAACCTGCGGGAAAAATAGGCACAAGGATGGAGAACCTTATTGGACTCCCCGCTCTGGGACAGCACGGCTCCTATCCCCGAGTCAGAGGCATCCACTTCGACAATAAACTGGCGATCAGGGTCAGGCTGCACCAGAACTGGTGCAGTCGAGAACCGACGTTTCAACTCCTTAAACGCGGCTTCGCACCGATCCGACCAGGTGAAGGGGACTTTAGTGGAGGTCAGGGCAGTCAGGGGGCTAACTACCTGACTGTACCCCTTAATGAACCTCCGGTAAAAATTTGCAAAGCCGAGGAACTGTTGCAGCTTCCTTCGGCTTGTTGGTTGGGGCCAATCTCTCACCGCCGCGACCTTGGCCGGATCAGTGGCGACGGAGTTGGAGGAGATGATGAACCCCAGGAAGGACAAAGAAGTGCGGTGGAACTTGCACTTCTCGCCCTTCACGAACAACCGCTTCTCTAACAACCGCTGTAGGACCTGACGTACATGTTGGACATGGGTCTCAGGGTCCGGAGAAAAGATGAGTATATCGTCCAGATATATGAAGACAAACCGATGCAGGAAGTCCCGCAAGATGTCATTAACCAACGCTTGGAACGTCGCGGGGGCATTACTGAGGCCGACCGGCATGACAAGGTACTGACCTAACGGGGTGTTAAATGCCGTCTTCCTCTTCTGGCGGCCCACACAACAAATAAAATGATTTGCAAATCCTCTTCAACCTATATTCAATTGAATACACCACAAAGACAAGATATTTAATGTTCAAACTGATAAACTTTATTGTTTTTGTACAAATATTTGCTCATTTTCAAATGGATGCCTGCAACACATTTCAAAAAAGTTGGGACGGGGCAACAAAAGACTGGTAAAGTTGAGGAATGCTCAAAGAACACGTAATTGGAAACAGGTGAGTGTCATGATTGGGTATAAAAGGAGCATCCACAAAAGGCTCAGCCATTCACAAGCACAATTGGGGCGAGGATCACCACTTAGTGAACAACTGCCTGAAAAAATAGTTCAACAGTTTAAGAACAATGTTTCTCAACGTTCAGTTGCAAGGAATTTAGGGATTGCTGAAAGGTAGATCCAGGTTTTGGAGCAACACATGCTGCCATCCAAGTAACATCTTTTTCAAAGACGTTGTGACTTACACAAAACCTACATGACAGTCATCACTTACACCAAAAAATGCATAGCATGTTCAAACATGTGAAATAGCCAAAGGTGAATGTGATGTTGGAATGTTCTCTGGGACACACCCAAATGTCCTCAGACCACTTCTTGTTTTAAACAGGATTTGACCTGGCTGCCATGTGAGGTCAGTCCGCCCACCTGGGGGCAGGTCGACTGCAGGAATAAGAACAGCTCAGCTCTAAGGGCCCTTTCAACACATAGTACAAATAAATACAAATCAGGGCGAATCACCAATGAACAGGTCGTATGATGAACCACAAAAACATCGACCGATGGGCAAGCGTAAACGATCCCGATGCGATGATTTCATGCACGTGATGGTATCATGCCCAAAACCATCACAGCAGCAACACAATGCAAGCAGCTGGGATCAATTATAAATAACAGGGGTTGCAATACAGAACCCTGGTTAAATAAAAAATAAATGCCACTCACTGGATTCGAATGTGCAATTTACAAAATCTCTGATTACCAGATGGAAACCTTACCACTGCGCTAAAATCACTGTCTATCAGAAGCATGAAATAACTAAAATCAACAAGGACATAAACGTATTTTTTTTTTAAAAAAAGAGAAAAAAGCGCCATGATAACATATAGTCATATAGTTCTGCAGCACGCCGCTCACAAGACATGCGTGTCCGGCCAACACGTGTATCCTGCCACACAGAGGTGACATTTAGATTGCCTGCTGCATGTCCACATGAACTGTCGGTCCGTTTTAGCTGGGACAGCCTGTCAATGTGCGCGCTGTACGCGCTCTCCAGCCCATCACAAAAGCGATATATGGTTTTATGTATTTCCATGTGAGGACAGCAAGCACACACACATGCGTGTCCATCAACACGGTACGTGTTCTACAGCTGTGACGTCCAGGACCAGAGACAGCCAGCCACGCCTCTTTCTGGTCAGCACACAGACCAAGGTGTCACTCTGTGATCAGATAAAAACCAAATGACACTTAATGACTTCATGAATGTGTCATGTAACAGTTATGACAGTGGCACGTCATTATTATGACAATATCTTCAAGTAAAGTGCTACCATGAACTGTAGGGAGTGACTCTTTGCTGCATGCAGTGAACAATTTGTGAAAAGTTATTGCATTGCCTTGCATATTTAGAGATAGCATCTTCAGTTTCAGTTTAGACAATCATTGCTGTGTTTTCTGGCCATCATGAAATGCTGACTGACCACTGATCATCATAAGTAATAGTTACCAGTTGTTTAACATCAGGTGCCAGACACTTGTAGACAGTGCATACTTGCCTCAGCCAAATTATGTAATCAACATCAGCTTCATGTTTGATGTGATTTAATGCATGTTTTAAATTATTTGGTGTTTGGTAATTTCCATCACTTCACCTGATTTCCAGGGCTTACAAACAGCTGTCTCTCCTATCATGATTTCAGGTGCATTATAACCATCGGACGGTTGTTTCTGTCATCTATGACTTATTTTCCCTTTATCATCTGACGCCTGTTTTCCTTTCTGCCAGTGAATTTAAAGCACATTTAGACACAGGAATAGTCCTGTCTTCTACAATGAACACAAATGATCAGGTTGATTCAGCATAAACTTACAACCCCAATTCCATTGAAGTTGGGACGTTGTGTAAAATGTAAATAAAAACAGAATAAAATGATTTGCAAATCCTCTTCAACCTATATTCAACTGAATACACCACAAAGACAAGATATTTAATGTTCAAACTGATAAACTTTATTGTTTTTGTACAAATATTTGCTCATTTTCAAATGGATGCCTGCAACACATTTCAAAAAATTTGGGACGGGGCAACAAAAGACTGGTAAAGTTGAGGAATGCTCAAAGAACACCTAATTGGAAACAGGTGAGTGTCATGACTGGGAATAAAAGGAGCATCCACAAAAGGCTCAGCCATTCACAAGCACAGATGGGGCGAGGATCATCACTTTGTGAACAACTGCCTGAAAAAATAGTCCAACAGTTTAAGAACAATGTTTCTCAACGTTCAGTTGCAAGGAATTTAGGGATTCCATCATCTACAGTCTATAATATAATCAGAGAATTCAGAGAAGCTTGAGAACTTTCTACATGTAAGCGGCAAGGCCGAAAACCAACATTCAATGCCTGTGACCTTCAAACCCTCAGGCGGCACTGCATTAAAAACCACCATCATTGTGTAAAGGATCTTACCGCGTGGGCTTAGGAACACTTCAGAAAACCATTGTCAGTTAACACAGTCCGTCGCTACATCTACAAGTGCAAGTTAAAACTCTACCATGCAAAGCGAAAGCCATACATCAACAACATCCAGAAACGCCGCCACCTTCTCTGGGCATGAGCTCTTTTGAAATGGACAGACGCAAAGTGGAAAAGTGTGCTGTGGTCTGATGAGTCCACATTTCAAATTGCTTCTGGAAATCATGGACACCGTGTCCCGTGGACAAAGGATGAAAAAGACCATCCTCATTGTTACTAATGCAAAGTTCAAAAGCCAGCATCTGTGATGGTATGGGGTGTATTAGTGCCCATGGCATGGGCAACGTACACATCTGTGATGACATCTGTGATGACACTATCAATGCTGAAAGGTAGATCCAGGTTTTGGAGCAATACATGCTGCCATCCAAGCAATGTCTTTTTCAGGGACATCCCTGCTTATTTCAGCAAGACAATGCCAAGCCACATTCTGCACGTGTTACAATAGCGTGGCTTCGTAGTAAAAGAGTACGGGTACTAGACTGGCCTGCCTGCAGTCATAACCTGTTGCCGACTGAAAATGTGTGGCACATTATGAAATGCAAAATACAACAACAGAGACCCCGGACTGTTGAACAGTTGTACATCAAGCAAAATTGGGAAAGAATTCAACATACAAAGCAGAACACAATGATTTGTTCTGTTTTTATTTACATTACTCTGCTGAATCACCTCTAAATTATTTACACATTATTCACTTTGTGTGTTTTTAGGAATCCGCTAGCTTAGCACAGCTACTAGCTCTTAGCTGGTTTAGCATGGCGGCTTCTCCTGTCTCTCCTGCACTTTTCTGCTCTGGGTGTGAAATGTTTAGTTATTCCTCGGCCTTCTTTAGCAGTAATGGTACTTGTAATAAGTGTAGCTTATTCGTAGCTTTGGAGGCCAGGCTGGGCAAATTGGAGACTCGGCTCCGCACCTTGGGAAATCCTACAGCTAGCCAGGCCCCTGTAGTCGGTGCAGACCAAGGTAGCTTAGCCGCCGTTAGTTCCCCTCCAGCAGATCCCGAGCAGCCGGGAAAGCAGGCTGACTGGGTGACTGTGAGGAGGAAGCGTAGTCCTAAACACAAGCCCCGTGTACAACGCCAACCCGTTCACATCTCTAACCGTTTTTCCCCACTCGGCGACATACCCGCCAAGGAACAAACTCTGGTTATTGGTGACTCTGTTTTGAGAAATGGGAAGTTAGCGACACCAGCAACCATAGTCAATTGTCTTCCGGGGGCCAGAGCAGGCGAGACTGAAGGAAATTTGAAACTGCTGGTTAAGGCTAAGCGTAAATTTGGTAAGATTGTAATTCACGTTGGCAGTAATGACACCCGGTTATGCCAATCGGAGGTCACTAAAATCAATATTCAATCAGTGCGTAACTTTGCAAAAACAATGTCGGACTCTGTAGTTTTCTCTGGGCCCCTCCCCAATCGGACCGGGAGTGACATGTTTAGCCGCATGTTCTCCCTGAATTGCTGGCTGTCTGAGTGGTGTCCAAAAAATGAGGTGGGCTTCATAGATAATTGGCAAAGCTTCTGGGGAAAACCTGGTCTTGTTAGGAGAGACGGCATCCATCCCACTTTGGATGGAGCAGCTCTCATTTCTAGAAATCTGGCCAATTTTCTTAAATCCGTATCTCACCCGTGTTGGCCTCTCTTCATTGGCTTCCTGTTAATTCTAGAATAGAATTTAAAATTCTTCTTCTTACTTATAAGGTTTTGAATAATCAGGTCCCATCTTATCTTAGGGACCTCGTAGTACCATATTACCCCATTAGAGTGCTTCGCTCTCAGACTGCGGGCTTACTTGTAGTTCCTAGGGTTTGTAAGAGTAGAATGGGAGGCAGAGCCTTCAGCTTTCAGGCTCCTCTCCTGTGGAACCAGCTCCCAATTCAGATCAGGGAGACAGATACCCTCTCTACTTTTAAGATTAGGCTTAAAACTTTCCTTTTCGCTAAGGCTTATAGTTAGGGCTGGATCAGGTGACCCTGGACCATCCCTTGGTTATGCTGCTTTAGACGTAGATTGTGGGGGGGTTCCCATGATGCACTGTTTCTTTCTCTTTTTGCTCCGTATGCATCACTCTGTATTTAATCATTAGTGATCGATCTCTGCCCCCCTTCACGGCATGTCTTTTTCCTGGTTTTTTCCCTCAGCCCCAACCAGTCTCAGCAGAAGACTGCCCCTCCCTGAGCCTGGTTCTGCTGGAGGTTTCTTCCTGTTAAAAGGGAGTTTTCCCACTGTTGCCAAGTGCTTGCTCAAAGGGGGTCGTTTTGACCGTTGGGGTTTTTCATAATTATTGTATGGCCTTGCCTTACAATATGGAGCGCCTTGGGGCAACTGTTTGTTGTGATTTGGCGCTATATAAGAAAAAAGTTGATTGATTGATTGATTGAAATCCTCCAAACCGTGACTATCCAGGGTTGAGACCAGGAAGCAGAGTTGTAGTCTTACACACCTCTCTGCAGCTTCTCTCCCCCTGCCATCCCCTCATTACCCCATCCCCTTAGAGACGGTGCCTGCTCCCAGACCACCAGTAACCAGCAAAAATCTATTTAAGCATAAAAATTCAAAAAGAAAAAACAATATAGTACCTTCAACTGCACCACAGACTAAAACAGTTAAATGTGGTCTATTAAACATTAGATCTCTCTCTTCTAAGTCCCTGTTAGTAAATGATATAATAATTGATCAACATATTGATTTATTCTGCCTTACAGAAACCTGGTTACAGCAGGATGAATATGTTAGTTTAAATGAGTCAACACCCCCGAGTCACACTAACTGCCAGAACGCTCGTAGCACGGGCCGAGGCGGAGGATTAGCAGCAATCTTCCACTCCAGCTTATTACTTAATCAAAAACCCAGACAGAGCTTTAATTCATTTGAAAGCTTGACTCTTAGTCTTGTCCATCCAAATTGGAAGTCCCGAAAACCAGTTTTATTTGTTGTTATCTATCATCCACCTGGTCGTTACTGTGAGTTTCTCTGTGAATTTTTGGACCTTTTGTCTGACATAGTGCTTAGCTCAGATAAGATAATTATAGTGGGCGATTTTAACATCCACACAGATGCTGAGAATGACAGCCTCAACACTGCATTTAATCTATTGTTAGACTTGGCTTTGCTCAAAATGTAAATGAGTCCACCCACCACTTTAATCATACCTTAGTTCTTGTTCTGACTTATGGCATGGAAATTGAAGACTTAACAGTATTCCCTGAAAACCCCCCTTCTGTCTGATCATTTCTTAATAACATTTACATTTACTCTGATGGACTACCCAGCAGTGGGGAATAAGTTTCATTACAGTAGAAGTCTTTCAGAAAGCGCTGTAACTAGGTTTAAGGATATGATTCCTTCTTTATGTTCTCCAATGCCATATACCAACACAGGGCAGAGTAGCTACCTAAACTCTGTGAGTGAGATAGATTATCTCGTCAATAGTTTTATATCCTCATTGAGGACAACTTTGGATGCTGTAGCTCCTCTGAAAAAGAGAGCCTTAAATCAGAAGTGCCAGACTCCGTGGTATAAGTCACAAACTCGCAGCTTAAAGCAGATAACCCGTAAGTTGGAGAGGAAATGGCGTCTCACTAATTTAGAAGATCTTCAATTAGCCTGGAAAAAGAGTCTGTTGCTCTATAAAAAAGCCCTCCGTAAACCTAGGACATCTTACTACTCATCACTAATTGAAGAAAATAAGAATAACCCCAGGTGTCTTTTCAGCACTGTAGCCAGGCTGACAAAGAGTCAGAGCTCTATTGAGCCGAGTATTCCTTTAACTTTAACTAGTAATGACTTCATGACTTTCTTTGCTAATAAAATTTTAACTATTAGAGAAAAAATTACTCATAACCATCCCAAAGACATTTCGTTCTCTTTGGCTGCTTTCAGTGATGCCGGTATTTGGTTAGACTCTTTCTCTCCGATTGTTCTGTCTGAGTTATTTTCATTAGTTACTTCCTCCAAACCATCAACATGTCTATTAGACCCCATTCCTACCAGGCTGCTCAAGGAAGCCCTACCATTAATTAATGCTTCAATCTTAAATATGATCAATCTATCTTTATTAGTTGGCTATGTACCACAGGCTTTTAAGGTGGCAGTAATTAAACCATTACTTAAAAAGCCATCACTTGACCCAGCTATCGTAGCTAATTATAGGCCAATCTCCAACCTTCCTTTTCTCTCAAAAATTCTTGAAAGGGTAGTTGTAAAACAGCTAACTGATCATCTGCAGAGGAATGGTCTATTTGAAGAGTTTCAGTCAGGGTTTAGAATTCATCATAGTACAGAAACAGCATTAGTGAAGGTTACAAATGATCTTCTTATGGCCTCAGACGGTGGACTCATCTCTGTGCTTGTTCTGTTAGACCTCATTGCTTCTTTTGATACTGTTGACTATAAAATTTTATTACAGAGATTAGAGCATGCCATAGGTATTAAAGGCACTGCGCTGCGGTGGTTTGAATCATATGTATCTAATAGATTACAATTTGTTCATGTAAATGGGGAATCTTCTTCACAGACTAAGGTTAATTATGGAGTTCCACAAGGTTCTGTGCTAGGACCAATTTTATTCACTTTATACATGCTTCCCTTAGGCAGTATTATTAGACAGCATTGCTTAAATTTTCATTGTTATGCAGATGATACCCAGCTTTATCTATCCATGAAGCCAGAGGACACACACCAATTAGCTAAACTGCAGGATTGTCTTACAGACATAAAGACATGGATGATCTCTAATTTCCTGCTTTTAAACTCAGATAAAACTGAAGTTATTGTACTTGGCCCCACAAATCTTAGAAACATGGTGTCTAACCAGATCCTTACTCTGGATGGCATTACCCTGACCTCTAGTAATACTGTGAGAAATCTTGGAGTCATTTTTGATCAGCATATGTCATTCAATGCGCATATTAAACAAATATGTAGGACTGCTTTTTTGCATTTGCGCAATATCTCTAAAATTAGAAAGGTCTTGTCTCAGAGTGATGCTGAAAAACTAATTCATGCATTTATTTCCTCTAGGCTGGACTATTGTAATTCATTATTATCAGGTTGTCCTAAAAGTTCCCTGAAAAGCCTTCAGTTAATTCATGATGCTGCAGCTAGATTACTGACAGGGACTAGAAGGAGAGAGCATATCTCACCCATATTGGCCTCTCTTCATTGGCTTCCTCTTAATTCTAGAATAGAATTTAAAATTCTTCTTCTTACTTATAAGGTTTTGAATAATCAGGTCCCATCTTATCTTAGGGACCTCATAGTACCATATCACCCCAATAGAGCGCTTCGCTCACAGACTGCAGGCTTACTTGTAGTTCCTAGGGTTTCAACTCCCTAAACGCGGCTTCGCACCGATCCGACCAGGTGAAGGTGACTTTAGTGGAGGTCAGGGCTGTCAGTCACTTGTAGTTCCTAGGGTTTGTAAGAGTAGAATGGGAGGCAGAGCCTTCAGCTTTCAGGCTCCTCTCCTGTGGAACCAGCTCCCAATTCGGATCAGGGAGACAGACACCCTCTCTACTTTTAAGATTAGGCTTAATACTTTCCTTTTTACTAAAGCTTATAGTTAGGGCTGGATCAGGTGACCCTGAACCATCCCTTAGTTATGCTGCTATAGACTTAGACTGCTGGGGGGTTCCCATGATGCACCCAGTGTTTCTTTCTCTTTTTGCTCTGTATGCACCACTCTGCATTTAATCATTAGTGATTGATCTCTGCTGTCTTCCACAGCATGTCTTTTTCCTGATTCTCTCCCCTCAGCTCCAATCAGTCCCAGCAGAAGACTGCCCCTCCCTGTGCCTGGTTCTGCTGGAGGTTTCTTCCTGTTAAAAGGGAGTTTTTACTTCCCACTGTCGCCAAGTGCTTGCTCACAGGGGGTCGTTTTGACCGTTGGAGTTTTTCCGTAATTATTGTATGGCTTTGCCTTACAATATAAAGCGCCTTGGGGCAACTGTTTGTTATGATTTGGTGCTATATAAATAAAATTGATTTGACTTGATTTTACACAATGTCCCAACTTCATTGGAATTTGGGTTGTAAGTTCAGTTGCTGACTTAAAACATAAGTAATTCAACATCAAGAATATCTAACTACAATTTGAAAACACACATTTTTAAGTTATGTTGACACAGTTAAATTTACATCAACCTGGAGTTGAAATATTCATAAGTTTAATGTGAAATTTAAGTTAACGTGAAATGAAGTTAAGGTAACTCATTATGCTAACTTGAAATAAATTATAGAAACATGTTACAGCAACTAATTGAACTTATCACTTCTACAGTGTAGTCCTGTTTCCAGCAGTATCGGTCTGTGTTTTTTCTCACTGTCTTTTCTCTTCTCTGGACTTCTGCTTGTTAGGTTTATCTATCTATCTAGGAAAATCCTGAAAATCCTCATTCCACATGCACCCACACTCAAACATGTAACAACACACTCTCACTTGCACGTTCACACTCACATACTACCAGCCTTCCAGTCTGTCAACTGAAACCACCAGAGTTGAGGGTCAAAAACATTCTCATATCTCTTAGTGAACTTTATGCTTTTCTGTTTTATGCAGGTACTGTATTTAAATTTTCCACAAGACCATCTACTTTCTTGCTGGATTTCTCCTTTGCTGTCTATCTTTATTAGTTTCAACATTGCTGTTCACACTGAACACACACTCTCGTTGTTAGTCAGAAAAACAACAACAACAACAGTCCTTTCAAATTTTAGGCCTATATCTCAACTCCCCTTTTTATCCATGGTGTTAGAGAGAGTGGGCTACACACAGTTGCAGTTGTTTTTAGCTCAGCATGACATTTACAAAAAGTTTCAGTCTGGCTTCAAACCCAGACATAGCACTGAAACCGATCTACTGAGAGTTTTTAATGATTTGATTTCAGCTGCCTTTGACATAGTGGACTACGCGATTCTGCTGTGCCATCTCAATCAGTGTATGGGCATTGCAGGCTCTGCTCTCACCTGGTTCAGTTCTTACCTCACAGAGTAGAGCTTTTCTGTGCATCTGGGCAATTTTTCTTCAGATGTGGCCCCACTGACCTATGGAGTCCCACAAGGCTTCATTCTAGGTCCTATTCTTCTTCCTATTGGTTCGCTGATTAAATTTTGGCTGTGCTTGTTTTTTTCTTGTGTTTTTTTTTCCTTTTGGTACTTGTTGTTAAGAGTGTGTGTGTGTGTGTGTGTGTGTGTGTGTGTGTATATATATATATATATATATATATATATATATATATAGTAAATGATAAAAGGGGTGAGTGTTTAAAAGCTTTTGCTTCTGCCTACACCCTTTTGGCCACACAGACTGGGAAATTGAGTTTTTTTGTTTGTTCAGTGTTTTCATTTTTCGTTTTTGATTGAGTTTTTTGTTAAGTATGCGTGTGTGCAGAATAAATAAATTCATTAATTTATAAATAAAATTATTTCATTCATTCATTCATTCTTTTCCTTTTGTACATCTTTCGAAAATACCAAACTTCTTTCCATTGCTTTACCAATGATGTCCAGATTTACCTGCCACTACGGTTGTTAGGCAATGACCCATTGCAGCCATTATTGGATTGTTTGAGTGAGGTCAAATCTTGGATGAGTGCTAACCTGTTAAATCTTAATGAATCCAAGATGGAGGTTATCCTGTTTGGGGGCAGCACTTCCACAGCCTGCTCTGCTGATGTCCTGGGTCCCCTGGGTTCCAACATTCATCCCTGTGTGAGGAAACTTTGGGTGATTATTGACATCCATTTTAAATTTGATAAGAAGATCAGTGCTGTTCAACTCAAATCAAATCAATTTTATTTATATAGCGCCAAATCACAACAAACAGTTGCCCCAAGGCGCTTTATATTGTAAGGCAAAGCCATACAATAATTACGGAAAAACCCCAACAGTCAAAACGACACCCTATGAGCAAGCACTTGGCGACTTGTACTTGCCACTTGTAGTTCCTAGGGTTTGTAAGAGTAGAATGGGAGGCAGAGCCTTCAGCTTTCAGGCTCCTCTCCTGTGGAACCAGCTCCCAATTCGGATCAGGTAGACAGACACCCTCTCTACTTTTAAAATTAGGCTTAAAACTTTCCTTTTTACTAAAGCTTATAGTTAGGGCTGGATCAGGTGACCCTGAACCATCTCTTAGTTATGCTGCTATAGACTTAGACTGCTGGGGGGTTCCCATGATGCACTGAGTGTTTCTTTCTCTTTTTGCTCTGTATGCACCACTCTGCATTTAATCATTAGTGATTGATCTCTGCTGTCTTCCACAGCATGCCTTTTTCCTGATTCTCTCCCCTCAGCTCCAACCAGTCCCAGCAGAAGACTGCCCCTCCCTGTGCCTGGTTCTGCTGGAGGTTTCTTCCTGTTAAAAGGGAGTTTTTCCTTCCCACTGTCGCCAAGTGCTTGCTCACAGGGGGTCGTTTTGACCGTTGGGGTTTTTCCGTAATTATTGTATGGCTTTGCCTTACAATATAAAGCGCCTTGGGGCAACTGTTTGTTGTGATTTGGCGCTATATAAATAAAATTGATTTGATTTGATTTGATTTTACACAATGTCCCAACTTCATTGGAATTTGGGTTGTAAGTTCAGTTGCTGCCTTAAAACATAAGTAATTCAACATCAAGAATATCTAACTACAATTTGAAAACACACATTTTTAAGTTATGTTGACACAGTTAAATTTACATCAACCTGGAGTTGAAATTGTTGTGAAGATGTAGGAACACGGACCCACAACAGGGGGCGTTAAATGAACGGGCAATGGATAAGCCAAACAGTAACAATTTAATGTTGTGAAGTGCACAACGGAATACAGGCAAATACAGTTTTGGTACTACAAACAATTATATGTTGAGTGAGGTGTGGGCAGGCTTGAGGACAGGAGACGTCCGTCCAGAACCGAGCCGGATCCCACACGGCCCTCACCGCCAACGGATCTGAAGAACACCAGAGCCGCCAAGTCCTGGATCCCCAGGTGGCCACCGTCTCCAGCTGTCAGACCTGGTACTGCTGGCAGAGAACAGAAACAGTATAGATGAGTGTGAGTTTGCACACACAGTAATCCCACAGTCTGTGTTCTTTTGGGAGGGAGCACCTCCACCTCCAATCACACACTCGTGCAGCTCCTGTCTAACCACTTATCTGGTTGGGGTGTGAAGCGAAGCCGTCGCTGATCACACCAAACGCCAGTCCCACAGATAAGGCAACTCCACAGGATAATGGTTGCAAAGAAGTTCAGACTATAAGTCAGTGTTGAGTTCAGCAGAGAAATTACCTCTTCTGGTAGCTGATGACGAGTGACAGCTGTCACTCCCGGTTGCTATGACACCCTCTCTTGCTTGAAGCCGCACTTCAAGCAGGGCGCCATCTGGTGGTGGTGGGCCAGCAGTACCTCCTCTTCAGCGGCCCACACAACAGGACCCCTCCCTCAACGGGCGCCTCCTGGCGCCCGACCAGGCTTGTCCGGGTGCTGCCGTTAGAAGTCGGCCAGGAGGGCCGGGTCCAGGATGAAGCTCCTCTTCACCCAGGAGCGTTCTTCGGATCCATACCCCTCCCAGTCCACCAAATACTGGAACCCCTGGCCCTTCCGACGGACGTCCAGGAGCCGGCGCACAGTCCAAGCCAGCTCCCCGTCAATGATCCGGGCAGGCGGCGGCGCCGGTCCAGGGGCACAGAGGGGAGAGGTGTGGCAGGGTTTGAGTCGTGACACGTGAAAAACCGGGTGTATCCGCAGTGCAGCTGGCAGCTTTAGCTTCACTGCGGCAGGACTGAGGACTTTTAGGATGGTGAAGGGTCCTATGAATCTGTCCTTAAGTTTTTGGGATTCCACCTGCAGGGGGATGTCCTTTGTAGATATCCAGACCGCCTGCCCGGGCTGATACATAGGGGCCGGGGCACGCTGGCGGTCTGCATGGGCCTTAGCCCTCGTCCGGGCTTTGAGCAGGGCAGAGCGGGCAGTACACCATACCCGATGGCACCTCCTCAGATGGTCCTGGACTGAGGGCACCCCGACCTCTCCCTCCACTAGCGGAAATAATGGGGGCTGGTACCCCAAACATACCTCGAATGGGGAGAGGCCGGTGGCAGAGGACACTTGGCTATTATGAGCATACTCGATCCAGGCTAGATGGTCACTCCAGGCCATCGGGTGTGCGGAGGTCACGCAGCGGAGGGCCTGCTCCAATTCCTGATTCGTCCGCTCTGCCTGCCTGTTCATCTGGGGGTGGTACCCGGACGAGAGACTTACGGTGGCCCCCAGTTCCCTGCAGAAACTCCTCCAGACCTGGGAGGAGAACTGAGGACCACGATCAGAGACAATGTCTGATGGAATCCCATGCAGACGCATGACATGGTGGACCAGGAGGTCTGCAGTTTCCTGGGCCGTCAGGAGCTTCGGGAGGGCCACTGTTAAAGGAGATTTTTTTAATGAGAGACGTGCGGACGGATTGCAGCGTCGGCTCGCAGCCGCCGCGACGCTCCGCCACAGGAAAAACACCTCTGTTGGAAGCCTTAAGGACAAGTTGGAACATGTCCAGCTGTTAAACAATTTCTCATATACTCACTCCACTGAAAGCCATCAAAAGCCGCCTGGATTTTACAAATGGTTATCAACACGGAGGTGTTTTTCCTGTGCCGCTGCACCGCGCCGTCCGCACGTCTTTCATTAAAAAAATCTCCTTTAACAGTGGAATATCCGGATAAAATGCTGAAACCGACTTCTTCTGAAACTTCTCTGTTCTCTCACGACATCCTGGATCAATAGAGCCTGAAATGTGGAGGTTTTCAGCTTGAAACAGGCTGACGACGGCGCCTGAGAGCGCTGTGCGATGTCTCGCACCGTGGGAAGTCCTTAAAGCGACAGTATCACCTCAAAATCTCTCATCAGCCGTTAAAATTTTCACTGAAAACCAGCTTAATTTTTCGAACCGTGTCCACTTCGATGTGTCTCACAGGTTTAGAAAAAATTTTGATCAAACAAAGCGCCAGTCTCTCAGCAACTTCTCAGACAAAGGAATTCCGATGACTCCTCCCACAAGGAGTGCTCACAGGTGAATGACGTCACCGACAGGCGTGGAAAAACTCAGGGTTGTCTGACGTAAAAACATATGAATGAAATCCATATAGTTTTTGAAAAAAATAAAAAGGACCTATACTTTATTGACAGCCCTCGTATGTGCCACGACAGGGCTATGTTCCCTTTCATCACCATGCAGGAGACTGATTCACTATGTAACACAATTTTTGTTCCTGGCTTCTAAGTGTTATATTTCAACTGCTTATGTCTAAAGCCTATGGAAAAATGACTACATTCAGCACAAACTTTGATTTTTTTTTTTTTAATGTTCTAGAAAGTTCTAAAAGTTTCTTGAAATTTCTATATAATTCTGGAAACTTTTGGACAGTTCTAGCAGTTCAAGAATATTCTAGAAGACTACTCAGTAGTAGTGAAGGCGAATCGAGAATATTCTTCAAAACAGACAAATTTCAAAATATCATTGTCCTGATCACAGAAGCAAAGTTTCTGTGGAATAACAGCTATTTTCTATTTATTTAAGGTGTAACAGGTTAGGAAAACACTGTGTACCCAGGAACAAAACAAAAATAAAAATTTGTTACATAGTGAACAGAATCGTCTGCAAATTTTAATATATGGCGATTCTTATAGTGGCTGCGGCAGTCATTTGTATACAAAATATACCATAGAAGGGACAGCACACAACCCTGTTGTGAGCCAGTTGGGGAATACAAAACATCAGAAAGGCAACCATTTACCCTCACTCGCTGAGATCTCCCTGTTAAAAAGTTCAAAATCCAACCTGCCATAGTAAAATTCAGTTTAAAATCCTTAACAAGCTTATTTATTAAAATATGTGGTTGGATAGTGTTAAAAGCAGAAGAAAAGTCTAAAAAAGAAGACGTGCATGTGCCTTAGGACTTTCTAAATGCTTCAGGACCAAATTTAAGAGAGTGGCAGTAGCATCCTCCACGCCTCGACCAGCCCTATAAGCAAACTGAAGAGGATCGAGTAAATGCTCTACCTGGGAAAGAAGTTCGTTCTTCATCAATTTTTCAAAAGACTTCATAACTAGTGAAGTCAGTGCCACAGGTCTAAAGTCATTGAAGACCTTGGGGGATTTGATTTTGGCCACAGGGATTATTGTGCTTTGTTTCCAAACATTAGGAACCCTCTGTTCATTGACTGACCTTTGAAATATATCAGAAAAAGACTGGGCCTAGTTGTTCTGCACAAGAGGATAATAAACGGCCGCAGATATTGTCTGGCCCCGGACTTTTTTTGGCCTTGGTTCTTCAGAAACAAGTAACCACAGCCTGTTCATTAAAAGGAGGAGAACCTGGGCATAACAAGTCATTTTTCCATTTACAAATTTCATGATTAAAATCCAGAGTCTCAAATAAAACAAATTAAAATCTTGGGCCAGTTCTTTTCCAGATTTAGTTCCATTAAGAGTTATCTTGTGATTATTATTTTTCTTCCTATTTGATCCTAAAATCCAATTTAAACCATTCCAAATGGAGCCCATTTGGTTTTGGCTAAGTTGTTTTTCTAGTTTGGTCTTGTAACCCAATTTAGCCTTCCTGATCTCAGTTTTAATCTCCCTTTGTAGCTTTAACACCTCTTCCCGATTTCCGTCACGAAAGGCTTTCATTTTCCTGTTGATTAAAATTCTTACAGATCTTGAAAACCAAGGTTTACTGTTGGGATATATTTTAACAGTCTTTTTAGGAATCAAAAGGTCTTCACAGAAGGTTACATAGCTGCTGATAACATCAGTCAGCTCATCAATATCAGATGAGCTTTCTTTAAAAATATCCCAGTCAGTGCATTCAAAGCAGTCTTGAAGGCCCATAACAGCATCCTCCGTCCAAAGCTTGGACTGCCTGGTCAAAGCTCTGCCCTTCCTCAAAACAGAACGATACGTTGGAATCAGCTGCACGACATACTGATAAAAGTTCCTCAGAGCATGTTTCAGAGAGCATTGGTTAAAATCACCAAGAACAAAGATGGGCGCATCTGGACATCTAGACTGCAGCTTTTGAGTCACTTTAAGAATAGTCTCAGACGCTCTGTCGACTTTTGCTTTGGGATGCACATACGCCACAATAACAAATATTTGTGGAAATTCTCGGGGTAAATATGGTGGGCGTAAGGACACTGCTAAAAGCTCTACATCTTCAGTGCAGTGTTTGTCTCTCACAATGACATTCTTACACCAGTGCTCATTGACGTAAAGACACACGCCTCCCCCCTGTGATTTACCAGTCACATTGTTAAAGATTTTGTATATATGTTATCACTGTTAAACATTTGTACCTTTGTCTTCTTTCTCATGAGAACGGTGTTGTTCTGTTTTGCACCAACCCTGAGAATGTACGTGTTATTCAACCTTGTTTTAGCATGCTGGGGTCAATCTGAACTGGGAATGAAGAGCTGGATGTACTTATTATTATTATACAACTTGTTTTTGTAGCCGCTAACGACTGGGAGTGAAGCATGATGGGGTCAGGCTGAACTGGGAGTAAAAGAACTGAAGGTTGTTTTGACTGTTGTGATGTGATGCTTAGTGTTCCAGGCAGATGCAGAACAGCTGATAACTGCAACAGACGAACGAGATGTGCTGACCTTCGACGATAAGAGTAAAAGAAAGAAACTGTTTTTCCTTACAGCTGCACTTATTGACGTATGTGTTTATGTTACGGGAAGAAACTTGTCTCGCGTTGTCCCCCCCCCCCCCCTTAGGACAAGTTTTATGATGTAATGAGGGCTTCTCTAATAAAAAGAGCGGGAGCACATGCCAGACTTTAGTGTAGCCTTGGTGTACAGCCTGGCTGCACTCCGCGCGAGATTAATTTGACTTTCTGTCTCACTGGTGTTTCTTGACTCTGTTTGTCTTGTCAAGGTTTTAAGAATGTTTGGAGGAGAAAATACCCAACATTGACTGGGGGCTACGTCCGGGATCTCAAGAACACCGGAGGTGTCCGGCGGAGGTCGTCAAGTCCAGACGTAAAACCTTGGCCAAGGTCCGATCGATTGATCGTGTCTGCAATTGTCGACCACCGTTGGCATCGTCTGGTTGACGAGATTTTCCCGAAGAAGACAGACAGGGGGTCGAGTCAGTGAGTAGAATTTCTTTGTAACAGTACTGAGTGAGTGGTGATCAGATCACATAAAACAGTTAAACTCCGTAAGCGATGATACAGAATCGTCTGTTAATGAAACACAGTTAAACTCTGTAAGGAGGGCGGACTCCTCTACGGTTGCGAGGAGCGCACGTAGTTAAATTCCGGAAGGAGGGTACAGACTCCTCTGTTTTAATACGTAAAGGAAATCCCGGGTAGAAATACGTGCACTGTAAAAAGGCAGTTAAATCTAGCAGGGACGGCGGAGTCCCCTAATGCAGGACATTAGTTAAATTTCACGGGAGGGCGAGCTCCCCTGACCTAAGAATACGAATACGAATACGCGTACGGTTATTAAAAGTGTTTCTATGTGTAAATAGTGTTTTGTGTAAGTGTAAATAGAATAACTGTGTGAAAGTGTAATACTTTGGACAACGTTAGTGACAACCGTGTGTGGATGCGGAGGCAAGTGATTCCGCTTCCTACGGGGAGGTGAAAGGAATCAACCACACGACGGCAAATTAATTGTCACGTCCAAAGAAAGTGTGAAAACTTCAGATTTAGAACACCCTAGGTGTGCCCCCGTCTGAAGTCCAAATTATAACAAGGGATAATAAAAATGGGGGGTAAGACGTCTAAAAATAAGGAAAATTTATCAACTGACGACTGGAAATTTATGGAAGCAAAAAATCCAAAAGCAACAAAGAAATTGGAGACCTGGATAAATAAACATGACTTTGACGGACGACTGAACCTGATCAGCATACAGAAGCTAAAGAAGGAGTTAGAACAGGAACATAAAGGTGATGAGAAAAAGATGCAGAAAGTAGGGGCAGATTTAGTGGCATTTTGGGAGGAGGAAGCAGAGAACAGACGGAAGGGAGCAGAGAAGCGACGATTAGAGAAAGCAAGGAAAAAGAAAGCTGTAGGTAAGGCAGAAGAAGATGTGATAATTCAGCACAGAGAATCAGAACAGCCTCAGCAACCACCGCCGGCTGGATCGGCGGTGACAACGGAACCTTTATATCCCTCTCTACCAGAGGATGACGATGTACCGCCACCACAGTATGATTTGGCAGTAAAACCTAAGGTAAAAAGTGAAAAACCAGAAAAACCAGAAAAACCACAAACACGCAGTCAAGCGAGAGTGCCTACAGCCCCTCCCATGGTGGAACACAGTGACCAGGGAGGTGCCTATCCTATGATAGAAGTACCAAATCCACGTGCAGGAACAGCAGGACATCGATCAACCATGCTCGTATATCGAACATGGAATGCTGATGATATCAAAGCAGCAGTCGACATGATACCATCGCCACATGTCGATATCGAGGGATTTATGCAGGATATAGAAAACATTAGAAGTTCTTACCACCTTAGTGGACCTGAAGTCCAACAGGTGTGGATGAAAGCATGTGGCCCTAAATGGAGTCAGGTACGCGGAGACTGGAATCCTGCAGACCAGGATGGCGTACCGTTGCCACATGATGATCCAGTCTTGCAAACACGAGTGAAGGCTATGATTACACGAGCAAAAGGTGTGTTAGGACCAAAAATAAATTACACTGAAATTACCAGGACAACACAGAAAGCAGGAGAACCATGGACAGAGTTTAGATGCAGATTTGAGAGTGTATTTAGAGTCCATAGTGGCATATTGCCAGGAACACCTGTGTATGAACAACAATTGAAAAACGCTCTGATCCAACATTCCAACAAGGATATAAAAGCTTGGATACAGAAACATTGGATTGGACTGCCAACAGGCACATTGGAAGAAACACACACCCACTGTTGTCATGCAGAAGAAGTCTTAAGGCAGAAAAAGACAAGAAACAGCGACAAAGGAGTGTATGTAGCACACGGAGATGATGAAATATATTACCAACAGGGTAACTTAAGACAGCAGAAGCAGTGCAAATGCCCCCAAAAGCCATGGCAAAACAGACAAGGTGGACAGCCACAATGTCAAGGACCATGGCAACCACAACAGCAGCACAGACAGGGAGGGCCACCACGTGGTCCCCTGATTTGTTGGAACTGTGGAAGAGAGGGACATATGTATAGTAATTGTCCGAATCCACCTACTGATGGAGCAGCAGGAGGAATTCCACAACGGAATAATCCTCCGCAGCCACAGTATCCACAATGACTAGAATCCATAATCTATGATTCCACATCAGATAGGCAGTCTGATTGTGATATGGATCTGTGTGCCTTACTGGGAAATCCGGTACCAAAACCAGAAGTGACTTTGTTGGTAAATGGACGACCAGTGACATTCCTTTGTGATACAGGAGCATGTAGAACCACATGTAATGACAACATACCTGTCCATCAATTGAGCAACGAAATTTTTAGGGTTCGCTCTGCAAATGGACAAACATCAGACGTCCCTATCACTAAACCCATAACGTTGACAGATCCATTTGGCCTGACATGTACTATGTCAGTGTTGAACATGCCACAATGTCCAGTTAACCTCTTAGGACGAGACGGATTGACTGCATTGGGCTTGTCCATAATTGTGGAACAAGGGAAATTAGTCGTTGAGCGCACAGGAGGCGTTAACATGGTAAGAGAAGAAAGCGATGACCCCACATTCCACTATTACTATACATTTGACATTTCAGAAGAAGATGCTGCAGGATGGGGTAAAGATGTCGTCTTGCAAGCGACAGCCCTACTAAAAAATCCTGAACAAAAGATGTCACCACCTGACCTGCATGTCATAATGTGGCATAAAGACCCTCCAGGTCCGGATGGTGACTATGAAAACAAATTGAAAAACGTTTCACCTGTGAAGCTGACAATGACCGATTTGATTCATGATGGCAACTCAACAGCTGTCATAACAGTGACAGGTGCCACTGAAGATGTTTTAAAATTGAGATTCACAGGTATGCCATTACATGTGTCACTTTGTAAGCCATATTTGACAGAATGGCAAGAATTGGGACTGACAGTCATAACAGCTTTGTCAGCCACTGATTGGAGCAGAGTTGGACCACGAACGGAGTTCAGTCCATCAACTAAATTGTATAAAGTGCCAGTTAATGTCTCATTGGTGCTGACAGCTGGAACACATATTGATGTGTCCACTTCACAATCCTGAGTGTTTCAGTTGAGTCCTGAAGAGGATGATCTTCTCTCTTCGGTACCATCAGGATTGTGGACAACAGGTCCTTCAGACGTAGGACTGATAAAAAATGCACAACCTGTAGTTATACGACCAAAAACAGAATACAGACCATGTGTAAGACAGTATCCATTGAAACCTGATGCAATTGAAGGAATCAGGCCAGTAATAGAGGATTTATTAGCAGCAGGAGTAATAGTGCCATGTCCAGATTCACCATGTAACACACCCATATTTCCTGTGAAAAAGGCTCCGCCCTCAGTGGGGTGGAGAATGATTCAAGATCTGCAGGCAGTAAATGCTGCTGTGATTAAAAGAGCACCATGTGTTCCGGATCCACACACCCTGTTAAATTCACTGAGACCAAATTCTAATAGTTTCTCAGTAATTGACATAAGTAATGCATTTTTCTCTGTGCCAGTACACCCAGATAGTCAATTCTGGTTTGCTTTTACCTTTAAAGGACAACGATATACATTCACCAGATTACCGCAGGGTTACGCAGAGTCCAACTATTTATTCTCAAGTCATGTCAGCATGTTTAGCCAATTTCGTTCCGCCGGCAGATAGCCAACTATTAGTGTATGTTGATGACATTTTGATTGCCTCTGACACACGAGAAAACTGCATAACTGACACAGTAGCATTATTATGTTTCTTATTTGATAATGGCCACAAAGTGAGTAAAAACAAAGTTCAGTTGTGTAGGGGTAAAGTAAAATATTTAGGACATGAATTATCAGCCACTGGGCGCACGACCCTGTCTGACAGGAAGGAAGCAATTTTGCACGCTCCAAAACCACAGACCAAAAAGCAGATGATGTCATTTCTTGGACTGACTAATTACTGCAGGGCATGGATTCCCTGTTATGCAGAATTGACTAGTCCACTTTCTGATTTGATGTACAAGGATGATATTTCAATGTCAACCGTGTTGGAATGGAACAGAGATGCTGAGGAAGCTTTTGTACAAGTAAAACAAACATTAGTGTCATCCACAGTTTTGGCACTACCAGATTATAGTAAACCATTCATTCAAACAGTTGATTGTAAGAATAAGTTCATGACTAGTGTTTTGGTTCAAGTGTATGGCTCAAAATTAAGGCCAGTTGCCTACTACTCATCTAAATTGGATGCAGTGGCAAGTGCTCTACCACCATGCGTACAAGCTGTTATTGCAGCCTCTATGGCTGTTCAAAGTAGCAGTAATGTTGTTCTATTCCATCAGTTGACACTGAAAGTTCCACATGCAGTTTCTGCACTTCTGTTGCAGACGAACATGAGCCTCTTGTCCCCAGCAAGACATCTTTCGTGCATGTCCTTGCTATTATCACAACCACACCTTACGGTAGAGTGCTGTACAACATTGAATCCCTCCACATTGATACCTTTACCTGAGGATGGTGAGCTGCACAATTGTCTTGATGTAGCAACAGTCTGTACGAAAGCACGCCCGGACCTCCGGGACACACCCATCCCAAACAGTACAATTGTGTATGTGGATGGTTCTTCCACTAAAAATGCTTATGGACAAACGCAATCTGGATACGCTGTTGTCACAAATTCAGAAGTATTGGATTCTGCTTCATTGCCATCGTCATTTTCAGCACAAGCAGCTGAATTAGTTGCTTTAACTGCAGCTTGCTATCTGTTTAAAGGTACGGCTGTATCAATTTATACAGACAGCCAGTACGCTTTCAGCACAGTGCATGTGTTTGCAAAACTGTGGGAAGAGCGTGGAATGGTGACATCATCTGGAAAGCCGGTGACTCATGCCACTCTCCTAACTGCACTACTGCAAGCTGTGAAATTGCCTCAACAAATTGCTATATGCAAATGTGCAGCTCACACCAAAGGCTCTGACAGTGTTTCAAAAGGAAATGATTTTGCTGACAGAGCAGCAAAAGAGGCAGCAGCAGCTTCTTCTATTTTTGTTGTACAGGAAACCACTCCAGATTTGCATTTAGGTCGTACACTGCTTGCTGACATGCAACAGCAGGCAACTGACAGAGAAAAACAAATGTGGATAACTAAAGGAGCTACATATGCAAATGATTTGTACGTGTGACCACAAAGGAAACCCATATTGCCAAAAAATATGTTTAAATGGGCGGCTATTATGAGCCATGGCGTGACGCATGTCTCATCAGGGGGTATGATATCGCAATTGCAATCTATTTTTTGTCTTTATGGGTTCGATGCATATGCAAAACAGCATTGTAGAGCATGCATGACATGTGCAAAACACAACTCACAAGGCAATTTGAGACCCCAAAGAGGCAAATTTCCAACACCACAATATCCCTTTCAAGTGATTCATATGGATTATATACAGCTGAGTAAACATGAAGGGAAGGAATTTTGTTTAGTCGTAATTGATGCCTTCTCAAAATGGGTAGAGTTGTTCCCTACAAAACATGCAGATGCACTTACAGTGGCTAAGGCATTGTGCAAAGACATCATTCCACGATTTGGAATACCAGAAACAGTTTATTCAGATAATGGAGCGCATTTTGTTAATACAATAGTGCAATACGTAGGAGAAGCGCTACAGGTCAATCTCAAAAATCATTGTGCTTATCATCCACAAAGTGCCGGATTAGTGGAAAGGATGAATGGAACAGTAAAAAACAGACTTAGAAAGACAATGGAGGAAACAGGCAGACCATGGACACATTGTGTAGATTTGGTAAAAATGTATATAAACATAACTAGTACCATGGGGTTGACACCGTATGAAACATTGTTTGGCAGAAAATATCGATTGCCATATTATGGGCAAATTTGGGATGTACCTGAGGAAGCCAATTTGGTGGATTACATGAGAAAAATGTTAGAAGGACAACGAGGGAGAGTTCCAAACACTGATGATCCCATTTCTCCACAGGAGGACCCTAAAGTGGTACCTGGAGACTGGGTGTTGTTAAGAAGCATCAAGAGAAAACACTGGCATTCACCTAAATGGGAAGGGCCCCATCAAGTACTACTCACAACACCCACAGCCTTGAAAATTGGGGAAAGAAGTACATGGATTCATTTAACTCACTGTAAGAAAGTCATTTCTGCAGACACAGACAAACAGTAAGAACAGTAGGACAAGACTAGTAATAGTGTGTGAGCTTGGTGTTAAGATCCAGGTTAGACACGAAAGCTAGCAGAAGACATTAAGAAGCCACTGTTCTGAACATAGGTGTGCTGTAGAGTGCAGAAATGGCGAAAGAAAAAAACAAAAAGAACGAGGGTTTCTGGACCCCATGGACAGTCCTTGTTATGCTACTTTTCTTTTTTGGATTGGGCTTATTATTAAAAGCCATAAGCACGGGACATGATAATAAGGATCACCTCCGCAGATTGCAGAGACCAAAAAGAAGTAACGAAGACCCCAGTCCAATGATAAAATGCCACAGTACATAGCTGTGATAGGAACAATGCGTACCGATTTGGTGTACAAGCCTGCATTCCTAGAAATGCTTCTGTGGTCATCTCTGTACCATATAGTGCTCTTACCCATGGAATGCAGGATGGTGACAGAGGGACTAATTACGGAA
Organism: Thalassophryne amazonica; assembly: GCF_902500255.1. NCBI lineage: Eukaryota > Metazoa > Chordata > Actinopteri > Batrachoidiformes > Batrachoididae > Thalassophryne > Thalassophryne amazonica. The sequence continues at coordinate 27,368,437 of NC_047117.1, forward strand.
ATAGTTTCTCATGGTATATGACCAATGATCAACAAGATAAGAGATGGGAAACGTTGGTAGCCGATGAATGGAGTAGATGGACACCAAGATGGGCACAAACCGAGTGGGCTAGGTACCAGAGTCAAATTCTCAAAATGCATCAAACAGATGATAAGCTGTTTATAGTGGTGAATACCACAGAAAAAGGAACCATATTCCCACCTGATATAGAGGGAGACTGTTGGTTGTTCCTCCTTTGGGTATACAAACCAGGAAAAGATCCGTATTTTCATTTTTTCCTCTGTGAAACAGATAGAGTACAGCAACCAATATTGACCGAATTAAGTACGTCAAAGGGGGTGTCCATACAAGCAAAGGGGGTGTCCATACAAGCAAAGGGGATGTCCGTACAAGGCACAAAAGACATGAAGGCAGATGACTGGTTCCTAGTAACTACAGGAATTAGTGGACAAAATAACAATTGGCTTTTAATGGCAGAACAAGCAGGACTAGCAGCAAAGAAGGACTGTGTTGTATGTATGGGACCCAGACCTATATTACAGGTAATACCGGCAGCATTACCCAAAGACTGTCTGCTGACTGTTATGACACAGACATACATTACAGCAAACAACAAATGTTCTAAGTGGGACAAGAAGTATGATGACCCAGACACCGATGATGGTGACAATGATGACATCACCTCTGGGGTGTAAGCCTATAGAACATACCATGATGAACCTCTTAGTGAAAATCTCAAAAAGAAGTGCTAAGCTGGGTGATGCCTACTGTATGTTTAACAGGCGATAAACAGGAGGGGAATGTTAAAGATTTTGTATATATGTTATCACTGTTAAACATTTGTACCTTTGTCTTCTTTCTCATGAGAACGGTGTTGTTCTGTTTTGCACCAACCCTGAGAATGTACGTGTTATTCAACCTTGTTTTAGCATGCTGGGGTCAATCTGAACTGGGAATGAAGAGCTGGATGTACTTATTATTATTATACAACTTGTTTTTGTAGCCGCTAACGACTGCGAGTGAAGCATGATGGGGTCAGGCTGAACTGGGAGTAAAAGAACTGAAGGTTGTTTTGACTGTTGTGATGTGATGCTTAGTGTTCCAGGCAGATGCAGAACAGCTGATAACTGCAACAGACGAACGAGATGTGCTGACCTTCGACGATAAGAGTAAAAGAAAGAAACTGTTTTTCCTTACAGCTGCACTTATTGACGTATGTGTTTATGTTACGGGAAGAAACTTGTCTCGCGTTGTCCCCCCCCCTTAGGACAAGTTTTATGATGTAATGAGGGCTTCTCTAATAAAAAGAGCGGGAGCACAGGCCAGACTTTAGTGTAGCCTTGGTGTACAGCCTGGCTGCACTCCGCGCGAGATTAATTTGACTTTCTGTCTCACTGGTGTTTCTTGACTCTGTTTGTCTTGTCAAGGTTTTAAGAATGTTTGGAGGAGAAAATACCCAACACACATCTACGTCATGATCGAGATGAAGGGGTTTCTCGAAGTTATCCAGTGCCAAATTTGCGTCAGCGTCGTTATCTGTAAGCCAGGATTCCGTTATTGCTAACAGGCAGGCCTCCCTGAATTCATGTTGGAAACATTCATCAGAATCATAGACGGTAGGGGGATCCGATTCATGGCTTGTCTCCGCAGCCGCTGACGCGCGCCGCCCCTTTTCCCTCACTTCCTGGTTTTGCGAGGAGAAACATAGAGAGTTTTTAAAATAATCCGATAGATCAACTCTCGGTAAAAGGAGGTCCAAAGTAGGGTCCGCAGACAATGAATATTCCCATTGCAGAAGAAGATCCCTGCTATACTGGATCTGCGTAAACTCTCCAGTGGGAGGACTGAGGCTGCTGGCAGCATGACACAGTGTCCGCAGCAAAAACAGAGCAACAAGCTCTATTACCGACATAATGTTCAATGGACAATAAAAACAGGTCCTTCTCTTTAATGCACGTCAGAAACTGGTTACACACCTTGCATGCACTTATCTTCTTAACAGACAAGAAATTTCATCTCCCCTGGGATATCTCCCTCTAGTGTTAACCTCACAATAGAGTCTTGTATCATGTGGCCACCACTTACTTGCAGAGAACCCTATAGGCACAGCCCTCTGACCCTCTGAAATCACATAATTGCAGAAATATCCTATAGGCCCAAAATCTGTATAGCCCCTCACCAAAATTTGTCAGGCAAGATTCCTACGTGATTTTCAGACAACAGAGGCTAACAGCCCTCTGACCCTCTGAAATGACCTACTTGCAGAAATATCATAACTCCCAGACTTCATCAGGCTACCTTCTGATCATCATCAGACTCATCTGAAATTGATGACTTCCATACTGCCTGACTATTGAGGCTGCAAACCTCTGAATCACAGTTCCCGCATGACTCTGACCACAATCAGAGTGGAGCAACTGACTGCGTCACCACACATACACGGTGGACCAGCTCTCTTCAGGAATTTATCCCTAATCTTGGTTCCTTTCAAACTCAGTCACTGCACACTCAAAGTGGTGTTTTAATTCAACTCAACAAACAATAAACTTGAATTCCTTTAGTTCTTTCATTTAATATCTGCTTCCAGTGCCTGTCAACCCATCGCACCTGCCACTCCACATAATGGTAAGAACCATTCTTTATATCCTTTATATTTTAGGGCCCCTTCACACATAACACAAATGAGGCTGAATGGCGCACAAAGGAGGATTCAAACCGGGCTTGTGAAAATCTGAGCCGCACTCGAACGGCTCTTACAGCAGTCAGCACACGCACTCCACATTTGCGTCGTGCGTGTGCTGGAAACCCATTTGAACAGCAGTCAAGATGAGGTTGGACTGCCATCTGACCATGATTGCAACATTCATACGACATGTCAAACGCAGGTCAGACCATTCTGACCATGGTCACGCGGCTGCACGAATCGGGCACATTGAACCCTGGCCAAATGTTGCAAACAAGCCAGTCTTCACACCAGCAGCCGAATGTAGTATGTACGAAAGCAAATGAGTGAGTAATAGGGGTACAATTTGGGTGTACTACACTGACACCAACTCAAGCCTTACTCACAACTGATTGTGCGGGCTGCTATGGGCAGTCTATCGGGGAATAAATTGCAAAAACCATGCATGAGACCTAGGCATCACTTTCGTGTGTGCAGTATTTGAGAAGGTCACAGAATTACCATGGAGACGCCTTGTCCTGCACATGCAAACGGGTCTACCAAAAAAATCAAGAATGTATTCGCCACATACAGGGCCCATACTCCCATCGTACAACTGAACTAAGTCAGAAGCATGGCTAGTAGGGCTTTGTGATGACAGTAATGCCCGATCACACAGCAACAGCGATAAATGAAGGATAAAAAGTAAAAAATCATCAAGAAAAGGTGGATGAAAGATCCTGCACTTTTCCTGTCAAAAAAAAGCGTGAAAATCAAGCGAACTCAAACAGAACTTCAAACAAAATTTGTTGACAACATCTGTGAAGATTTCAATGAAGGATTGACGAAAGGAATGAAACAAAACCAAAACTAACAAAAGAAAAATGAAGCGAATGTCGACCTCGACGCTTTAAACAAAATCAAAACAAAACATTCACGATGACATGACCTAAAGTAGGTATAAAACCAAGCGCAGCCAGCCTTGTCCTCATTTCTGCAGTACTTGCAGGTGTGAGATTTTGTTTGTCTTGACACATTCACATTGTCTTCACATGTCTGTACCTTGTTATACTCTTTATCTGTGGTAGTACTTGTCCTGACAAGTACCGGTGACGAGTCCATGGCATCAGCCGTGGGGAACCGTCCGTATCAGATGAAGGCTACTCCAGAAGACACACACATGCAGGCACACGCAGGCCAGCCACAAATGGTTGAAAAATGTGTAAATTCTTAAAGTAGTTGATAAAATGTTCTTAATGCTTTTGTTTCTATATGAAAACGTTACATTTTCAAGGACATTCAACATTGCAATACAAGGATGTTTTGTTTAGCTTGTTGAAACTTTAGTTATTGATTCATTCAACTATTGTTGCGCTTGTCAACCTTTGTTCAATACGTTGGACTTGTGAGGTTGAATGAAGTTGGACGAAAGTCAAACGAAACGCTGATGTTGCGAAAAATAAGCAAATGATAAAAAACCCTCAAGAACGAAAGCAAAACAAAATACAGATGAATTGAGATTGTTGGTGGTATTTGTTCAAATCTTTCAACAGTTTAAAAATTCTGACAAAGCGCCAGCTGCAGGAATGAAGCTGAATGAAGTTTAAGCAATGCCTCCGAGAGTCAACGAAAGTCCAGATTTCTTGTTTCATTTGGGCTTCGTTGTCCTTCTTTAGTGCCAAACACGGTCGTTGTTTGGGTGATATGCTGCAGAGGTACTATACAAGTACTCCACACTTGCTATTTTTGCGGCATGCAAGACAGAAGTAGATCTCACATTCCACCCCTATGTGTGGCGTGCATATAGCACACACAACAGAAGTGGCAAAACTCCGTGTATATGTATATATTGGGGCGATCTTGTATCGTATTTATTTACAAAAAGAGGGGATGTGATCAGATGTGGCCTCCGTGGTGTTGAATACCAGAACTCTGTGCTATAATGCAGCACAGACCCACATGGCATGTTTTCATTCTGTCAGCACCTCAGACAGTGATGCAGCTTCGAGGAGCTTATCAAAAAGATATGTCACGCCCATACAAGGTATTTTTACTGTCGTAATATTGAATGATTTTCAGGAATAAAGTCATGAAAAAAATGTATGCACAGTACTTTCAGTATTACGGCTGAAGGTGCCAATGGCTGTCGCCATACCACTGCAAAATCAGAAGGTGTTGGACCTCCACAGGCAGGTGATAGCAGCTGAGGAGAGGCACGAAGCAGTGGGCCTTCTTTTCCACACACTCCTGGCTTGCCTCACATGCTAGTCAGGAGTGATTGGCACTTGTTAACCACCTGTGTTACTGGGCGGCCTGTACTCCTGGCTTACGGAGTTGGTAATTTGCAAGGCATACGTACTCCATAAGCACTGCTCACACGTGTCAGACATACGCCTGCCACGGGCTGATGACACAATATGACCGACACCTCGTACAAGTTGTGTACAGTATGTACTTGACTTGTACTATGCCTGTACTCTTTCACAAACTTCCCCCCATATTCCTGCGGCACGGAACTTACTGGGCTGTTCCTTTATATCAGATATTTGTAAGTACTAACCTCTTTGTGGGATACACTCCAGTGGGAGTGGTGCCTGAGACATCAATGAAGACTGTAGCATTTTGTTTGAGCAGTGATCTGATTCATGATCAAGCAGCAGTAACTCCAACTTCCTGTGATGTTAAAGAGAACAGCATCCATCTGGTTTTCCAGTTTGTGTAGTTACTCATTCACACACGGAAGCACTTATACTTACACATTCTCTTGAACAGGCTTTCATGTTAAAATAGCATTACGTTTTGTGGTGACTGGGACATTGCCATTCTATTTTTGCTTTTTTCTCTGAGCGACTCTTGCGAATGAGTCTACGTGCTTGACCCATTTAAACTGGTGTTTGGTCTTGAACAGTATACAGCTTTATGATGAAGTGGTATAGAGGAGGATTTTCTTAAAAAGAAGATCTAAAAGTTTAGCTTCAATTTGCCGGAAGGTACATCTGAGATGCAAGCCTGGATTTGATGTTTTGGTGAAAGAAAATCCTTCTCTGCTCCACTTTATCATGAAGCTGTATAACTCGGGATACAAAATACAAAACATGCACGATGCACAATTTGTCCAATCACAGCCAGAGAAGTCTGGGTTGTCTGGGTGCATTGGTGGCTTTCCCCCACTCTTCTTCTTGCACAGACACTCAGTTTTTGAGAACTATCTCACTCCATCCAGATTTACCATAGAGTGCCATACTGTTTGTCACTCACTCACTCATCTTCAGCCACTTATCTGGGAGTGGGTCACGGGGGCAACAGCTCCAGAAGGGGACCCCAGACTTCCCTGTCCGGGGCCACATTGACCACCTCTGACTGGGGGATCCCAAGGCGTTCCCAGGCCAGTGTGGAGATATAATCTCTCCACCTAGTCCTGGGTCTTCCCCAGGGTCTGCCTGGAACACCTCCCTAGGGAGGCGCCCAGGAGGCATCCTTACCAGATGCCCAAACCACCTCAGCCTGCTACTTTCAATGCAAAGGAGCAGCGGGTCTACTCCGAGCTCCCCACGGATGACCAAACTTCTCATGCTATCTCTAAGGTAGACACCAGCCACCTTCCTAAGGAAGCCCATTTTGGCCACTTCCCGCAGTCTAGTTCTTTCGGTCATGACCATAAGTGAGAGTAGGAACGAAGATTGACCAGTAGATCAAGAGCTTCACTTTTTGGCTCAGCTCTCTTTTTGTCACAACAGTACAATAGAGCGAAAGCAATAACGTCCCTGCTGTGCCGATTCTCCGGCCAATCTCATGCTTCATTGTCCCCTTACTCGTGAACAAGACTCCGAGGTACTTGAACATGGCCAGGAGAACCATGGAATCAGATTTAGAAGTGCTGAACTGACCTCAGCTGTGAACCAACTCAGTGAGTGTTGGAGGTCACAGCCTGATGAAGCCAACAGAACCACACCATATGCAAAAAGCAATGATGAGACCCTGAGCCCACCAAACTGGAAACCCTTCTCCCCCACTGGCTACGCCTCAATATCCTTCACATGAATATCACAAACAGGATTGGTGACAAGGCACAGCCCTGGCGGAGGCCAACCCTCACCGGGAATGAGTCCGACTTACTGCCGAGCACCTGAACACAGCTCCTGATTTGTGAATACAGAGACTGGATGGCCCTGAGAAGGGACCCCCTTACTCCATACTCCCACAGCACCTCCCACAATATCTCCCAGGGTACCCAATCATACACTTTCTCCAAGTCCACAAAACACATGTAGACTGGATGGGCATACTCCCAGGCACCCTCCAGGATCCTTGTGAGAGTGAAGAGCTGCTCAGTTGTTCCATGACCAGGACGGAACCCACATTGTTCCTCTTCAATCAGAGGTTTGACTATCGACCGAACTGTCTTTTGCAGCACCCTGGAGTAGACTTAGGCAGGGAGGCTGAGTAGTGTGATGCTCCTGTAATTGGCACAATACTGTTTATATTTCTTTATAACTGATGTAAATAAAGTCCAAGACATATTCAGTGACTTGTAAATGTTCATGTATCCATCCCCTGACTTGTGTGAAGAAAATTGGCAATAAAACTGATTATTTACAGGTATTATACCAAAGGAGCCCATTACATATGCAGCCCATCATCTTGGCTTTTATATTTTTTATTAATTTACTTCAAGTTGTACAGATTTAATTTCAGTTTAAGTTTCAGGAAGATAATATTAGAATTTTTTACTTTTTGTATTATTTTCTTTTTGTATTTGAAATGTGATAACTTAATTAAAATGTGTGAAATACCAAGGGGCTGAATAGTTTTGGTGGGCATTGTAGCTGCTGTTTTTAAACTACTCCCCAATAAAATATGTTAGTAATGTTTTCATCTTGAATTATTACTCCTTGTAAATCTGAGAGTCTGCATTACTGTTTCAAATATCACCCCTTTCTTGTGTTTTCAGGAAAAAAAACCCTGCAGTGCCTGTATACCAGATTTTTCTGAACATATTATTTTTCTTTTCTTTTGCTCTGTTATGAATATTCATTTGTCTAGTGCTGTGGAATATACGAGTACTTTATACGGAACATACTTTTCAATGACATCACTTGCAGCTTCACTTCAACAGAAGGAAGTTAGATTGTGAAACCTTTTGTTTTGACGGTAAGATTCTGTAAAATACACTGGAACATCTATTGTGTAAACTTCAGCTTGAGAATGAAATTCAGTTTTGCAACACAATATGTTGCAAAACTGAATAGTTTAGGCATGATCTGAGATCATATGAAAACAAATCTAACTTTTATAACAATTATGAAACAGAAGTTACAAAGGCATTTACGTAGAGTGATAAAGATCACCAACAGTGTGTATGGGTATTATAGAGGATATAAGTTAAAACAATATTTACTTAAATCTGAAATTTCATGAAATACCTGGAAAGGGGCACAGCATGCTGTAGAGAAGGATTTTCTTTAACCAAAACATCAAATCTAGGCTTGCATCTCAGATGTATCTTCTGGCAAAGTGTAGCGGAACTTTCAGGTCTTCTTTTGGAGAACTTCTCCTGGGTTGTCTGGGTGTCTTGGTGGCTTTCCTCACTCTTCTTCTTCTTGCACAGTCACTCAGTTTTTGAGAACTATTTACTCCATACAGATTTACTATAGTGTGCCATGCTGTTTGTATTTCTTCATAATTGTAAATTAAGTCCAAAAAAAGACATGTTCAGTGACTTGTAAATCTTCATGTATCCATCCTCTGACTTGTCTAAAGAAAAATGGGGAAAAAAAGTGATTATTTGCAGGCATATTATACCAAAGCGTTCCATTACTTATGCAACCCATCTTCTTGGCTTTAATATTTTTAATGAATTTACATTAAGTTGTAGAGATTTGCTTTCAGTATAAGTTTAAGGAAGATACTTTTATATTTTTTTATTTTTTTGTATTTTTTTTATTTGAAATGGCATAAATAAAATTAATATGTGTGAAATACCAAGTGTTCTAATACTTTTGGAGGGCACTGTACATTCAGATTACATTAAAAAGCTTTTGTCAACAGCTAAGGACTAAAAGAAACAGCAGTAAATTAAAACACCAGTGTCGCTTCTACGCCATCTGTGTCTTTGGTGGAAGCTATATTTTTGTTGGACTATACATTCCAATATCTTTGGCCCTCAAAAAAACCCTGTCCCTTCTGGAGGTCACAGAAACAACTAAATAAATAAAAAGTATGGTTTAGGGAGGTAGAACTATAGGATTTTTTTATCTACCTGTAGACATTTCACAATAAACATAAAAAATCAGGCAAATTTGGGGGGAAAATTGTTTTATGAATAGAGTTATGACTGTCGATAAAAAAAATACTTCAACAATCACAAATGTGGCACAATCAGTTCAATGTTTTAGTGTCATTCTCACTTTCTTCATAAGTGGGAAAATGTGACGTTAAAATTTGGCTGACTGGCCATTTCAGATGTCTGGACATGCTTTGGATTTCTTGATGTAACTAACGACTGTCACGTGGGTTTTGTGTGAGTCACATGAACACATCACTGTGTACACTCCTACAGATGTGAACATATAAAAAGTAAGGGGCAGTTGTACCAGATACCGTATTATCGTCAGATCTTCTGAGTCTCATAGGCACAGAGAGGTAAGACACGGAGCAGAGATTTATTTCAGCTTGAGATGTTACTGTGTGTTACACAGTATCATAAAATCAAATAATAGCATGAATTCTGTTCTTCTGAACATTATTTCCTATGATATGTTTGCTTTGTTTCTCTGGCATTTTTATGAGGACACCATTGTCTTAAAGGATTTCTGTGGTGGGTGTGTATGTGGTTCTTCTCATCACTGTGGATGATTGTTATTATTGTTTTCTCACCAGGATTCATTTTCATCCAGTTGAAAATGTTGCTTTATGAAGTGACTGTATTTACTGGTAACCTGTCTCTGGCTGCCACTTCCAACAACGTCTACATTAAGCTGGTGGGCACCGACGGGGAGAGCGATCGCACATGGCTTGTCTCCAATAGAATTCTTGCAACCTTCTTCAGAGAAGCGGTGAGTTTCAAATATTTTTTTCTGAAAATACTACAACTTGTCCCTTTAGTATAGGCTGTTGGGGATTTTTCGTGTACATTTCTCTTTGAGAGCCAAAACTTGCATTTTCACCTTACATATGATGAGGACATTCAAAAAAGCTTGGTTAAGATTTTCATCCGTGGTACGTTTTTTTCTGCAGCACGTTTATGCCATCACAGTCCATGGCTAATGGGTCGAAATTCAAGAATTCAGGTTTGACAGAATAACTAACAAGAAGACAGTATCAGAATGAAAAAATCACCTTTATCTATCATGTTTAGACATAGCATACACATTTGCTACATGATTTAATGTCATTAACAGCATTTTGTATCCAAAAACATTATTTTTTCCCATATTTTGGACTTATTTTGCCGAAAAATCACTTTCAGTTTGAAGGTCACCAAAAGGTTGCAAGCCTCCCTAGATACCACTTGTAAGCATACGTATAGAGGCCAACATTTGGGGAAAACTTCCTAATGGTGTCCTTTCATAAAAAATGCCTTCAATTTTGATAAGTAAGTAAGTTTGATAAGTAAAAAAATACAACTTCAAATTAACAAATGGCACCAAATATGACACAGAATCGATCATATGGAATATAAAGTCATATTATTAGCGAATTTTCGGCCACCAAGGCCTTCCTCAGGCACTATCAGTAGTGCCTGATGAAGTCTATTGAGTCTGTTGATAGTGCCTGAGAAAGGCCCTGGTGGCTGAAAATTCGCTAATAATATGACTTTATATTCCATATAAAAAAATACACCCTGACATCACACTCAGTTTCCTACTGTATACCATTGGAATTTTAGTACAAAAGCTCAAAAAAGAGGGCAGCACTAGTTGTTAGAGTCCCTTCTTGTTATGAAATCAAATAAAAGTACAATTCTTGATTTACATGAGATCACTGTGTCCATACACTAATGATATAAACATAATCTATTTCTGTTGTAGGCTACTAGTGAAATATGCTTGGGTTCGATAGACCTACACACCAGACATCCATGAAATCACTTCTTTTCCACTTAGGCCATTGTGAATCCAAAGAAGGCCTTTACAAATACATAAAGGTCAGAACAGACTGTGATGATGTAGATAAGATCATCCGTTATTAGTTCAGCTCTACTTTATAATAGCACATACAATAGCTTAGAGAAAGGTGACAAGATCACTTCACTTTCAAAACAAAGAGAAGAAAATGGCTTCTTCCTAAAAATAGAATGGCTTAAGGTTACAAGATGTGGGTCACTTGAAGAACAATAGATGGCAGCGTGGTCTTGGATATGCTTGGTTCTAGGGAAATGGATGGGGAACTTAGGCCTTACATGCATGTATTAGACATAGACCAACTTCATGTCTGCTGGGGCTATGTGGCGGACATTTTGGCAGCCATTTTGAAATAATGCAAATGAGGCAAAATTGAAAGGGGTTAAAATGGTGTCAGTGAACTTCCAGATAAAACACCCTGTACCCTAATAGCAAAATAAAGTTTCAATATCAATTATTCCATGAATTAGAACTAATCAGCTGATTTGGTAAATACCATTTTTTTGGGGTACGGGAAACTTTGGGTCACATTAACCCCCTCAATGACCCTGCAGTATACTGAAAATAAAAATTGAAAGTGTTTTTATTAAAAGGACCCCATAAGGATGTTTGTCACAAAAGCTGCCTTATCTTTGTATACAAATAGTCCCTAGGGAGGCTTGCAATCTTTTAGTGGCTTTCAAACTAAAAGTGATTTTTCGGAAAAATTAGGGTGAAAAATCTTTTTTTTTTGTCAAAATATTCTCTAAATGACATCTAAACATGGTGCAAATGTATACATGCTACATCTAAACATGACAGGTAAAGGTAATTTATTTACTATACCACTGTTGTCTTGTTAGTTATTCCGTAAGATATGAATTCTAGAATTTTGGCCAAATAGCACTGAACCATATGTTATGTGTCGATGCGGGTTGAGGAGCGGACCTGCGTCTGACGGAACCCAGCGCTAAAATAACCAGAAAGCGGTTCCAATAACAAAACAATTTATTTTTCCACCCTTTGGTGCATAACAACGTGTACAAACAAAAGCACGCTCTCCAGCGCCCAAAAGGATCGAAGCCCGGCGCTTCTGGACCCACGTTTACCGCCAAACACCCCCCAGGTGGACACGACAAACCGACTCTCTGCGAAGGATAGAAAAGGTGAGGTAAGTCAGCAGCTACAACTAATATCCTTCAAAAGGCACACACTATCAGCAACACATTCAGGTCTGTATTTAAACTTTATGTAAATGAGTAGCTTCTCACAACAGGTGGAGGATCATCAGTCCGCATGCCACAGCAGTGAGAAGCGAGCTGCATAATTCTCATCAAAGTTCAAATATACTGCGTAACAAAATACCAAGTTACTATTAACAATTAGTCAAACAATTAATCACCTCTGATGTGCGCTGACAGCATGTGTCCCTCACCCTTCCTCCTTCACAGGCACGATGTGTCAAACCCAGGCGCGGTCCTCAGCGTCTCACAAACGAAACATCACAAGGTCGAGTTCCCGGCAATTCTGCTTGAATCACACATGACTTAAATGCAGAACGCCATCTCATTATCTGCTTCAGCTGAAAGTCTTTAAGGTTACACGTGAGCAACATCCACAGGTGCTGCTCATCATGTTGATGAGGGTGAAGGACTCTTCTGCCAGCACCTTCTCCACAGACAATAAATCAGTTTGCATACCACCTGGAGAGCAAAGAAAAGAAAAGAACACAAAAACATCCAGCCACACCCTCCCAACACACAACAGTACCCCCCCTTTAACGGGAAGCCTCCCGGCGACCGAACAGACCAGGACCGAGAACAGCATCTCCCTCCGGGGTCCACGTCAGGAAGCAGACAGCGTAACACTCCCAAGGTTCACCACAGACAGCAGGACAGGGCACCGCAGCTGGAAGGCCAGCTGGCATCAACAAAAACCCCAAAACAGTCCCAAATACAACCCAACACACAAGAAAAACATAAAACCCACCCAAAACCTCCCCAGGGGACCGTCCCATCCAACCCCGGGAAGAAAAGAAAAACTCCCAAACGCAAAAAACCAACACAGCCCCACAAACATAAATGCATAAAAGAAAAATAACAAATAACCCCCCCAGAACGACTTGCAGAGCCCAACACCCCCCCAGAAGGCCTTTACCGTCGGTTCCAAAGAGGAATAGCCAAAACCGGAATCCCACAAAGGTCCCCAGGTACACATGGAGCAAACGGCGCCCCCCAGAGGACCGTACCATCAAACCCCAGGAGGCACCCTCCCCACAACCCAGGAACCCCAGACCCGGCCACACTTGGCTAGTCGGCCCCACAAGCCAATTCCCCCCCAGAGGACCGTCCCATCAACCCTGGAAGTGGAATCCGGAAGGAAACAAAAAACATCAAAGACCAACCCCCGGAGGACTACCTTAAACAACCCCGGGGGCAAATAAAACAACCGATAAGCCCTGTTACCTTCCCCGGCACCCCGAAAGACCCCAGGTCCCTCCCAGAGCCCCTCGGCGGCTCAATCTTGGCGAACGGCACAAAACAGCAAGCCGGGGAAGGGAACAGGAAAAACTAACCCGGCCCCAACCCCAAGGCGCAGCGGAAAACCGGAAATACGTCCGGTGTCTCAACCCGACTATACCCCAGCCTATCGGAGGGGTGGAACTACCGAAATGGCGAATGGCAACAGATCGGCCCACCCCTCCAACTGAGGCATGTTCCCGCTGCACCACACCCCGGCAACACCAATGACAAACGGTACAAAGGCCCACCGAGGCTGGAGTGAAACCGGGCCCTAACTAAACCAGAAAAAATGCCCCTAACAACCCCCCCCCCCTAGGTGCAGAGGTCTTCTGAGAATGCTCAGCGTGACCAACCTGCACCACCCCACCACCCACAAGACGAACGGTCTTGGGGCCAGTGAGGTTGGGGTTAGGGAAGTAGGGAAACAATAAAAACAACAAAACAAAATGACCCCAGAACCCAACAAAAAATACCTAAAGACACATAAAAAAAACAACGATCAAGTGAGTCCAGACGGGCTTCTAACCGCCTATCGTTCACTCCACCAGACACGCCTCTGACTCCCCAAACAAATTATAACCCCTTTCAAAGAAACAAAACATTAGCCCCTACAAGTTTTTTTTTTTTTTTTTTTTTTTGTGTATTATTTCGCCTGTCCCAGAACACCTGGAGATACGTCAGCATTATCTTTCTTGATGCTTATATGTCGGGGCAATACAGCGGCCTCAGCTCGTCCGAGCTGCATGGGCTCATCTGCAAGAGGAGCCAGAGGTCCCGTCGGAGGAGCCTCAGTGGGGCGAAGAAGAGGCAGCCCAGATCTGTGTCGGGGAAAGCCCCGAGACAAAAAAAACACGTTCTGATGGCCGCCCTCTCTCGCGTCCACGCTCCTTCATCCGATCATCTAGACGAATCACCAACGATATTAGCTCATCTAAATCGTTTGGCTCGTCACGGACTGCCAGCTCGTCTTTTAATGACTCATTTAACCCATCTACAAACACTCCTTGTAAAGCTGCGGCGTTCCAACCTGACTGAGCAGAAAAAAATCCGAAAATCCACGGAATACTCTGTCGCACTCCGCCTCCCCTGCCTGAGATTCAGCAACCGTTGGGCAACGGTATTCGTTTTCACCGGATGGTCAAAAACCAGTCGGAACTCCCGGGAGAAATCCTTAAAGGATCCTAACAATGGCGAGTTATTACGCCACAACGCTGTGACCCAAGCTAAGGCGTCACCTCGGAGCAAATTTGTCACATATGAAACACGGCTACCATCAGAAGAGAAGGAAGCCGGTCGCTGAGCAAAAACCAGAGAACATTGCATCAAAAACGAAGCACAGGCTTCAACGTCTCCTGCATAAGGCTCCGGATGACAAATAATCGGTTCGGACGCCGAATCTCTGGGTGACGGAGTTATCTGCACCGGTATCGATGGTGCCGCAGCTGGAGCAGCAGGAAGCGGAACGGCTTGCGCTGCAAGCTCCGTAACACGGGCGTCTGTTTGTTTAATTTGGTTTGTGAGATGCTGTAATTGCTCCCATATTTTCTCCAAGTGTTCTTGAACTCTTTCGGCGAATGGAACCGCCTCTGCCGCTGGGTCCATTATAGAATGGCCGAGAACTACTGTTATGTGTAACAGTAGTTACACATAACAGTTACAGTAGTTACAGTAGTTAATTATCTGGCCAATTTTCTTAGATCTTCCAAACCGTGACTATCCAGGGTTGGGACCAGGAAGCAGAGTTGTAGTCTTACACACCTCTCTGCAGCTTCTCTCCCCCTGCCATCCCCTCATTACACCATCCCCGTAGAGACGGTGCTTGCTCCCAGACTACCAATAACCAGCAAAAATCTATTTAATCATAAAAATTCAAAAAGAAAAAATAATATAGCACCTTCAACTGCACCACAGACTAAAACAGTTAAATGTGGTCTATTAAACATTAGGTCTCTCTCTTCTAAGTCCCTGTTGGTAAATGATATAATAATTGATCAACATATTGATTTATTCTGCCTAACAGAAACCTGGTTACAGCAGGATGAATATGTTAGTTTAAATGAGTCAACACCCCCGAGTCACACTAACTGTCAGAATGCTCGTAGCACGGGCCGGGGCGGAGGATTAGCAGCAATCTTCCATTCCAGCTTATTAATTAATCAAAAACCCAGACAGAGCTTTAATTCATTTGAAAGCTTGTCTCTTAGTCTTGTCCATCCAAATTGGAAGTCCCAAAAACCAGTTTTATTTGTTATTATCTATCGTCCACCTGGTCGTTACTGTGAGTTTCTCTGTGAATTTTCAGACCTTTTGTCTGACTTAGTGCTTAGCTCAGATAAGATAATTATAGTGGGCGATTTTAACATCCACACAGATGCTGAGAATGACAGCCTCAACACTGCATTTAATCTATTATTAGACTCTATTGGCTTTGCTCAAAAAGTAAATGAGTCCACCCACCACTTTAATCATATCTTAGATCTTGTTCTGACTTATGGTATGGAAATAGAAGACTTAACAGTATTCCCTGAAAACTCCCTTCTGTCTGATCATTTCTTAATAACATTTACATTTACTCTGATGGACTACCCAGCAGTAGGGAATAAGTTTCATTACACTAGAAGTCTTTCAGAAAGCGCTGTAACTAGGTTTAAGGATATGATTCCTTCTTTATGTTCTCTAATGCCATATAACAACACAGTGCAGAGTAGCTACCTAAACTCTGTAAGGGAGATAGAGTATCTCGTCAATAGTTTTACATCCTCATTGAAGACAACTTTGGATGCTGTAGCTCCTCTGAAAAAGAGAGCTTTAAATCAGAAGTGTCTGACTCCGTGGTATAACTCACAAACTCGTAGCTTAAAGCAGATAACCCGTAAGTTGGAGAGGAAATGGCGTCTCACTAATTTAGAAGATCTTCACTTAGCCTGGAAAAAGAGTCTGTTGCTCTATAAAAAAGCCCTCCGTAAAGCTAGGACATCTTTCTACTCATCACTAATTGAAGAAAATAAGAACAACCCCAGGTTTCTTTTCAGCACTGTAGCCAGGCTGACAAATAGTCAGAGCTCTATTGAGCTGAGTATTCCATTAACTTTAACTAGTAATGACTTCATGACTTTCTTTGCTAACAAAATTTTAACTATTAGAGAAAAAATTACTCATAACCATCCCAAAGACGTATCGTTATCTTTGGCTGCTTTCAGTGATGCCGGTATTTGGTTAGACTCTTTCTCTCCGATTGTTCTGTCTGAGTTATTTTCATTAGTTACTTCATCCAAACCATCAACATGTTTATTAGACCCCATTCCTACCAGGCTGCTCAAGGAAGCCCTACCATTATTTAATGCTTCGATCTTAAATATGATCAATCTATCTTTGTTAGTTGGCTATGTACCACAGGCTTTTAAGGTGGCAGTAATTAAACCATTACTTAAAAAGCCATCACTTGACCCAGCTATCTTAGCTAATTATAGGCCAATCTCCAACCTTCCTTTTCTCTCAAAAATTCTTGAAAGGGTAGTTGTAAAACAGCTAACTGATCATCTGCAGAGGAATGGTCTATTTGAAGAGTTTCAGTCAGGTTTTAGAATTCATCATAGTACAGAAACAGCATTAGTGAAGGTTACAAATGATCTTCTTATGGCCTTGGACAGTGGACTCATCTCTGTGCTTGTTCTGTTAGACCTCAGTGCTGCTTTTGATACTGTTGACCATAAAATTTTATTACAGAGATTAGAGCATGCCATAGGTATTAAAGGCACTGCGCTGCGGTGGTTTGAATCATATTTGTCTAATAGATTACAATTTGTTCATGTAAATGGGGAATCTTCTTCACAGACTAAAGTTAATTATGGAGTTCCACAAGGTTCTGTGCTAGGACCAATTTTATTCACTTTATATATGCTTCCCTTAGGCAGTATTATTAGACGGTATTGCTTAAATTTTCATTGTTACGCAGATGATACCCAGCTTTATCTATCCATGAAGCCAGAGGACACACACCAATTAGCTAAACTGCAGGATTGTCTTACAGACATAAAGACATGGATGACCTCTAATTTCCTGCTTTTAAACTCAGATAAAACTGAAGTTATTGTACTTGGCCCCACAAATCTTAGAAACATGGTGTCTAACCAGATCCTTACTCTGGATGGCATTACCCTGACCTCTAGTAATACTGTGAGAAATCTTGGAGTCATTTTTGATCAGGATATGTCATTCAAAGCGCATATTAAACAAATATGTAGGACTGCTTTTTTGCATTTACGCAATATCTCTAAAATCAGAAAGGTCTTGTCTCAGAGTGATGCTGAAAAACTAATTCATGCATTTATTTCCTCTAGGCTGGACTATTGTAATTCATTATTATCAGGTTGTCCTAAAAGTTCCCTAAAAAGCCTTCAGTTAATTCAAAATGCTGCAGCTAGAGTACTGACGGGGACTAGAAGGAGAGAGCATATCTCACCTATATTGGCCTCTCTTCATTGGCTTCCTGTTAATTCTAGAATAGAATTTAAAATTCTTCTTCTTACTTATAAGGTTTTGAATAATCAGGTCCCATCTTATCTTAGGGACCTCGTAGTACCATATCACCCCAATAGAGCGCTTCGCTCTCAGACTGCAGGCTTACTTGTAGTTCCTAGGGTTTGTAAGAGTAGAATGGGAGGCAGAGCCTTCAGCTTTCAGGCTCCTCTCCTGTGGAACCAGCTCCCAATTCAGATCAGGGAGACAGACACCCTCTCTACTTTTAAGATTAGGCTTAAAACTTTCCTTTTTGCTAAAGCTTATAGTTAGGGCTGGATCAGGTGACCCTGAACCATCCCTTAGTTATGCTGCTATAGACGTAGACTGCTGGGGGGTTCCCATGATGCACTGTTTCTTTCTCTTTTTGCTCTGTATGCACCACTCTGCATTTAATCATTAGTGATCGATCTCTGCTCCCCTCCACAGCATGTCTTTTTCCTGGTTCTCTCCCTCAGCCCCAACCAGTCCCAGCAGAAGACTGCCCCTCCCTGAGCCTGGTTCTGCTGGAGGTTTCTTCCTGTTAAAAGGGAGTTTTTCCTTCCCACTGTAGCCAAGTGCTTGCTCACAGGGGGTCGTTTTGACCGTTGGGGTTTTACATAATTATTGTATGGCCTTGCCTTACAATATAAAGCGCCTTGGGGCAACTGTTTGTTGTGATTTGGCGCTATATAAAAAAAATTGATTGATTGATTGATGTGTCGACGCGGGTTGAGGAGCGGACCTGCGTCTGATGGAACCCAGCGCTAAAATAACCAGAAAGCGGTTCCAATAACAAAACAATTTATTTTTCCACCCTTTGGTGCATAACAACGTGTACAAACAAAAGCTGTGTCAGTCTGGCCGAGTGAAGGATGGCACGCTCTCCAGCGCCCAAAAGGATTGAAGCCCGGTGCTTCTGGACCCACGTTTACCGCCAAACACCCCCCAGGTGGACACGACAAACCGACTCTCTGCGAAGGATAGAAAAGGTGAGGTAAGTCAGCAGCTACAACTAATATCCTTCAAAAGGCACACACTATCAGCAACACATTCAGGTCTGTATTTAAGCTTTATGTAAATGAGCAGCTTCTCACAACAGGTGGAGGATCATCAGTCCGCATGCCACAGCAGTGAGAAGCGAGCTGCACAATTGTCATCAAAGTTCAAATATACTGCGTAACAAAATACCAAGTTACTATTAACAATTAGTCAAACAATTAATCAACTCTGATGTGTGCTGACAGCATGTGTCCCTCACCCTTCCTCCTTCACAGGCACGATGTGTCAAACCCAGGCGCGGTCCTCAGCGTCTCACAAACGAAACATCACAAGGTCGAGTTCCCGGCAATTCTGCTTGAATCACACATGACTTAAATGCAGAACGCCATCTCATTATCTGCTTCAGCTGAAAGTCTTTAAGGTTGCACGTGAGCAACATCCACAGGTGCTGCTCATCATGTTGATGAGGGTGAAGGACTCTTCTGCCAGCACCTTCTCCACAGACAATAAATCAGTTTGCATACCACCTGGAGAGCAAAGAAAAGAAAAGAACACAAAAACGTCCAGCCACACCCCCCCAACACACAACACCATAATCGAAAATTGGGAGCTGCAGAAAAAACGTACCACAGACAAAAATCTTAACCAAGCTTTTTTGAATGTCCTCATCATAGGTAAGGTGAAAATGCAAGTTTTGGCTCTCAAACAGAAAGGTACACGAAAACCCCCCCAGAGCCAGGACTACTTCACTTTTAGGACAGATATGCTATGACAGCAACTGTCGTGATTTTACATTTGGTTTTAATAATTTGGCCTTTGGAATTGAAATATAACATTCAACATGTGCTTGTACTTTTAGATTTTATTCAAGTGATCTTTCCATTTTGGAAATGCAGCCATTTTCTTACACATTCCCAAATTTTTAGGGAGTACGTCATCGATCTGATGTCATTATGCAACTGCTGAGCATGTGCAGAAAGTTCCAAATGTGGATAATTGACTGACAACATTTTTTCAAGTATTTTCTTTTATAAACAATGAAGAAATGAACAAATTTGGTGTTATGAAGTTATTTTTTCCAAAGACATATCTTGAATATAGTCATGCGAGGTGGGGTGGGGGGTTGCCTTATAATTCATTCATTCATTCATTTTGCCCCGTCGCTCCTCTCAGACCATAGGCCGCTGACAACAGTCCACCAGATTCCTCAGTCCTGGGCTGCCCTCTCCAGTTGTTTCCAGGTGTATCCCATCTTCTTTCTATCTTCCTCAAGGTCCTGTCGCCAGGTGTTTCTTGGCCGTCCTCTTTTTCATTTTCCTTGGGGGTTCCCAGCACCTGTCTGGTGATGTTACTAGTTGGTTTCCTCAGGGTGTGCCCAATCCATCCCCATCATCTGCCTTATAATTGCCGCGGCCTCAACTTTACCTAAATTCTGGGTCTTTTAGTGAAATTTAGGGCTAGTGGCCGGTGATCACCTTAGTATTTCTCTGTTTTTCTTGTTGTTTAATGCTGACAAATTATACAGTATTTGTTGTCTTTCTGATGCCTGATTCTGTTTTTTCTCTCTGTTTAAGGTGCAGCTCCATCCAGAGATGGGAGTTGTGTTCGTGTTGGCGATCCTCCTGTCCTGTGCGCCAATTGCATTTCTTGTATATTCATTTGTGAATTGTTCTGTAATTTATGTTTTGTAGCATGGCCCAAGCAGAGGGTCACCCTTTTGAGTCTGGTCTGCTTGAGGTTTCTTCCTCAGAGGGAGTTTTTCCTTACCACTGTTGCTCTGGGGGTTGGTAAGGTTAGACCTTACTTGTGTGAAGCGCTTTGAGGCAACTCTGTTGTGATTTGGCGCTATATCAATGAAAATAAATTGAACTGAATTGAAACTGAAATTATAATTAGGCGCAGCTTATATTTGGGCCAATATAGGCTATCTCAGCTTATCTCACTTGATACAGTGCAGTCGTCATTACGTAAGTGCTATGCAGAAAGTTCCACATGTGGAGAACTGACTAATTGTATGAGGACATTTTTCTCCAATTAGTATCATGTAAAAACAAAATTTTGTGTTCAGAAGTATTTTTTTTCCAAAGACATATCTTGAATATAGACACGGGGGTGGGGGTCTTATAATGAGCCGCATTTTATACTCAGGCCAATATGGGATTCCTCAGCTTATTTCACTTGATACAAAGCAGTTGTAGGAGGAGAAATCATTAATTCATTTTCTATACTTGCTTATTTTAATTAAGGGTCCCAGGCCGGCAGTCAATCACAGGGTCAGGTGACATTAATTTGGAAGTATTGTGGCATCTGATGGCCACCACAGTTTTATTATGTGGTGGACAGGGAGTCTTTTGTTGACTGCTATCTTCAACCTCACCATTAGATGCCACTAAATCCAACACAACCTTCTGCACTATAGCTTTAAAGCTAACTAATGTGTTGCCGGTGGGGATCCATGGGTTTTAGATTGGGTAGTGTTTATAAAATAGGTAGGTGACATTTTTCAAGGGTGGTAATAAATTATGCAAAGTTTCTATAATGAGTTGGAATGGTGTGTGAGTCCACAATGTTTTTAGAACCTGAGACCTTAGAACTCAACAGTTTTTAGAAGAACTGAACCCTTTTATTTCCTGTTAATTACATCATTTTTAAATGTTAATTTACTGTCTTGATGTATTCATAAATTGTTTAGGTTTTTGTTATCATATACACACCATTATTACTTTATTATTATGTCTATTTTGTCATTTGACTTTTAAATGGACTTTCATGGAAATACGTGTTTTCTCTTTCTTGTGTCATTCATGTATTTTTTAACGTATTTACATTTATACTATGTACTTACATTGAAATTATTAAATAAAATCATGCACACACACTTTTAATATATAGATTATTTACTGCCCTCTGCTGGAATCACATGTGGGTAAAGAATGTAATTATCAGTGTCCATTGTTCAGTGTTGTTAGACAATATCTGTAGTTTCTCCAAAAATATTAGTCCAATTAGCTTTTGTTTTGGCAGCATTCATCCTTGACCCAAAATACATAAGCATACCAAACAGCAAAAGTCAGCTCTCCCCAGATTGTCCGTAAACAAAGTTATACACACGCATGCACACACGCATGCACACACACATGCAGAACTTTTTGTCTTTTCTGCATTCTGCTGCAAGCAGGTGCTTTTACTTTTACACACCCACAATGAGAGATGTGGTGGACAAACGCACAACACTTTTCACTCATGGCAACGGCAACATGACACTTAACTAAACTGACTAAACCAATTGAACTACAAAAACACTAAATCAGTAACACTAACAGCACTGTTAAATGAACATGAACCACAATAACAACATTTAAAACCCCAAACCCAGAACTCCCATGGTGCATTGCAGCACAATATCCATTGTTCACTGTTCTTAGCTAAAATCCCCAATTTCTCCAAAAATATTAGTCCTATCAACTTTCCATTTTCGCAGCATTCGTCCTTGACCGAAAATACATAAGCATACCATACAGTAAATATCCGCTCTCCCCAGTTTGTCCATGATCGAAGACGCGCGCACACACACACACACACACACACACACACACACACACACACACACACACACACACACACACACACACACACACACACACACACACACACACACACACACACACACAGAGGCCACTTGGCCATTATAATATAGATTATTGATACACAGATGTGATACCTAAACCCTTGGTTGTCAAATGTGCTTTTATCTTCATATCTTGCACATTTTCCACTCTCATTACTCCACGTGACAGTTTTTCGTGTCTGGTGCCCTACTTCACTTTTCAAGCTGATGCTGATCCAACTCAACAAAAAACAACTGCCTCTGTTCCCAGAAGATTCTTGGTTCTGTGCCAAGGTGCAAGTCAGATCTCCAGAGGGACACACCTATACCTTTCCTGTCTACCACTGGATCACAGACAGTGAAGTTCACTATTTTCGAGATGGAAAAGGTTGTGAACCTGTAGGATTTCACTGGCTGTAGAATGTACATTGAACTAATCCTTGATCAGTTTGGTTTTCATTGTGTACCTTATCTTCTTTAAAGCTCTGAAAATCTATGAAGACAATCAGAATCTTGGAGTCTACAGTAGGAAGAAGGAGCTGAAGCAGACAGCAGAGGACTATTGGTGAGGATCTTACATCCAAACTGTGTACACTTTGAGATATTTATGACTCATGAAGAATGAGTAACAAGTAAACACCATGCAGGTCTACAATAGTTTAGGAATGGGCATAGTGTATGAATACAGATCCTTGCACACTTTAATGTTATTTAGAGAATTATTTTCTTCGAGTAATTGCTGTAATGAGGTTTCACCTGTTTAATGTTCACCAGTTTTCTTTTCTATGGGTTTTTTTCCTAGTTGGGATGTTTATAAGGAGGGGATACCTCATTGCATCAGAACGGAAGGTCCACTTTCACTGCCAAGTGAGGTCCAGTTCTCCTTCACCAAGACAACAGAGTTTTTCTTCACTGCAGCTACAGGGTAAAGTCCTTAGATTCTATCACACACCAGAGATTTTTGTAATGTTGTCACAGGTCACGTTCTGGATGAATAGTCCACAATTCAGGGGGCATTTTGTGCACAGAAATTTAATTGCTAAGCCAAAGGGAGAGTTGATCAAATTTGGTGTTTTTCCCTTTTATGTCTTTGGTGATCATTCATGCCTTTCATCCATCCATTTTCGATAACCACTTATTCCAGGTAAGGGTCACGGGAAGGCTGGAGCCTATCCCAGCAGTCATAGGATGTGTGGCGAGGTACACCCTGGATAGGACGCCAGTGTATCGCAGGGCCACATATAGCCACACAAACACATGCACACCTACGGTCAATTTACCTAACCAGCATGTCTTTGGATGTGGGAGGAAGCCAGAACATCTGGTGGGAAGAGGAAAACATGCAAACTCCACACAGAAAAGCCCCATATGGGAAGTGATCCCACGACTTTCTTGCTGGGAGGCAACAGTTCTAACCACTCGGCCACTGTGCTGCTACGTGCATGCCTTATAATGTCATAAACATCTGTACACTTCATGGTAGCTGTTGACATAGATGTGATCGAGCAGAGCTCTGTTGTGAGATATGTTGCATATTGTGTAATTTTTGATATGTGATTTGTTGTTGGCAGTAAATTTGTGTTAACATTCCTAGGATGTAAATGTGTAGCGAGTACATGGGTGAGGGGGCTTGTCAGAATTATATTAGTTGGTGGAGGTACACACTGTCATATAGCCAATTAGTTTCTCTCAATTTCTGTTTCAATATAGGCTGACTGAGCTCAAGCTACAGGGGCTGGCTGACTGCAAGGAGCCTTGGCAAAATATTGATGACATTCACCGCACGTTCTCCTGCCACCAGACTGCCATATCAGGTACCGTGCAGGCACCATGCATGCGCGCAAGCACGCGCGTAAGCACGCACGCGTGCGCGCACACACACACACACACACACACGCACACACACACACACACACACACGCACGCACACACACGCACGCACGCACGCGCACGCACGCACACACACACACACACACACACACACACACACACACACACACACACACACACACACACACACACACACACACACACACACACACACACACACACACACACACACACACACAAATATCCATAGGGCTGACAGAAGAAGTGTGAACTGGCAGCCATTGGAAGAAAGCAAGGAACGTAAAATGCCTATCACTAGTAAATAGCTCTATGCTCTGAGAAATTAAGTCATAATCATAGGGAAATTAGCTTGATTTCACCTGCTGCTGGTCAATGCTCAGAAATGTCAAGCTGTGAGGAATGTGGCCTTTGATGACATCATGTACAGTAACGGCCCCTCGAGGGCCTCTATTGAAATGAATGGGGAAAACCCAAATTTTTGACAGTGTGAAATCAGGTTTTTTGTGTACTTTGATGGGAAATACTTCAAAATGGATAAAATGTGTATTTTGCAAAGATGTAGTCACATGACTAGTGCTGGTTATTGGGTGAACAGATTTTCCAAAGATAATATTTTGAGGAGGAAAGTGAGAGGTTTTTTTAATAGTGCGTCTCATACAACCAGTACAAGTGAAACCCGGCACAGCGTGATAATGGTATTCAAAACCACAGATTTGATCCTTTCCTTTCGTGTTGCCAGGAGAAAATTCTTAACAAACTGTACTTCCTCTTCCAAAAGCGTGGAACGGGCCATGTTTGTGGTTTGTGCCGTGGCATTGCATCACGCCACGCTAACCTAAGCTGCTACATTCAGGACAGTCTCACTGAGGAAGCTGCTTCTGTGATCATGGAGTTGTACAGAAAGGCGATGATGAGTGATTCCTGTTAACAGGAGAACTGGACATGAACCAGCTCCCACCTCTTTCAGTTACTGGCTTAGCGGCGCTAAACTGATGGCTAAGCTAAGGGCTACCGAGAGCCCCCAGTGACACCGGATCCACCATGTGGGAAAGGCTTACGAATAGATGTTGTTTTCCTGTCGACAAAAGGCAGCGCCACACAGTGGAACAGCAATTCTACATGGCTGTGTGTCTGTAAACACAGCAGGAGTGAAATTAGTGACACCACTTTCACAGTATGCAATTATTATTCAGTCTTACTGAGACATATGCATTGTTGTTGGTTTTTTTTTAATACTCTGCGAGTTACAGAAAGGCAAGACGGACATCTGTTGATCATAAAATACAAGAGTTTGATTTGAAAGCCAAATTAAAGCCATATTACATTTGGAGACAAAAACAGCCCAGATTGACTGTGTGTACTGGTGTAAGTCATGAAGTGGACACAGGTGGAGTGACCTTCAGGCAGCACCTGAAGTTACATCACTTTTACGGCTAAAAATAGCTCTGAATCTGTGTGCATTTTTCAGATGCTGTATGGCTAATTTTATTTTTTTTATCAATTACATCAGGATTCGCACAAGTTAAAGACTTGGAAGTAATGATTCAAAATCTGGTATATATTTTTTTAAACATAGTGTTGATTGGAGTGTGATATGCCCTTTTACCCTGAGAGCCCTAAGGGCGTTTTCTCGATGTTACCACACCTTCAGTACTTTCTTTTTGAATGTACTTGTTTTTAGAATTATGCCAGTGAGCTGCACATCAAAATGTTCAGAACAATCTCAGCTTTGTAAATGTGAGGCATGTAATTGTCCAGAATACTGTGTCAAGATGCATTTTGTCTCTAAATCTGAAAATGTGAAAGGATTTTTACAAATTGTTCAAATCTCGCATCATTAGGACTCAGAGCTGATGAACAACCTGAAAGCAAGTAATGTAATCAACTGCATGAAGGACAGGTGTACAACAAAAGAACCAGTCAGGAATTACAGCCATTTTTATACAGCGTCCCTCCCTCCATTTTTTGAGCCCGTGAGTAATTGGATAGACTAACTACATGGAAAATTTCTAATACAAATCATCACTATTACACTTTTATCGTTATTTGTTAGACAATCGGGATGAATATGTAAACATTTCCAACGTCACTGAATGCATCTTGGACTTGATTTACATAAATCATTAAGAAATGCAAAGTGAATCTTACTATATGGTAAATTTGCAAAGAAAACTGACTGGCCATGTAAAAAGGAGAGTCATGAGAGATGCCACCAAGAAACCCATGACAACCCTGAAGCAGTTATAGCTTTTTGTGGTGGTGATTAGAGAAACTGACTCATAAATAATGGGACACGGGAGTGCTCGATAAAAACTGAGTGGAAAAACTAGACGCTGCAGCTTATCGATAACACAAGTGCATCAGTAAAGCTATAGTTTACAAGCTAAGCCTTTTGTTAACAGATTATGTCGAGGAACATTGGAAGGAAGATGCGTTTTTTGGCTACCAGTATCTAAATGGAGTCAACCCCATGTTGATCCAACGCTGCAAAGCCCTGCCAAAGAATTTCCCTGTCACTGATGAGATGGTGTTCCTGCATGGTACAAAATGCCTGGCTACAGAAATGCAGGTATGCTTTTATTTGGTGTACTGATTGATTGTTAGTTTGAGGGATGAGTTCCTATGTCCATGTTTTGTCACTGGACATATAATATGTGAGAATGGTATTTGTTTCAATTAAATTATACAATAGTTGTAGTGTAATATTCACACTGCACACACTGTTATTCAACTTGTTTCTGATCTTCACTGTAACGGGTTGTTCTTTAAAACAGAATGGCAACATATTCCTGTGTGACTACAGTCGTCTAGATGGACTAGAAACAAACACCATCAATGGGAAGAAGCAGTACTTAGCGGCTCGTCCTGCTACACAAAACTCCTGATGACAAGATGGTGCCAATCGCTATTCAGGTGAACTTTCATTTTCTAAACCCACATGTTCTAATTACGGGTCATGCATGTGAGAGAGAGAACATGCAAACTCCTCACAGAAAGGACCAGGTCAGAAGCAAACCTGGGAAATTTCTCGCTGTGAGGTAACGGTACTAACCAAATCAAATCAAATCAAATCAATTTTATTTATATAGCACCAAATCACAACAGTTGCCCCAAGGCCCTTTATATTGTAAGGCAAAAGCCATACAATAATTACAGAAAACCCCCAACGGTCAAAACGACTAAGCCACTAAGCCATCCTGCTGCCCTCTCAGCTGAACGTACTGCTAATACTCAGGAATAATTCTGATACTTTAATGTTGATAAAGCAGAGCACCATTCAAACTAAAGGTGTTACATATGATTCCTTGAGAACCCTGACTGTTCTTTGCCGGTGTCACCGACCAAACGGCCCTCCTCTAAAAATCGGTCCGCCCTGCTATCACTGTTCCTTCACTGCTCATGCTTCTGAGACTGAATCTGAGTCTCTACACCCAAAGTGATCAAAGGGAATAATGTAATTATTAACCATGAGATGACAAATGAAAACTTCAGAAATCATTCTAAAGTCAGTTTTTAGCAGAAACAAGGCCGTTTTAAGCTTAAGAAAAAATGAGGCATTAATAGGTGAATCGCTACTGATGCTCCAAAATGACGTAGGCGCAGCAGCACGTCAGACTCAGACGTGGTGCTGTGGCACTCCGATTGCTCCCTTGTCTGTTATTTTGAAATAATGCTGAATTTATGTGGAAATCATTGTTGTACAAAAGCTTCAGATGTCTGTCGCTGAGATACTTGCTGACTGGAGTACAGTTTGAAGCAGAAACGAGGTGATAATCGATGAATAGCTGCTGACGGTCAGAAATGACGCTGCTGATGCTCCAAAATGACGCATGCACAGTGAGGGCAGAGCGGACTGATTTTTAGGGAGGACCATTCGGTTGGCGACACCGGTAGTAGGCATGGAGATTATACTTACTGAATGATACATGTTTAACTCTTGTTCAAAATAAAATCAGTGTGGAGTCATTCTGCAAGGTTGGGTTTCCAAACCAGTTACTTTGGACTGAATCATTCAAGTTCATTATTTATACAGTTAAGCATAAACAAGGCCTAAACCAGCGGTGTCCAAAGTATTCCAGAAAGGGCCAAGAGGGTGCAGATTTTCTTTGTAGCCACTGAGTCCAGGAGGTGATTTCATTGATGAACTTATCCCATCAGCTCAAAGTGATGTTAATCTGATAAGTATACCGTGTGGGGTGCACACCTGTGACATTTTGTTGTAAACCTGTGGCAGGGTGTTTGTTAAGGGCCCCTTCACACATAACACATCTGCGAACCAAACACGGAATGGGGAACCACGAACCATCCTCCTCCGGTTGTGAGGGACGCACAGTCGCACAGGCATGCATGACACATCAGCGACGGTTTTGTGCATGTACACGAGCATGCACGAACACAGTGCGAGCATCTGGAAGGTGTTGCACCACATCGTGCAGCTAATGTGGAGAAAAATAAAATAAAAACCAGCTATATAATTAGTGAAAATCACTGGGTTGATATCAATAATAAATAAAAAGGAACGCAATACAGAACCCTGCCATTAAATAACCTTGGTTAAATAAAAATAAATGCCACTCACTGGATTCGAATCTACAATTTATAAAAGCTCAGATTAGCAGACGGGAACTTTACCACTGCGGTACAATCACTGTCTTATTTTAGTTTTTTTTAAGAGCAAAACGTGCTGTAATAACTGACAAAACGGCATTTGTTATGGCATATTTTTGGTTATACGTGACTAAAAGTGGCGTATTTGTGGCAGTGTTGGCTTGTCTTATTGTCATAGTCCTGCAGCACGTGTGTTGTCGGACACACGTGACATTCAGATCGCCTGCTGCATGATCCGACGATCTGTTTCACATGCAACAGTCTGCCGAAGTGCACTGTGTGTGGCCACTGCAGCCCGGCTTTGTGCGCTCAGACGTGGTTGTCTGGCCTCCTTGTGATCATGTCTTTTAATACATATCAGCATGTCATGCAAGTGTGCTCTCCCCCTGCACGCCACGTGTTGGGGGAGCGGTGTGGGGGGGGGGGTACATGAAACACATGCTATGGCACGGGGGGGGGGGGGGGGGTGACACATGCGCACACATGCACGCCATATGTGTTTGTTTTTGCAACCCCACACTCATGGGGGCACTTAGACAAATTACACATCCAGCTTGAAAGTGATCATCTGCTCACTGTTTTTGTGCTAACGGTCCAAATAGCCACACACTTTCTAAGTGTCATGTGTCAAGTGAGCGGTGCTGGATGTTCGTGTGTGTCCCCTGGAATTTCGCCAACACCTACCGTGAGAGGGATTGAATGGGCTATCACAGGGCACTCTCTGTCTTTCAGCCACTGGTGTGTGCCAACAGTTGTAGCGACAAGTGTGCGAGGCATTGGATGGAGCTCTGATTTTTCATGAATGACATGCAATTCCTCCTTCATGCGATAATCGGCTTCAGTCATGTTATGTGTGAAGGGGCCTTAACTCCCGGTGTGACTGGGCCTTCATCAAGCAGAATGTACCACAACATCACTTAAATTTTGTGGGGTAATAAATGGAACATGTGATGACTTATTTCTCATGATCACTTTTCTTCCTCTGCAGCTGAAGCAGAAACCAGCAGAAGACAATCCAATCTTTTTGCCAACTGATTCTGAGTATGACTGGCTGACAGCAAAGCTTTTTGTCAGAGGTGCGGATTTCAATGAACATCAACTCAATGTTCACCTGCTGCGCACTCACCTGCTGGCTGAAGTTTTTGCAGTGTCAATGCTTCGCAACCTACCCATGGTGCATCCTCTCCACAAGGTGAGCAAGAGAAGATACAGAATTATTACATTTAAACTTTTTTTTTCATATTACAGATTTTTTAAATTTGCCTTTTACCTTGTCGTCTTCATTTTAAATGGTAATAATGTGATAGTTTGTGACTTATCCCTTCTTTTCTTCAGCTCCTCATTGCTTACACTCGCTACACTCTGCAGATCAACGTCTTAGCCCGAACTCTTCTCATATCAGAGGATGGAATTTTCACAAAGGTATCAAATGACATGCATTATTATTAGACAGGTAGCAATTCAATGTTTTTCTTTGTGCCTTTAAAAATATCTGCTGTATATTTGTCTGTTTCCTAGTTTGCAGCATCTGGCGGAGAGGGAATGATGACCTTCCTGAAGAGATCACTGTCTTCACTCACCTACACCTCACTCTGTATACCAGATGACATCGCCGAGCGTGGTCTGGAGTCTGTGCCGAAATTCTACTACAGAGATGATGGGCTCAGAGTTTGGGACATCATCCACAGGTACTGTTGGCCGCCTTGTACCATACTGAAGCTCGTGACATACTTAAGGTCACAATGTCAACAAGTTACAGTTGGGTGATGTTTTTTTTTTTTTAATTTGTCAGCGAAAGATCATTAGTGTTTACAAGGAGCATTGCCATGTAAAAACGAAGCACATGCTTTCTTAATTTAGTTTCTACAAATGTAGGATTGCTAATTAAAAGCACATGCACAGCCTGACCAATCAAAACACAATGGCTTGCGGTTATTCAAGCGTTCCAAAACCTGTGCAAAAAAATTTTACCCTCAGAACTTGATCAATTCTTAGTAGGACAAACTAAATGGACTGCATTTATATAGCACTTTTCCATCTGCATCAGATGCTCAAAGCACTTTACACATCAATGCCTCACATTCACCATGATGTCAGGCTGCTACCATGCAAGGCACCCACTACACACCGGGAGCAACTCGGGGATTAAGGACCCTTTCATACTTTTATTGAAAGACATGGATCCTCTTTTAATGACACTCTTAATGACTTGTTGTGGCATGTGTGATCGTGCTATCGTGGGAGGACCTCCACACCAGGGGAAATGGTGGACCTTTGTGGTGTTGTAGGCTGTTGCTCCAGGGACATTGGCCCACACTCTCTGTGGGGTTTTGGGTTGTCTGACAGTAGGCAGGTTTCTATTACCCCACAAATAGAACAGATTGAAATAGCAAATTGAAAATATGCTGAATAAAAATGCATGTGTTTAGAAAAAACACAAATATTGCAAAAAAATTTTTAATGCTCATGAGATGAATTTTCAGGTGATTTGAAAAAGTCTTATTTCGAAACATGACATGTACAGAAAGTGTCACAAACATCTACAATACAGGACATGGTATGTGTAGGCAAAGTAAGAGACTGAGAGCTTGTTAAACATTATAATGTTGTGTGGGCCGCTGAAGAGGAGGTACTGCTGGCCCACCACCACCAGAGGGCACCCTGCCTGGAGTGCGGGCTCCAGGCACCAGAGGGCGCTGCCGCCTCACAGGAGCAGCCGGGGTGACAGTTGACACTCATCACCTATGACAGCTGTCACCACTCATCTGATCAGCATCGGTATATCAGCAAGACATCATCTCCACCTCTTTGCCGAGATATCGTTCTACCTGGAAGGTAACGTACCTCAGCTGACTGTTTGACAGTATTCTTTTGTGACTTTGTGCGTTGTATTGTGGACTACTTTTCCAACGAGAGGTGGAGGTAGCTTTCCTGCCGTACGGATTCCTGGGTGCAAACGCGCCCTCATTTAATTGCTTTTTGTTCCTCGCCAGCAGTACCAGGTCCGACACGCGGAGGCAGTGGCCACCTGGGAGTTCGGGACTTGGCGGCTCCAGTATTCCCAGGGTCTGGTGGCGGAGGAAATCGTGTGGTTCCGGTTCTGCTTTGGACAGGCGTCTCCTATCTCCTACCCACACGACACCTTTGTGAATTAACTCTTGTCTATTGTTGTAATCTGTTGTATTTGTTGTGCACATTCACAACAGTAAAGTGTTGTTATTTGACCTACTCCATTGTCCGTTCATTTGCGCCCCCTGTTGTGGGTCCGTGTACCTACACTTTCCCAACATATAAGAGATGATGTTATGACAATTTGGATTAAAAAATGGGAAACTATTGGATTTACAGTTCTTAAAAAAATCTTGCGTCCGTCTGCTGGTTGTCATCCGTGTGGGTCTCTGTCATGTGTGTGCATGGGTTTACATCTGTGGTGTGTCTCTCTTGCATGGTGCATGTGTGGGTCAGCTGCGTGGTCTCCCCCTGTGCACGCACCCTTTTGTCTTCGCCGTTCACTGTGTTCCATGTTCTTGGGGTTGTTGCTTATCAGTTCTTTTATGTAGTTATTCGCATCAACACTTCATTCTGTTTGAGTTCCGTGTATATTTTCTGTGTATAGTCCAAGATGTAAGTTTCGGGTTTTGCACTGTTTGTTCTTAGATCTATGTTTGTGTGGTTTATCATTTATCATGTAGCCTGTTAGGTCCACGTTTGTTTTTGTATTGGTAATGTACTTTATGTTTTGGTTTTACGATTTATGATTTTTTTTTCCACGTTCTGTATGATGTTTTTTGTCCCCTTATGTTTCTGTAATTCCATTCTGTTTAGATCATACACGTGCTGTTAATCACTTCAGTTCATTCATATAGCCACACCTTCTCTCTGTTCACTTGCCGGCCGTTTGCGTCAATTATGCGTTTTTTTAGTCTCCACTCAGGTCACCGTTTTGTAAGTACATTGTGTCTTTTTTCTGGCTGTGTGTTTTGCATGTTGTGAGTCCCTGCACCTCCGACCTGCCCTGTATCCGCGTTTGAACCTTTTGTATGCTCACACTGTTATCACTGAGGATTGCAGCGTCACTGCTGTATTGGATTGTTTGTCATGGAAGATAATTAAAGCACCTTGGTTTTTGACTTCACTTCTGTGTTCTGGCGGCCTGCGTCTGGGGTTCTATTTGATTCTGTTAAACTTCAAACGTAACATTTAGTTTGGCAGGCGGAACATGTAAATATTGGCAAGCACATTGAGCACACATATGCTGTCACGCAGCCTCTCTGCTCCACATGGAGGGCAAACTGAGTAATTTAATATTTTTTAAATTTTATTTTTGTCTTGGTAGATCATGGGATTTATTTTTATTGCGTGCAAAATGCTGAAGAGTCGACTGATATAAACACTGGCATGAATGAATGAGGCGCTGTGACTTTTTCAACTTCTAAAATAAGTTAATTGTCTTGTTGTGGCACAAAGTGGCAGCATTCTCTGTTTCAGGCTGAGAAATGCACAAAACACAGAGGGACTTCTTTTAAAATGCTGTGCTTCTTCAGCCATGAGAAGGAACTAAAGTATTTTCAGATGTTGTTTTCCAAAATCAGGAGGCTTTATGTGGATATGTTTTTCTCAGGCTGTGATGATGAATCTGACTGAAACGAACAGGTAAGATTCAGACTTTATATTTACTCTGGGTATTTTTAATATTTGTAACAGTCTGAAGTGTTTGCATAAGGACCGCAGATTTCAGTTTTTCAGCCAATCAATCAATCAATCAATCAATCAATCAATTTTATTTATATAGCGCCAAATCACAACAAACAGTTGCCCCAAGGCGCCTTATATTGCAAGGCAAAAGCAATACAATAATTACAGAAAAACCCCAACGGTCAAAACACCCCCTGTGAGCAAGCACTTGGCGACAGTGGGAAGGAAAAACTCCATTTAACAGGAAGAAACCTCCAGCAGAACCAGGCTCACGGAGGGGCAGTTTTCTGCTGGGACTGGTTGGGGCTGAGGGGAGAGAATCAGGAAAAAGACATGTTGTGGAAGACAGCAGAGATCAATCACTAATGATTAAATGCAGAGTGGTGCATACAGAGCAAAAAGAGAAAGAAACACTCAGTGCATCATGGGAAACCCCAGCAGTCAAAGTCTATAGCAGCATAACTAAGGGATGGTTCAGGGTCACCTGATCCAGCTCTAACTATAAGCTTTAGCAAAAAGGATAATTTTAAGCCTAATCTTAAAAGTAGAGAGGGTGTCTGTCTCCCTGATCCGAATTGGGAGCTGGTTCCACAGGAGAGGAGGTACCTGATTATTCAAAACCTTATAAGTAAAAATAAGAATTTTAAATTCTATTCTAGAATTAACAGGAAGCCAATGAAGAGAGGCCAATATGGGTGAAATATGCTCTCTCCTTCTAGTCCCCTTCAGTACTCTAGCTGCAGCATTTTGAATTAACTGAAGGCTTTTCAGGGAACTTTTAGGACAACCTGATAATAATGAATTACAATAGTTCAGCCTAGAGGAAATAAATGCATGAATTAGTTTTTCAGCATCACTCTGAGACAAGACCTTTCTAATTTTAGAGATATTGCGCAAATGCAAAAAAGCAGTCCTACATATTTGTTTAATATGCACACTGAATGACATATCCTGATCAAAAATGACTCCAAGATTTCTCACAGTATTACTAGAGGTCAGGGTAATGCCATCCAGAGTAAGGATCTGGTTAGACACCATGTTTCTAAGATTTGTGGGGCCAAGTACAATAACTTCAGTTTTATCTGAGTTTAAAAGCAGGAAATTAGAGGTCATCCATGTCTTTATGTCTGTAAGACAATCCTGCAGTTTAGCTAACTGGTGTGTGTCCTCTGGCTTCATGGATAGATAAAGCTGGGTATCATCTGCGTAACAATGAAAATTTAAGCAATGCCGTCTAATAATACTGCCTAAGGGAAACGTATAAAGTGAATAAAATTGGTCCTAGTACAGAACCTTGTGGAACTCCATAATTAACCTTAGTCTGTGAAGAAGATTCCCCATTTACATGAACAAATTGTAATCTATTAGATAAATATGATTCAAACCACCGCAGCGCAGTGCCTTTAATACCTATGGCATGCTCTAATCTCTGTAATAAAATTTTATGGTCAACAGTCTCAAAAGCAGCACTGAGGTCTAACAGAACAAGCACAGAGATGAGTCCACTGTCTGAGGCCATAAGAAGATCATTTGTAACCTTCACTAATGCTGTTTCTGTACTATGATGAATTCTAAAACCTGAACGGAAACTCTTCAAATAGACCATTCCTCTGCAGATGATCAGTTAGCTGTTTTACAACTACCCTTTCAAGAATTTATGAGAGAAAAGGAAGGTTGGAGATTGGCCTATAATTAGCTAAGATAGCTGGGTCAAGTGATGGCATTTTAAGTAATGGTTTAATTACTGCCACCTTAAAAGCCTGTGGTACATAGCCAACTAATAAAGATAGATTGATCATATTTAAGATCGAAGCATTAATTAATGGTAGGGCTTCCTTGAGCAGCCTGGTAGGAATGGGGTCTAATAGACATGTTGATGGTTTGGAGGAAGTAACTAATGAAAATAACTCAGACAGAACAATCGGAGAGAAAGAGTCTAACCAAATACCGGCATCACTGAAAGCAGCCAAAGATAACGATACGTCTTTGGGATGGTTATGAGTAATTTTTTCTCTAATAGGTAAAATTTTATTAGCAAAGAAAGGCATGAAGTCCTTACTAGTTAAAGTTAAAGGAATAATCTGCTCAATAGAACTCTGACTCTTTGTCAGCCTGGCTACAGTGCTGAAAAGAAACCTGGGGTTGTTCTTATTTTCTTTAATTAGTGATAAGTAGTAAGATGTCCTAGCTTTATGGAGGGCTTTTTTATAGAGCAACAGACTCTTTTTCCAGGCTAAGTGAAGATCTTCTAAATTAGTGAGACGCCATTTCCTCTCCAACTTACGGGTTATCTGCTTTAAGCTGCGAGTTTGTGAGTTATACCACGGAGTCAGGCACTTCTGATTTAAAGCTCTCTTTTTCAGAGGAGCTACAGCATCCAGAGATGTCTTCAATGAGGATGTAAAACTATTGACGAGATACTCTATCTCACTTACAGAGTTTAGGTAGCTACTCTGCACTGTGTTGGTATATGGCATTAGAGAACATAAAGAAGGAATCATATCCTTAAACCTAGTTACAGCGCTTTCTGAAAGACTTCTAGTGTAATGAAACTTATTCCCCACTGCTGGGTAGTCCATCAGAGTAAATATAAATGTTATTAAGAAATGATCAGACAGAAGGGAGTTTTCAGGGAATACTGTTAAGTCTTCAATTTCCATACCATAAGTCAGAACAAGATCTTAGATATGATTAAAGTGGTGGGTGGACCCCTTTACATTTTGAGCAAAGCCAATTGAGTCTAATAATAGATTAAATGCAGTGTTGAGGCTGTCATTCTCAGCATCTGTGTGGATGTTAAAATCGCCCACTATAATTATCTTATCTGAGCTAAGCACTAAGTCAGACAAAAGGTCTGAAAATTCACAGAGAAACTCACAGTAACGACCAGGTGGACGATAGATAATAACAAATAAAACTGGTTTTTGGGACTTCCAATTTGGATGGACAAGACTAAGAGTCAAGCTTTCAAATGAATTAAAGCTCTGTCTGGGTTTTTGATTAATTAATAAACTGGAATGGAAGATTGCTGCTAATCCTCTGCCTCGGCCCGTGCTACGAGCATTCTGGCAGTTAGTGTGACTCGGGAGTGTTGACTCATTTAAACTAACATATTCATCCTGCTGTAACCAGGTTTCTGTAAGGCAGAATAAATCAATATGTTGATCAATTATTATATCATTTACTAACAGGGACTTAGAAGAGAGAGACCTAATGTTTAATAGACCACATTTAACTGTTTTAGTCTGTGGTGCAGTTGAAGGTGCTATATTATTTTTTCTTTTTGAATTTTTATGCTTAAATAGATTTTTGCTGGTTATTGGTGGTCTGGGAGCAGGCACCGTCTCTACAGGGATGGGGTAATGAGGGGATGGCAGGGGGAGAGAAGCTGCAGAGAGGTGTGTAAGACTACAACTCTGCTTCCTGGTCCCAACCCTGGATAGTCACGGTTTGGAGGATTTAAGAAAATTGGCCAGATTTCTAGAAATGAGAGCTGCTCCATCCAAAGTGGGATGGATGCCGTCTCTCCTAACAAGACCAGGTTTTCCCCAGAAGCTTTGCCAATTATCTATGAAGCCCACCTCATTTTTTGGACACCACTCAGACAGCCAGCAATTCAAGGAGAACATGCAGCTAAACATGTCACTCCCGGTCCGATTGGGGAGGGGCCCAGAGAAAACTACAGAGTCCGACATTGTTTTTGCAAAGTTACACACTGATTCAATGTTAATTTTAGTGACCTCCGATTGATGTAACCGGGTGTCATTACTGCCGACGTGAATTACAATCTTACCAAATTTACGCTTAGCCTTAGCCAGCAGTTTCAAATTTCCTTCAATGTCGCCTGCTCTGGCCCCCGGAAGACAATTGACTATGGTTGCTGGTGTCGCTAACTTCACATTTCTCAAAACAGAGTCACCAATACCAGAGTTTGATCCTCGGTGGATGTGTCGCCGAGTGGGGAAAAACGGTTAGAAATGTGAACGGGTTGGCGGTGTACACGGGGCTTCTGTTTAGAACTACACTTCTTCCTCACAGTCACCCAGTCGGCCTGCTTTCCCGGCTGCTCGGAATCTGCTGGAAGGGAACTAACGGCAGCTAAGCTACCTTGGTCCGCACCGACTACAGGGGCCTGGCTAGCTGTAGAATTTTCCACGGTGCGGAGCCGAGTCTCAAATTCGCCCAGCCTGGCCTCCAAAGCTACGAATAAGCTACACTTATTACAAGTACCATTACTGCTAAAGGAGGCCGAAGAATAACTAAACATTTCACACCCAGAGCAGAAAAGTGCAGGAGAGACAGGAGAAGCCGCCATGCTAAATCGGCTAAGAGCTAGTAGCTGCGCTAAGCTAGCGGATTCCTAAAAACACACAAAGTGAATAATGTGTAAATAATTTAGAGGTGATTCAGAAGAGGGAGTGCTTTAGTTAAGGCACTTGAAGATTACACTGTGAAAGAAATTGTTATCTAGTTATCTAGATCAATCTAACTGCGCAGATTAAACAGCTAACAGATACAGCAAAACACCGCTGTGCTCCGGAACAGGAAGTGATACAATACCGCAGTGAGAGCCAACCACCAGTAGAGGCAAGCAACCAAGAATTAAGGGAATGACGAAACTACAGTTGTTATTATCAATTTCTTTGTCTAAAACGATCACACCACATGAAGTTAAGCTCAGCGCTGCCTGGCTCCAGGCTCGAAGTCTGGAGAAAAAGGCGAGCAGCACTTTCCTTCCTGTCAGCGCCACGGATCGTGCTCCATAACAATCCCACAACAGCGGGATTTGTATTGATTATTATGTAGTATAATCAGGAAAGTGTTATTTATGTAACATATGCATTGATTTGTATAATGGCACTGTCTTCATTTTTATGTGGATTCCAGCGCTGGTTCATTTTGGTGTATAATTTACGCCACCTCTCGACCTGGTGTATATTTTCAGCGCAGCATACGCCAACGACCACATTGATAAATGCCAAGTAGCGCAGCCGTTTTGGCGTACACCCCATATACGCTCAAATATCGCGTTACGCAACGTTGATACATGAGGCCCACATGAGGGTTCTAGAAAGTAGGAGCAGAGTCAATGGAGAGAGCATATCTCACCCATATTGGCCTCTCTTCATTGGCTTCCTGTTAATTCTAGAATAGAATTTAAAATTCTTCTTCTTACTTATAAGGTTTTGAATAATCAGGTCCCATCTTATCTTAGGGACCTCGCGCTTCACTCTCAGACTGCAGGCTTACTTGTAGTTCCTAGGGTTTGTAAGAGTAGAATGGGAGGCAGAGCCTTCAGCTTTCAGGCTCCTCTCCTGTGGAACCAGCTCCCAATTCAGATCAGGGAGACAGACACCCTCTCTACTTTTAAGATTAGGCTTAAAATGTTCCTTTTTGCTAAAGCTTATAGTTAGGGCTGGATCAGGTGACCCTGAACCATCCCTTAGTTATGCTGCTTTAGACGTAGACTGCTGGGGGGTTCCCATGATGCACTGAGTGTTTCTTTCTCTTTTTGCTCTGTATGCACCACTCTGCATTTAATCATTAGTGATTGATCTCTGCTCCCCTCCACAGCATGTCTTTTTCCTGGTTCTCTCCCTCAGCCCCAACCAGTCCCAGCAGAAGACTGCCCCTCCCTGAGCCTGGTTCTGCTGGAGGTTTCTTCCTGTTAAAAGGGAGTTTTTCCTTCCCACTGTTGCCAAGTGCTTGCTCACAGGGGGTCGTTTTGACCGTTGGGGTTTTTCTGTAATTATTGTATGGCCTTGCCTTACAATATAAGGCGCCTTGGGGCAACTGTTTGTTGTGATTTGGCGCTATATAAATAAAACTGATTTGATTTGATACCCTGAATGCAGCATGTGACAAGCTGATTGAGAAATCAGAGTATCTGGGTTTGTGATTATACTGGATAAAGAAATCAGAGTATCTGGGTTTGTGATTATCCTGGATCAAGACTAAGAGCCAGGCTTTTGACTGGGTCAACCATTAGACTCAGCTATCAGAAATGTACCTGTATTCCACCACAATTTGGTTTTGGGTGCTCTCAAGGGGATAAAGACTCTGGTTTCCTAGATTAGGGAATGAATGCTCACTAACAGACTGTCGCTGTCACTGCTTGTTCATGTGTGGTGGTTTGTTCCGGCATGTTTTATGTTGGGGACCCGTGTCCTCGATGTCTCACTTCACAGTTATTGCTTTCACCACTTGTCTTTCGTTTTTGTCTGTCTTCGTGTTGTTTTGGTGGTCGGTCCCTCCTGATAGAAGTTGTCAGTCGGCTTTGAGTAGGTTGTTGTAGGCTGATCGGGAAGGGCGGATGGGGGTCACACACACATACCACATTCACTCATGCACTACATACCTTCTGTCCTGCAAGAATAAATTGCATATATGTGTATTAATGTTCATAAATGGTTCTGTCAGTGTGGCATTTACCATTACTATATATGCAGACAGAGGAAAAAAAGAAATGTACCTGTATGCAATGAAAGTTTCACACTTGTAGAAAGTGGCATTCGTATCTATGGGTCCTCAGCCTTTGAGATTGAGAGGTTCCTGGAAAGATCTCATTGACTGATGAAGTCGCTGGACAGAGAGGTTTGGCAATGCTGATATCTTTGTAGGAGAACAAAGGTCCACATTTTTAGGCTTCTTGTGCTTTCTGTCTTACACTGTATTGTGACACTTAAAGAAATAAGTATAATTTTGAGGGTACCTCAGCTACAACATCTTGGCCACGTGTCACTTTTCTCTGTGCACGATCCAACATGCAGGTGCTATAATGGTTTTGACTCCAGCAAAGCTGTTAAATAGTGTGGTGAATGCAGCATAGCAGAACAAATATGATTTAAACCTATAATCTATGTATTATTTCAGCCCTTATTCACATTTTTTCAAAGGTTTGTCCAGGGAATACTTAAATACTACTACAAGAGTGACACTGATGTCCAGAAAGACTCTGAACTGCAGAAGTGCATCAGTGACATATTTGAACGTGGCTCATTTTCACGAGAAAACTCAGGTGGGCACAAAAGAACTACGAAGCCATTGTGACAGTGACTAATATTTTACTTACTCATAATTATTTTACATTACCCTCATAAAATGCAGAAAGATATGTAGAGACATCTGTAAATAGGAAGAGTTTGTAGATTAATCGACTGTCTAATTCTCAGGAATTCCCATGAGTTTGTCCACTGTGGCTGAATTGATCAAGTTTGTCACCATGGTGATTTTCACATGCTCTGCTCAGCATGCTGCTGTAAACTCAGGACAGGTATCAGAATTCTGTCAACATTATAATATTTCTGTCCTTCAAATATTCAGTAATAACCAGTGAATTTATCCACTATAGTTTGACTATGGTGGCTGGATGCCCAACAGCCCCTCTTCTTTGCAACATCCTCCACCAACAAAAAAGGGGACAACAAGTGAAGCCACAATGCTGCAGACCTTTCCTGATGTTAATGTAACAGCTCAAGGCATGGCCACTGTGTGGCTGCTCAGCCATCAGTCCAGCGACTTTGTAAGTGTCACAAAAGGAAATGGCGGAATGATTTGGGCTTTTTTTCCATCAGAATTTTTTCAGAAACTGTTAGAGACAGGCAGCTGGAAACCATTCGAAAAATTTATCTGGCTTTTGGTGAAAATTTTATGGACTTCACAGAGAATAAGGAGTGTTACTACAGCTTTAAGGACGGCCCACAATGGCGCATGGCGCACCGCGCTCCAAGCCGCCATCAAGAGGCAGAAACCACCACATCACTGATTCGCTGATGAAGCGAGACAAAGGAACACCTCCGTTTCAGAGTGCCAGAGGACAAGCCCAGCTCTCCACAATTTCTCTTATACTCACTCGACAGTTAAGCACTGAAAGCCGAGATAGGCATGTCCTAACTTGTCTTTTAACACTCCGAAACGGAGGTGTTCCTTTGTCTCGCTTCATCAGCAAATCGGAAGTGACGCGCGAAGGCGCCGCGCGGCTTTCCATGACAAAATCTCTTGTTAAAAGTGAAATCTGCCGGAAAATGGCTGTTGTCCAGCTCTTGTGATAACCAGAGAAATTGCACACGACGGTCCCGGTTCCACACAGCGATCCGTTTAGAAATGATGTGGTGGTTTCTGCCTCTCGATGGCAGCTCAGAGCGCGGCGCACCATGCGCCATTGTGGGGCGTCCTTAAAGCTGTAGTAACACTCCTTATTCTCTGTGAAGCCCATAAAATTTTCACCAAAAGCCAGATAAATTTTTCGAATGGTTTCCAGCTGCCTGTCTCTAACAGTTTCTGAAAAAATTCTGATGGAAAAAAAGCCCAAATCATTTCGCCATTTCCTCGCAATGAAACAACGACGAGAGGGGTGGAGCAGTGCTCACTCAAAGCCTGCCCACAGGCGAATGACGCAACCGACAGGCGTGTAAAAACTCACGCATGTGCACGAAGGTTCAAGCTTGGCTGACGTAAAAACATATGAATCAAATCCATATAGTTTTTGAAAAAAATAAAAAGGTACGATACTTTTTGGACAGAACTCGTAAATGATACATTTCAAAAACATATGTACAAATGGTTATATACAACTATTTACATTAAAATGCAGGAAATACTTCAGGCATTTTACAACTATTTACAAGGCAATAAGAAGCCACACATTTCCAACTTTGTACTTGCCTGCGTAATTGTTAGTGCGAATCCTGACCATTATGCGGAGTATAAAACAATACTATGACATTTGATGTCAGAAACTGAATTAATGTTTTTTGTGTATCATCCATCTCAGCTTCTTATGAAAGTTATAGCAGTTACCTGTTCCAAATGTCCAAATACACGCTTGAATTTCCTGAGATTGCAGGAAAATTCACCCTTATTTTCAAAATTGTCTGGGAGGCATGCCCCCACACCCCCTAGTCAACCCCCCTTCTAAAAAAAACCTAGATCCATTGGTAAATTCTTCTCACACTCATAAAACATTTCAAACTTACTTAGCACACTGATTAGGCAGAAATGTAGATCAGCATATGAGGTCTGTTAGAAAAGTATCCAACCTTTTTATTTTTTTTCAGAAACCTGATGTATTTGAATCACGTGTGCTTGCATGAGCCAACCTTGAACTTTCATGCGCATGTGTGAGTTTTTTCACGCCTGTTGATTGCGTCATTTGCGGCCGGATCATTTCCAAAGTGAACTCTATGGTGATGTGGGACTGTCGTGTGACTATCCGAGAAATTGTGGAAGAGGTGGATATCAGCACTTTTTCGCCACATTCCACTGTGACAGAAGATTTTGCCATGAAAAGAGTTGCAGCGAAATTAATGCCGATAGCTTTGGCACGAAGCTGATGGTGGAACAAAAGCGCCACCGTGTTGAAGCCTCACAGGACATGTTGTGACATGCCCAGCTCTTCCACCATTCAGATGATTTAGACGGCTTTCGGTGGCTTTTCAGTCGTGTGACTATCCGAGAAATTGTGGACGAGGTGGGCATGTTACAACATGTCCTGTGAGGCTTCAACACGGTGATGCTTCATGCCCAAGCCATCGGCATAAATTTCGCTGCAACTCTTTTCATGGCAAAATCTTCTGTCACAGTGGAATGTGCCGAAAAAGTGCTGATGTCCACCTCTTCCACAATTTCTCGGATAGTCACACGATGGTCCCGCATCACCACATAGTTCACTTTGGAAATGATCCGGTCATTTCAGCATGTTGATGGCCGCCCGAAGCGCGGCCCGCTCTCCACCATTGTGCGGCCGTCTTTAAACCGGTTGTACCGCTCCTTAATCTGTGTGATGCCATAGGATCGTCACCGAAATCCTTCTGAATAATCCGAATGGTTTCCACCTGGCTGTTGCACAGTTTCTGGCAAAATTTGATGCAGTCGCGCTGCTCCAGTCGTTCCACCATTTCCTTGCAAAGAAAAAACGATGAGAGACTCCACCCATCCTCACACAAAGGCTGCTTACAAGCAAATGACGCAATTGACAGGCGTGAAAAAACTCACGCATGCGCACAAGGGTTCAAGGTTTGCTCATGCAAGCACATGTGATTCAAATACATCAGGTTTTTGAAAAAAATAAAAAGGTCAGATACTTTTCTAACCACTTATGCTGATACTTAACCCCAGGCTACTCATTAAAGTTTTTTTTGTTGTTGTTGTCGTTTGTTTTCTGATGTTAGCACGTGTCATAACTAAGTACAAAACAATATACCATAAATGAAGAAGAAAAAAGCTAATTATTATCAAAATAAATCTTATGATTCGTTAAATTGAACCCCTGTTGTTGCACACTTGATGACAACAGAATCAACCCCAATCCCTTAACATTGAGCATATTTAATGACTTAATACTGCTACTTATGTTCATTTCATGAACTGTTATACTTGTCTTAATTTGAAGTTTGTTGCTTTTAAACCCTTAGACCCCCAATGACCCTCTCCTGTGTACTGGTCAGTTTGTCTTCACAATTCCATTAATAGCT
The DNA here is from genome assembly GCF_902500255.1 of Thalassophryne amazonica. Classification (NCBI taxonomy): domain Eukaryota; kingdom Metazoa; phylum Chordata; class Actinopteri; order Batrachoidiformes; family Batrachoididae; genus Thalassophryne; species Thalassophryne amazonica. Next base: position 27,412,455 of record NC_047117.1, read on the forward strand.
CATATCTTGATATATTGTTCTAGATAAATATATGTCTGTCATTCAGAAAGCTGGGACTGTTCTGAATATTTTGATATTCAACACATGGGCATTATACTAAAAGAAAGTACCTTAAAAGAAGAATTTCGTAAGTTATTGTAAATTCCAGAAAATACCTTTGTTCTCTGAGGGATAACAGGAGCACACATGATGGAATATTTGTATGTGTGTGAAACCGATGCTGCTCACTGTTGTTGTGAATGGTGATTGATGAATTTTGGTTACTATAAAGTAATTTTCATGTGAAAGCAAAATTTAGTGTAAAACTAGTGTAAAACTTAGTGATTCTTTAATGTGAACTGAGTTGGTTTAGTTGTGACACACGGCTGAATGGAAACAAAACACCAACATCGATTAATTAATTAATTCTGTACACTCACTGCAAAGACACATCTCTGAATTTTACATATTTGTGAGTTGTTTCATGTGCCTAAAGCCAGCTGTGCATTTCCACCAGCAGAAATATAGGACAAAATAATGGGTGGAGCACACCAGATTGTTTATGTATCATCATCTAAACCTGAACAAAATACCTGAAATTACTGACTGTTTTTTTTTTTTTAATTGTTCAGAATGTGTGAGAGATTCACACTGCTCGCTTCTAAATAGCTCTGCACTGGTGCTGTTTGACATTTGAAAAGTGACAGCTGTGTCATTTGTGGCAGAGTGAAGTACTGGAACTACCTTGACCTTGACTCAAATTCGACCTTGAGGACATGGACTCAGGGAGTTGACTTGGTCTCTTTTTCAGAGACTTGGATTCAGACTGGAGGCTGGACTCAGAGTTGAGGTTTAGTGATTCAGCTACAACACTGATTAACAAATTTTTCCAGCAATTTGAAATTGAACTAGAGTGGAAACAAAAGGCCCGAAGAGGCCAATACCAAGACCTTCATTTGCCAACCTCAGCTGTAAGTGTAGCTGCTAGTGGTTTCTTTTTGGGGGGTATTTAGGGGAAATAAAACAATTTTTCATATATATCATTGTTGACTTCAGGTTCCTCTTGGAAATTATCCAGAAGAGCATTTCACAGAGGAGATTCCACTTATGCTGATCAAGGATTTCCCGGAAGAGCTTGAAAATTTGAGTGTATTAATCAAACTCAGAAATAAGCGTCTGGAAGTCCCGTACACATACCTGGATCCAGCACAGACAGAAAACAGTGTGGCCCTTTGAGCATCAAAAGAGGTGATTTGTTTTGAGCTGATGGTCAAGTGGAACAAAAGCAGATTTTATTGTTCTGTGTGGAAAATGAATGAAATAGTAATCCAATTCTGTGTTTGAGCATTTACAGAGCAGATTATCAGTTGTGTACAAATGTTAAAGATCTACAAGTCAAGGGAAATGTAAATTTTACCATCAATTTTGTCTGCAATAAAAGAAATAAAATCAGTTTGCAATGAAAGCGAACACAATGTGAAATCATATATTTTTGCAATGATAAGAGTAAATTATGTTTCTTGATTTACTGTCTTTATTTTCCAGGTTTACAAGTTGATTGGTGTTGTTTTGTGTTATAAAGCTTCATAATAATCTTGTGTTTCTGTGTTTAAAACTTTGTGTCTGACTGGTAATAGCTCTTTTTTTGTTTTTTTGTTTCTTAATCATCTGTTTCTTAAGTACTTGAGAAACATACGCAAATTATGGTTTGAGTAATTGTACAGAACTCCACTTCTATACTTCTCAGCTGCTTTATCTTTTACTTTTTAAATAATCTATGCACTGGTTCAAGTGTTTTCCTAAATCCATGTGGGTTCAACACTGATTTTAGTGCCGCTTATTGGTACAACTTCATTGCCAAAATAATGACACAATATTTTAAGAAATGAAACATTAAATGGTTTGTTCATACAAGCTCATGTGAATTAAGCTGTAGCCTGGAAACAAAATAATAGCTCAATGATTTGCTAGGCTTCACACAAGCTTGAAGGTGGTATGAGTAAACCATTAAGAAATAGGTCCAAAGGGACTTACATTTAGTGTAATAGTCCTGATTGGTCAGAGAACCCCTGCGTACAAAACCAATGAAAACAGCCCCTATATGCAGCTGAAGAAGTTAGCATAGCAAAACACAGAGAGAGCAGTCCATTCACTAATGTGGTCCATGTGGAAGTAGGCTGGTGGCTTGGTCGAGAACACAGGGGGCAGGTTGGTAGATAGAAAGGGACTCCAAAATGCAACAGTGTCAGGCAAAGATCAGAATACAGATGCAGAGTGGGTCAGCAACTGGAGGACAATTGCCTGGAATAAACATGAGACAGCAGGCATGAAAGGAAGACAACCAAGCTGTTAAGATTAGTTGCAGGAACGAACATAATTTGACCCCCAGTAGCAGGCAGCCAGAACTCAGGGGAATGTGTGCAAAAAAAAACAAACAAGTGATGTAATTGCTCCAAGTTGACAAAACATAAACCAGACAGTGAGATCTGGACAAACGGTGAGGGTACTAGGATTCAAAGACTAACAAAAATACAGGACTACACAGAGGGAAAAAGTAACCAATGATACAAACAGAATGTGGATGAAACGTAACAACGTCTTTAATCATCAAACAAGCAATGGACCCGTGCTGACCTGAGAACCACGAGTGACCATGAAGACTAACTAATGATTGACAGGTGTGCAGGAGAAAACAGTAGGAGGAACTACCAGGTGCACGTGAAATAACACTAAATATACAATAATTAGAGATCGTAATACAGAACAGCAAACGGTGAGTAGAACCATAACTACTAATAAATAACTCGAACTGCAGACTAGAACAAAACCAACATGGAAAATAAAAGACAACCACGGAAGTAAACACAGTGAAAACGAACCTCACAGAACATATACGAAAATCAAAAACAAATAATCAAAATCTAGAACACAACAGAACCAACAAAGGTCAATGAATAAACAGAAGAACACATAACGCCAGGACACATTGGGGGATGAACACAAAACAAGGATGAACATGAGCAGACATCAGACACACAAGACAGCGGAAGGGCGGAGGTAACGTGCATTACACACATGCAGGAGATGGGACACACACACACACACACACACACACGCAGATAGCTAGATGACAGATGCACAGGATTAAAACACACATGGATGACACAATGATGAGCGAGGGCACAGACACGCACACACACACACACACACACACACACACAGACACGCACACACGCATCTGTAGACCACAGGAAGACAGGTGCACATGATGGAACGCACAAAGGACTCGCACACAAACATACACCCACACAGGACTCGGGAGGCAGACACACGGGGGGACATGACCGAACACACATGACGCCCACACACAGACACAGACCGGGAGCGTGCACATCCACGTACCAGGCCACACAAAAAGGACACAGACAACACAAGACATGGCACAAAAACCAATAAAACCCAATGAACAGATGACCCCACAACACTAGCACTGGACTGAAGATAATGATGGTTAAACAGTTTGAATTAATTGGGTAATCAGCCTGCACATAAAAGTGGAACCAGAGCGCACAGGAAGTAAAGCCACTGAAATACTTAAGGAGGAATATAACTGAATAAAAGAATTTGAAGAACTAACAGCACAGAGCAGAATTCACTAGGGGTACAAAACACAAAGTAAGAAAACATACATGGGATGACACTCAAAATACAAAAACCCAGACATCAGAAAACTAACACCAGGAAGTAAAGCATGTGGCCAATTTTTGCCAGTGCCTAACCCCAGATTCTAAGGGTGGGAAAATATTTTGATACTCATGATACCACGATATTTATTTTGACAACATGAAAAAATCATTTGCTATTACACATAGTAGTCATGGCTCATTCAGTAAAGAGAACAATGTATTTGTTGCAGATTTAAGTATTACCAGGTCTCAGGGTGTATGGTTTTCTGAAGGGTGTAAAAAGCCATATTCATTGGTGAACAACTTGATAACAATTTTATCATATACAGTGGTCCTTCGGTTATCGCGATAGGCGAAATCCGCAAAGTAGTCAGCATTATTTTTTAGATGTTTTAAGGCTGTAAAACCCCTCACTTCATACACTTTTCTCAAACAGGCATTAACATTTTCTCACTTTTCTCTCCTGTGTAAACACTCAAAGTTCAAACCTTAGTAGAAAAAAATAGAATGTTTTCCTATAAATAATTATGATGGCTTTTAGAACTAACGAATTCAATTTTAACGATCAACCTACGAGGTTGGACACATAAGAAATTATTAATAGTGATTCACCAGTACTTCACAGTTCCTCTGACCGCGCCTCTTCGTCGTGGCGCCGTGCCGCTGTCCGGATTGGCTGATTACTCGGGTGGTATGAAAGATTTTACCTGTCCACGAAAAGGGTGTATTGCTATTTATCTTTAGTGTTTTATCCAATCATATTGGCGTATCATTTATAGGTATATGATAATATGTGATATTACCTTTTCAAGAGAAAAACAATGGTGAACCATAAGGGATTGTACTTGGGATTTCTCTTGAGATCAAATTCAGCACTAATTAATACATACTTTAATCAGTGTTAGTTAGAATGTAAAAATGAAGGATGGGGGCGACATTCTATTTGCATGTGAAATGGCTGAGATTCACAAGCAAAAACAAATAATTTCATGCCGAGCATGGAAAATCTCAAACCAAGGTATCAAGTTTGTCTGCTTAATGCGTGTGACATCACTCAGCGCTAATTCAAACTTGAACACATCTGCACGTCTTTAGATGTGAGAGGAAGCCGGAGCACCCAGATGGTACCCACGTAAACACGGGGAGAACATGCAAACTCCACACAGAAAGGCCACTGGCAGGAATCGATCCCATGACTTTCTTACTGTGAGACAACAGTGCCATCCACTAAGTCACTGTGCTACCCAAATGAATCACAAATAAAACAATAAAATATTAAGCAGTTTTCTTTCAGTTGTATAAACATACTTTATGTTTAGTTTTTAAGTTTGTTTTTCATATAAGAAGGTGGCAAATGTTTGATCATAAATTGCCAAATTTTATATTCATGAATGTAAATTTAGTATTTAGAAACACCTTTTTTCTTATTTTCAAAACTGGCAACTAAACAACAAACAAAGTCAAATAAATGACTATGCTCTATTGAAGTTTTTATTTATTATTGTTATTTTGTATTTGCTTTACTCATCATTCATCTTCAACTGCTTTTCTGGGATCGGGTTGCAGGGGCAACAGCTCCAGCAGGGGACCTCAAACTTCCTTTTTTCAGGTCACATTAACCACCTCTGACTGGGGGATATCGAGGTGTTCCCAGGCCAGTGTGGAGATATAATCTCTCCACCTAGTTCTGGGTCTTCCCCGGGGTCTGGAACACCTCCCTAGGGAGGCGCTCAGGGGAGATCCTTACCATCTGCCCAAACCACCACAGATGGCTCCTTACAATGCGAAGGGGCAGCAGCTCTACTCCAAGCTTCTCACGGATGACCCAACCTTTCCACCTTATCTTTAAGGGACATACCAGCCCCCCTCCTGAGGAAACCCATTTTGGCTGCTTGTACCCGTGATTTAGTGCTTTCGGTCATGACCCAACCCTCATGACCATCGGTGAGAGTAGGAACGATGCTTGACCAGTAGACTGACAGTGTCATCTTTTGGCTCAGCTCCCTTTTCGTCTCACACTCCATTGTCCCCTCGATTGTGAACAAGACCACGTGTAAAAACTCAATTAAAAACAAAACAATACAAATTTAAATATAGAATGCAATGCTGAAGTATCCTCAGCTGTATGAGCGTGTGTAGAAAGAATGTGACAACTTGACCATTGAAGGTCCTGGCAATAACAGGAATGGACTTATGCTGAGCACAGACGGACGGATGGATGGACAGACAGAGGGACACACAGATGGATGGACAGACATAAAGTCTTTGCAATAACCAATAGGTCCTTTAGACATTTTTTGAGCAAATGCTTCAGGAGAGCATTAGTATGGTTAAAACCAGTTTTTTAAGTATTTTCTCTGTTTTTACCTTTCAGCTTCTGGCGGGGGGGCTCCAAACCCCAGACTCCCTAATTACAACCCTTTTAATCCCCTGCCACTTTAAGCATTTCTTTTAATGTAGATGTAAATTAATATTTAAAGTTTTCAGCTAGTTGACAGTAGGGCTGTACAATATGGCCAAATTATCGTATCTCAATATTTTCATATCAATATGATACCAGCACCAGTGAAAATTAAACATTCTTAAACAAAACAGTAATAATACCACACCGATTTTGCACTCATCATAAGGTTAGGATACAGTGGTCTCCAAAAGTATTGGAACACTTGGTATTTCACACATTGTACTTTGTTTGTGCCATTTCAAGTACAAGAAATACAAAAAATATAAAGAATAAAATTTCTAAAATTATCTTCCTCAGATTCAAACTGAAAGTAAATCTCTAAAACATGATAATCTCTATAAATAATAATCAGTTTGATTGCCAGGTTTCTTCAGACATGTCAGGGGTTGGAAACATGAACATTTCCAAGTCACTGAATATGCCTTGGACTTTATTTACATCAATTATGAAGAAATACAAATGTTTCTTTCACCAAAACATCAAATCTAGGCTTTCATCTCAGATGTACTTTCTGGCAAATTGTAGCTGAACTATCGGGTCTACTTTTTAAGAAAATCCTCCTCTACACCACTTCATCAGGAAGCTGGATTTTATATTTTTAATTAATTTATATCAAGTTGTAGAGATATGTGTTCGGTTTGAGTTTAAGGAAGATAACGTTAGGTTTATTTATCTAAAGTTGTGTCACTCGTGTGTCACTCAGACAGCAAAATTAAGAGGTTATTTAAAAATAAGTCCTTCAGAGAGCAAAATTAAGAGGTTACACAAGTTTTATACAGAACAGAGGAGTAAATTACCTGTATTTCTTTCAGCGTGAGCATCTTCACGTTATATCTCATGAATCAACAACTGCCTACTTGTTTAAAAATCACTGGAGACACGCATAGTATATATACTACTTCAACTCAAATTAAAGGAGAAATGCCACTTTTAACAACCTGGACGCATTTCAGGCATTAAATACAGTCGTTTACTCACCAATATAACTTTAGTGTGATTATTAGTCCATGGTTCAAGCAACGTGTTCAGTTCAAATCTAAGTCAAATATTTTTCTTCTTCTGCTAAGGTGGATAAGAAGTTTTTGTGGTACACAGTGCCTACTACTGTACAGGAGAGGTCTAGCAGTCAATATGTGTCACTGATTTCAAAATGCAGCTATTTTCAACCAGATGTGCGGTGCTGTGACATGTCAATCATCTGTGTTCAATCAGATTTAAGGGGAGTCCAGTCCTGGGCTCTGCTCTAGCTCCACCCATGCCAAGAAGTGTTCAACATTTGACATTTCCTGTTTCACTGTGGACTCAAAGTTTGGCACTTCCTCTTTTATTGTGAACTTGCCACTGTATTCCCACGAGATTCCATAAGATCTCATCTGTCAATCCCAGAAGTGTCAATCTAGGAAGGGTTTGAAATTTCACATTTCCTGTTTCACTGTGGACTCAAAATTTGGCACTTCCTGCTTGGGGCTCCCTGTACCATGAGCGAGCTTCATGCCGTTGTGCGTCGCTTTGCTCATACCCTTGGCTGTATGAGTGGGTGTAGAAGGAATGTGAGATTTTGACCACTTGCAATAGGTCAAGATTAGCTATCATTGAACTTGTCAGTTTCACTTCAATTTATTTTAATTTATACGAGGTCTATTAGATAAGAAACCAACACTTTATTTTTTTTTTAAACTATATGGATTTGAATGACGTGCGATTACACCAATCATGCTTGAACCCTCGTGCGCATGCGTGAGTTTTTTCACGTGTGTCGGTGACATCATTTCCCTGTGGGCAGGCCTTGAGTGAGATGTGGTCCAGCCCTCTCAGCTGAATTCCTTTGTTTCACACGCTGCTCGAGACGGCGCGTGTTGCTTTATCAAAATTTTTTCTGGACCTGTGAGGAATATAAGACTTGTTCTTCTCTCTGCTCCTTTTCATTCTGGTAATGGAGATGCTTTATTTCTGCTTTTCTGTTTTTTTTTTTCTTTTAAATGAATGAAATAAATAAATAAATGAAATGAATGAAAATGAATGAAAATGAATATCCGAGTGGACACTATTCGAGAAATTAAGCTGGTTTTCGGTGAAAAGTTTAACGGCTGATGAGAGATTATGGGGTGTTTCTGTCGGTGTAAGGACTTCCCACGGAGCGGGACGTCGCGCAGCGCTTCCAGGCGCCGTCGTCGGCCTGTTTCGAGCTGAAAACATCCTAATTTAAGGCTTAATTCACCCAGGACGTCGTGAGAGAACAGAGAAGATTCAGAAGAGGCCGGCATGAGGACTTTATGCGGACATTCCACTGTTTAAGGACATTTTTTAATGAAAGACGTGCGCGCAAATTCGCCGAGTCCTTTCCGTGACGACTCGGCGAATCTGTGTGCGCCGCGACAGGAAAAACACCTCCGTGTTGAAAACCATTTGTAAAATTCAGGTGGCTTTTGATGGCTTTCAACAAGTGAGTAACTGAGAAATTGTTTAACAGCTTGGGTATGTTCCAACTTGTCCATTAAGGTTTCCAACAGAGGTGTTTTTCCTGTCGCGATCCCCCCGCGGTCGGGTCCGGCCCGACATGCGACTCTGCCCGCACGTTCTTTCATTACAAAATGTCCGTTAACAATGGAATGTCCGAATAAACTCCTCATGCCGACTTTTTCTGAAAGTTCTCTGTTCTCTGACGACTTACTGGGTCAACAGAGCCTGAAATGTGGAAGTTTTCAACTTGAAATGGTGAGACGCTGCCGCCTCGAAGTGCAGATCGCCGTCAGGCACCGTGGGCCGTCCTTACGGCGACACTACCAGACCAAAATCTCTCATCAGCTGTTAAAATTTTTACTGAAAACCAGCTGAATTTATCGAATGGTGTCCACTCAATTGTGCCTTACAGTTTTGAAAAATTTTTTATCAAACAAAGCAGCAGTCTCTGAGCCATTCCTAAACAATGAAAAAATCGACGAGAGGGTGGGCCACTCCTCACTCAAAGACTGCCCACAGGTGAATGACGTAACCGACAGGCGTGAAAAAACTCTTGCATGCCCACGAGGGTTCCAGCATGTCTGATTTACGTAATCACATGTGATTCAAATCCATATGGTTTTTGAAAAAAATAATAAGCTCGGATACTTTTCTAATAGACCTCGTATAGTGCCAAATCACAACAATGTTGCCTCAAGGTGCTTCACACAAGTAAGGTCTAACCTTACCAACCCCCAGAGCAAGCACACAGGCAACAGTGGTAAGGAAAAACTCCCTCTGATGATTTAAGGAAGAAACCTCAAGCAGACTAAACTCAAAGAGGTGACCCTCTGCTTGCGCCATGCTACCAACACAATTTACAAACAATTCACAAAACGAATATACAGGAAATGTTGCCGGTGCACAGCACAGGAGGGTTACAGAAACAGATACCGCACCCATCAAAGGTCTATGTCCCAAGAATGCTCCCTGTGAATTTGAAGACCCTAGTAGCAATAGGAATGCACTTATGTTGAGCATGAACAGACAGACGGACAGACAGAACGACAAATGGAAAGCTGTTGTAATACTTGATTACCATATCTTGGCCTCAGGTAAATATAACGCAATGCTAAAGTACACCCTGCCATATACGAAACAGAATGTGAACTTTTGACTTTGACCTTTAAAAATATGTCAAAGTTAACCATCTTTGAACTTCTCAAATGTCTGTGTCCCAAGAATGGTCCCCGTGAATTTGAAGACCCTGGCAGTAACAGGACTGGACTTATGCTGAGCACAGACAGATGGACGGACGCAAGGTCTTTGCAATACCTGATGGCCATATTTTGGCCTCGGGTAAAAACCCAAAGGCCGTGCATACACCTTCATCACTTGGGGTAAAAACTATTTGTGAATAGAATTTCATGCAGCAAAAACTAAGCATGTATGAAAATGAAAATTAAAATGAACACTGAGGAGGAGGGAAGGTAGACTGTATATATACGAGAACCCAATGCTATAAATAGCTTGCCTCTGTGTGAGCCAATCAGAAGTGCACAGTGCAAAGAGCTTTCAGCCAGTCAAATGGATTAACTCACTACTGGTTCCCGGCCTCCTTTTCTGCCCCATTGGAGGAGCTGGGAACCAGCCAACTTGTTGTGTGTGGGCCGCTGAAGAGGAGGTACTGCTGGCCCATCACCACCAGAGGGCGCCCTGCCTGGAGTGCGGGCTCCAGGCACCAGAGGGCGCCGCCGCCTGATGAGAGCAGCCAGGATGACAGCTGTCACCCATTACTGGACACAGCTGACTTCACTCAGTACGGAGGTATATCAGCAGGACAGCGTCTCCACCTCAGTGCCGAGATATCACCTTGAGTTTAAGGTAATCACCTCTGCAACAGATACTGTATCTTTGTGACGATACTTTATAAACTTTTCAGGACAGCGGAAGGCCAAGTGTTCGGATAAGTACTCACCTTTCCTGCTTCAGTGTGACAAGAGGTGGAGGCGGCTTTGCCCCTCTCATCTACTGGGTGCGGTCGCATCCCAACCTGTGTGTTTGTGTTCTTTCCCGCCAGCAGTACCGGATCCGACGAGCGGAGGCAGTGGCCACCTGGGAATTCGGGACTTGGCGGTTCCAGTACTTCTGGGTTTCGGTGGCAGAGGAGATCTGGGTGGTTCCGGTTCAACTAGGACGGACGTCTCCTACCTTCGGGCCTGCCCACAAGACACCAGCAGATTTCGGCTTACAAATTGCTAATTGTTGTATCAGTTGTGCTATTTTCACAACAGTAAAACTTGTTCTTACTTTTCTCCATTGTCCGTTCATTGCGCCCCCTGTTGTGGGTCCGTGTACCTACACTTTCACAACAGGATATCTCGGCCAGCGTCATGGATCCCGAGGGGCGTCAACCGGCTGTTGAACGGCCACTGGAAGACCAAGACGTGGCGGAGGCTTCGGGAGGGGTAATCGGTGAGTTGCAGCGGATCCTCACCGCTTTCACCTCTCGGATCGATTTAATGACCGAGCAACACGTTCTCCTAAACCGCAGGGTGGAGGCTCTCGCCGCACAAGTGGAGGCACGCCCTTCGGGCGCCGCTGCGGCTCTCCCTCCCGAGGACCCTGCACGCGAAAGTAACGTTCCACTGGTCGTTCAACGGTCCCTCCCTCCGTCCCCAGAAGCATACATAAGCCCTCCAGAACCGTACGGAGGCTGTGTGGAGACGTGCGCGGACTTTCTTATGCAGTGTTCGCTCGTCTTCGCTCAGCGTCCCGTGATGTACGCGACTGATGCTAGCAAAGTAGCTTATGTGATAAACCTGCTTCGCGGGGAGGCACGCGCTTGGGCTACAGCGCTCTGGGAGCAGAACTCTCGGCTCCTTCATACATACGATGGGTTTGTACGGGAGCTCAGAACGGTGTTCGATCATCCCAACAGAGGAGAGTCCGCTTCAACCGCACTACTGTCCATGCGACAGGGACGTCGGAGCGCAGCTGCCTATGCAGTCGCCTTCCGCATCGCGGCGGCGAGATCCGGCTGGAATAGCACTGCCCTCCGCGCTTCCTTTGTAAACGGACTGTCTCTGGTCCTAAAAGAGCACCTGGTGGCTAAGGACGAACCGCGAGATTTAGATGGGCTCATTGATCTAGTCATACGACTCGACAACCGGTTAGAAGAACGCCGTCGGGAACGAGGCGAAGGGCGTGGCCAGGCACGCGTCATCCCTCTCCCTTCCGGGTCCGATCGAGCTCCGCCCTCCCCACGCTCCTCTGTTCCTGCGCTCCGTGCGCTTACGGCTCCCCCTGCTGACGAAGCTATGGACACGAGCAGGGCAACATTTAGGGCACCTGGAGCACAAAGGAGGCGGGCCCACGGAGCTTGTTATGTTTGTGGCTCGAGTGAGCATATGGCAAACGACTGCCCCGAGCGGTTAAACTCCAACGCCCGCCCTTAGAGACTGGGCCAGGGGTGGGCCAAAACATTCACGTGGGACACACCCACATTGCTACACGACTCCCAGTCACAATCCTGTATGAGGATTCGACCCTGAAGGCCCCAGCACTGGTGGACACGGGCTCTGAGGGGAATCTGCTTGACAGCAGATGGGCCAGGGAGATAGGGCTCCCTCTGGTGGCTCTTACCTCGCCTGTGCAGGTTCGAGCACTAGATGGCTCCCTACTCCCACCAATCACGCATAAGACACCTCCAGTAACTCTGGTGGTGTCAGGTAACCACCGGGAGGTGATCGAGTTCTTCGTGACTCAGGCCACCTCCCGTGTGGTTTTAGGGTTTCCATGGATGCTTAAGCACAATCCCTGGATTGATTGGCCGTCCGGGGTAATGGTGCAGTGGAGTGAAACCTGCCATCGGGAGTGTCTCGGTTCCTCGGTTCCTCCCGGCTCCCAAGCTAAGGAGGAGGTCCGAGTCCCGCCCAATCTGAAGGCGGTGCCAGCGGAGTACCATGACCTCGCTGACGTGTTCAGCAAGGATCTGGCTCTCACGCTTCCTCCCCACCGCCCGTATGATTGTGCCATTGATTTGGTTCCAGGCAGTGAGTTCCCGTCCAGTAGGCTGTACAACCTCTCACGGCCGGAACGCGAATCAATGGAGACCTACATCCGGGACTCATTAGCCGCCGGGTTGATCCGGAATTCCACCTCACCGATGGGCGCAGGTTTCTTTTTTGTGGGTAAAAAAGATGGCGGACTTCGTCCATGCATTGATTACAGGGGGTTGAACGAGATCACGGTCCGCAACCGATACCCGTTGCCCTTGTTGGATTCAGTGTTCACCCCCTTGCATGGAGCCAAGATTTTCACCAAGCTGGATCTTAGGAATGCGTATCATTTGGTTCGGATTCGGAAGGGAGACGAATGGAAGACGGCATTTAACACCCCCTTAGGTCATTTTGAGTACCTGGTCATGCCGTTCGGTCTCACTAATGCTCCCGCGACCTTCCAAGCGTTGGTAAACGATGTCTTGCGGGACTTCCTGCACCGGTTCGTCTTCGTATATCTAGACGATATACTCATCTTTTCCCCGGATCCTGAGACTCATGTCCGGCATGTCCGTCAGGTCCTGCAGCGGTTGTTGGAGAACCGTCTGTTTGTGAAGGGCGAGAAGTGTGAGTTCCACCGCACTTTTTTTCCTTCCTGGGGTTTATCATCTCCTCTAACTCCGTCGCCCCGGATCCGGCCAAGGTTGCGGCGGTGAGAGATTGGCCCCAACCCACAAGCCGTAGGAAGCTGCAACAGTTCCTCGGCTTTGCTAATTTCTATAGGAGGTTCATTAAGGGCTACAGTCAGGTAGTTAGCCCCCTGACAGCCCTGACCTCTCCAAAAGTTCCCTTCACCTGGTCGGACCGGTGCGAGGCCGCGTTCAAGGAGTTGAAACGGCGCTTCTCGTCTGCACCAGTTCTGGTGCAGCCCGATCCTAGCCGCCAGTTAGTGGTTGAAGTGGATGCCTCGGACTCAGGGATAGGAGCGGTGCTCTCCCAGAGCGGGAAGACCGATAAGGTCCTTCACCCGTGTGCCTATTTCTCTCGCAGGTTGACCCCTGCTGAACGGAATTATGACGTCGGCAATCGGGAACTCCTTGCTGTGAAAGAGGCCCTCGAAGAGTGGAGACATCTGTTGGAGGGAACAACCGTGCCATTCACGGTTTTCACTGACCATCGGAACCTGGAGTACATCAGGACCGCTAAGCGTCTGAACCCCAGGCAAGCCCGCTGGTCACTGTTCTTTGGCCGTTTTGACTTCCGGATTACCTACCGCCCCGGGACCAAGAATCAAAGATCGGACGCATTGTCCCGGGTGCACGAGGATGAAGTCAAAACGGAACCGTCGGATCCCCCGGATCCCATCATCCCGGAGTCCGCTATCGTGGCCGCCCTCACCTGGGACGTGGAGAAGACCGTCCGGGAGGCCCTGACCCGTGTCCCGGACCCCGGAAACGGACCAAAGGACAAACTATACGTCCCACCAGAGGCTAGGGCTGCAGTCCTGGACTTCTGTCACGGTTCTAAGCTCTCCTGTCACCCAGGGGTGCGAAGGACCGTGACAGTCGTCCGGCAATGCTTCTGGTGGGCATCCCTGGAGGCCGACGTCCGGGACTACATCCAGGCCTGTACCACCTGCGCCAGGGGCAAGGCTGACCACAAGAAGACCTCAGGGCAGCTACAGCCACTGCCCGTGCCTCATCGCCCCTGGTCCCATATCGGCCTGGACTTCGTCACGGGTCTCCCGCCGTCCCAGGGAAACACCGTCGTCTTCACGATAGTGGACCGTTTCTCCAAGGCGGCCCACTTCGTGGCCCTCCCGAAGCTTCCAACGGCCCAGGAGACAGCGGACCTCCTGGTCCACCACGTCGTCCGTCTGCATGGCATCCCATCAGACATCGTCTCCGATCTCGGTCCCCAGTTCACCTCACACGTCTGGAGGAGTTTTTGCCGGGAACTGGGGGCCACGGTCAGCCTCTCGTCTGGGTATCACCCCCAGACCAACGGGCAAGCAGAGCGGGCGAATCAGGAATTGGAGCAGACACTACGCTGTGTGACAGCCGCGCACCCGACGGCCTGGAGTACCCACCTGGCCTGGATCGAGTACGCTCACAACAGCCAAGTGTCATCTGCCACCGGCCTCTCCCCGTTTGAGGTGTGCTTGGGGTATCAGCCCCCCTTGTTTCCGGTGGTCGAGGGAGAGGTCGGTGTGCCCTCGGTCCAGGCCCACCTACGGAGGTGCCGTCGGGTGTGGCGTGCCGCCCGCTCTGCCTTGTTGAAGGCCCGGACGAGGGCGAAGACACATGCAGACCGGCGGCGGGCCCCGGCTCCCACGTATCGTCCTGGGCAGGCAGTGTGGTTGTCCACCAAGGACATTCCCCTTCAAGTGGACTCCCCCAAGCTCCAAGAACGATACATCGGTCCCTTCAAAGTCCTCAAAGTCATCAATCCCGCCGCAGTGAGGCCGGAAGCCTCACCCAGTGTTTCACGTCTCCCGGATAAAACCCCATCACACCTCACCCCTCTGCACCCCGGGTCCGGCACCACCTCCTGCCCGGATCATCGACGGGGAACCGGCTTGGACCGTGCGTCGGCTCCTCGATGTCCGTCGAATGGGCCGGGGTCTTCAGTACCTGGTGGACTGGGAGGGGTACGGCCCCGAAGAACGCTCCTGGGTGAAGAGGAGCTTCATCCTGGACCCGGCCCTCCTGGCCGACTTTTACCGTCGCCATCCGGAGAAGCCCGGTCGTGCGCCAGGAGGCGCCCGTTGAGGGGGGGGTCCTGTTGTGTGTGGGCCGCTGAAGAGGAGGTACTGCTGGCCCATCACCACCGCCGCCTGATGAGAGCAGCCAGGATGACAGCTGTCACCCATTACTGGACACAGCTGACTTCACTCAGTACGGAGGTATATCAGCAGGACAGCGTCTCCACCTCAGTGCCGAGATATCACCTTGAGTTTAAGGTAATCACCTCTGCAACAGATACTGTATCTTTGTGACGATACTTTATAAACTTTTCAGGACAGCGGAAGGCCAAGTGTTCGGATAAGTACTCACCTTTCCTGCTTCAGTGTGACAAGAGGTGGAGGCGGCTTTGCCCCTCTCATCTACTGGGTGCGGTCGCATCCCAACCTGTGTGTTTGTGTTCTTTCCCGCCAGCAGTACCGGATCCGACGAGCGGAGGCAGTGGCCACCTGGGAATTCGGGACTTGGCGGTTCCAGTACTTCTGGGTTTCGGTGGCAGAGGAGATCTGGGTGGTTCCGGTTCAACTAGGACGGACGTCTCCTACCTTCGGGCCTGCCCACAAGACACCAGCAGATTTCGGCTTACAAATTGCTAATTGTTGTATCAGTTGTGCTATTTTCACAACAGTAAAACTTGTTCTTACTTTTCTCCATTGTCCGTTCATTGCGCCCCCTGTTGTGGGTCCGTGTACCTACACTTTCACAACACAACTTCCTTTTAGATAGTAATATTTACCAGAAATTAAGTACTTCAAGTGCGGAAAAATTTGTGACTGTTTA
This sequence comes from Thalassophryne amazonica, assembly GCF_902500255.1. NCBI lineage: Eukaryota > Metazoa > Chordata > Actinopteri > Batrachoidiformes > Batrachoididae > Thalassophryne > Thalassophryne amazonica. The sequence goes on from NC_047117.1 coordinate 27,428,548, forward strand.
ACAAAAAACAAAAGATTCCTTTATTCCTTCCTTAATTATTGTACCTTTATGTTTCAAAGTAACTGTTGTTTCAACTGACTGAGCAGATTTGATGTGACACCCACCATTCGAGGGACACTCCTCCAGATGTGAAGGTATAAAAAAGGAGTGATACTGCTTATTTTCACCCGAGCCTCTGAAACTTACAGGTAGAGAGAGAGGTAAGCAAAATGGTTTTTGGAAATAATTCAAATTGAGATGTGTAAAATCATTAATACAATCAGCACTATAATGAACTGTCTGTCTGTCTATAATTTAAACCCTATTTTAAGTAACGTAATTCAATATACTTTTGAGAAATCTGTGCTAATTTTTGACCCCCATCACTTGAGGGGGGGAAACAGAAATGCTGTCTGTCTTTCCATGCATCAGTCTGAAAATCTGTACTCTCTATAACTTATCCTAAATTTAACAGGTTTACCAGATTTGCAACATGGTGACTGAGGAACATAGAAATGCTGTCTGTGTGTCCATCCATCTGTCTGTCTGTACGAAACTCTGTACTCCCAATAACTTTTCAAAGATTTGTGACAAGTTTACCAAAGTTTGCAACAAGGATGCATCCCTTGACATTCTAGGTCACGTTCAATCAGGGGCGTAGGTTTGCATATGGACCATAGGGACAAGTCACAACCAATATTTTGGGATGGCAAAATAGTCCCTACCAATATTTAGCATTTTTGTTTATATAACAAAATCATTCACTATTTTTCTGCGAACTCGATATTATAATTTTAGTCGTCATGTTTTGTGTTTTCAACGTGCCAGAGTGACAGGGTTACCCATGTTGCAATTTCATTAGCTCACGTTCTTCTCACATGGACGTAAACAAAGTGCATCTCGTGGCAGGCAGTGCTTCATTTGTAAAGTGGGAGGTCCCAGAGCGCAGAGGATGGGTGGCTCCGGTGCAGTGTTGCCAGATGTACGATAATTATCGTATTTGTACGATAGTTGTGCCCTCTGTACGATGTACGATCAATAATGGGAAAAATCCAATATGTACGATAATTTCAGTTGGTTGCCCAAACACGCATCTCTCTCTGACACCCAAGAATCATTTTGCAGGCGCTGCACTCAGTCGGCATCAAAGACACACCACACACAGGGCTGCTGCTGGCTTTCGGCGACCGTCATTTGAAAGCCCGCCCCCTCTCATACAGAGTAATGAGTTCCATCCAATCTCTGCCGTGACAGGAAGATTCCCCAGCCAACTTTTTTTTTCGAAACTTTATTTCAACAAATGCAATAACAAACGAACAAAACACAAGAGCAAAGAGATATACAAGAAAAATAAAAAAAAGTTCAAGTTCCTTATGGAGGTGTCAACATTTTTTCTGTGTTCAACAAAATCTGCACAAGTGGCCATGGCATCGGATGACGACAGCGACCTCGAGGTTGAATTCGACTCTTTCTAGTCTGGTAATTAACACATTTGTGTCCCTTCACAGAAAAAAAAAAATGTTTCTAGTCTGGTAGTGCATTTGCTTGTGCATTTGCGTTCTTTTTGTGCCATAGTTTCCCCATTACTATAATTACTGTTTAAAAATGTGACATAAAATTCTTTGTAAATTTAAAAAAAGAAACGCTAAAATAGCTACATTGTATGCGTTTTGTTTGTGTACGATAATTTCTCCCAAAATACGATAATTTTGAGGTTTTGGTACGGTAGTTTCATATTTCATATCTGGCAACACTGCTCCGGTGCAGAAAAACAAGAAGGGCAGGTGGGGGGGGGGGCTGGAGAACAATGCTGTGCGCCACATTTAAAATAAACTGCACACCCACACAAACACGCACACACCTTCACAAATGACACTAACATCCTGCCTTTTCCTCAAAAATTACTACATTTATGTTTGCTGTCTGTCTCTGTACTTTTCTGTCACTTTTGCGCTCTTTTTCATACTTTCCCTCGTTTCAAAAGTCACTGAACGCACTGTTGGAAAGCATGGGTTCTTGGCTTGCTGTCAAATTTTTCAGAGTGAGGGCTTATATGAGAACTTACGGTAATGAGAATCAGCGGCGCACTAGTTTTTTTTTTTATTATTATTATTATTATTTTTTTCTCAGCGGCGCACTAGTGTGAAACTTCCGTGTTTTTCCTCTGCGTTATGACATCACAGGCTTACGTTTACCGTAATACACCATATATATCATTGGAAGTCGTTTTTTTTTTTTTTTTTTTTTGGCAAATTAGGTTGCTAGATACCTACAACTGCATTATTGATGAAGAGAATAGATTATACATCTTGGTTGCAAAAACTTTTTTTTTTTTTTTGTTAGCTCCACAAGTATTTTTTGTTGTCTTGTTCTCTCAGGTGTAGGCCTATAGAATAGATTAGTGATTTTGGGTGCAATTTTGTTATTTAAGCTATTTGTTTGTTTGCCTACACACTTAATAATGTAAATAAAGTGTTAAATATTAATAAAGTGTCGTCATATGTTATGTATTATGCTGTACTTGTGCGTCTAATGGTGTGAGTGGGTTAGGGGGTGGTGGTGGGCAGGGGGGCCGGGGGGGTATTGTCCCTACCAAAGCTGAGACCAAACCTACGCCCTTGCGTTCAATGATGAATGACCTTGAAGGTCACAGGGCCAAAATAACTAACGTGTGTGTGTGTGATGAAAACTGTACTTTCAAAAACTTACCAAGGATTTCAGACAGGTTTGTCATATTTGCAGGAAATATGCATTCATTCAAGGTCTAGGCCAACTGAGATATTTGACAAAAGCCCTTCAGGTTAATATCGCATTTTGAATGAATGAATGAATGAATTAATTTATTTATCTGTCACACAGATGAACCCTTTTATGCCAGCAAGTAGTTGTCAGTGGTATGTTTTTGAGAGAATCACGATGTAACTATTTGTGATTCAGGTGAAATCAACAAATGAGTTTGACCTTTAGAACAGTGTACTTTGAAAATATGGGAGACTTTGATACAAATGTTGAACTAGGTTAAATGACTTCTTCAATGGAAAGCTATTGCAGCATGTGAGAAAAGTAAGGTTTGGAATGACTAACAAAAATCATTGGCTGACTAGTCATGTACCATCGGTTATTGATAATAAATCTTGACAATAACTCAGTGAGACCAAATCTAAGCAGTACAAGTCCAAAATGAAAGCTAAATCAATAATAATTGTAGAATTACAAGTTGAAAATATGGCATTAGTACTGTGAACTACAAGAAAAGACTGTTTGTGGTTCTCCTAGATGCAAGATATTCATACAAAAGTGCCGGCTGTGGAGGACTGTTCATTCCATGGTTCATCAACAGATGTCCCACAATGGACCATCTCAGATTTTCTTCATATTTTCTGGAAATATTGCAGTTGGGCCCAATAACACATGCAAAATTTTAGGCTTCTATCTTTATTAGTTTTTGAAATTTGGAGGTCCTAAAAAGTGGGTGTGGCCCTAGCTTTCCATCAAAATGTTCAGTCACTATCAGTAACTTTTGAACTACTAATTGTAGATGAATTAAAATTTGAGGGATTGTTCTACAGTATTAGTACTCCTCAACCTTAAAATTAATTGGTCTTATGCAGATTTTTGTAATGACAGCTTACTAAAATTCAGATTAAAAATGTTTTCTTTTGTGTTATGGAACAACTTTGACCTTCTTCATCTTCGTAATGAAGCATGTCATAGCATATCATAGTTCCTATTCAGGAGCTAGAAACATAAGAAAGAAATTAAATTTTATGATTTTATGAGGTATTAAAATAAATAAAAAAAAAAAACATATTTTAGACATATTTTTCAAATACATATTGTCCAGTCATAACAACTTGTACCATAACAAGAATTGTATCACTGGAAAGAGCATGTCTTTATTGATAAAAACAGAAAATATCAAGTTGGTACTTTGAACCAATTTTTTTAATGTTAATTATATACTGTAGTTCCTTTTGTGATTATTTAGCTTTTAATCATATCATAAGCTGTTACTCAAACTTCATCCATTACGTAGAAACCATTTCTTCTCTTCATGAAGGACCCTCTTGTGTCTGCAAACTGGGATCTCTTTGCTGTGTTTCATGCCGGTTCTCATGCTCAGAGCAACCATGTGGTGTCTCTCAGTTTGGCAGGTTGCGAGCGTAGCCACTTGCTTGGGTTTTATTAGGGTTTGTTTCATCACAGTTTTGATGTTTTTTCTAGGAAATTACATTTCTACCTTTACAAAAATGTATTACTGTGTGTTAGTATGAAGCACAAACAAACAAACTGACAAAATACAAGGTTATTTCTTTAACATTCAACTTTAAATGTTAATGCTAAATATCAATGTTACACAAAACTGATGAAAAAAGTGCTACTTCTGGGGTACATTTTGTGCATATCTCTGGAACCGTGCGGAATTTTGCCATGAAATTTTCAGTACCTGTCAAAGAGACTATAGGCAACTCACAGATAAATCTGGATGGTGCTAAATAAAATAATGGCTTGTTCATGACAAATGCAATGCAAATCAGCAGTTAGGCTTCATTATTTTTGAACTAGACCTTATATGCATGAGTGATGCGCACCAGCAAAAGGAAAGGGCAGGTCGACCCTAATTTCTCTGTTTATGCGAGTTCATGGTAGGGCCTCAGTGGGTCTTAATTGGCACACCACATGTCTACAGTGCCTCCGCAGCAGTCTTTGAAGTACCGTTGCTCGGTAGCGAGTTACGCAGCAGCTAAGTTTGCATAGCAACACAGCAAATTAACAGCTCAGTATGTGTGACAACCTGCTCGAGCAATCCCAGCGCTGCCACCAATGTAACTGAGCCGATGAGGGTTTGTGAAAGCGTGTTGAGCATTAAAACACGGGACAACCGAAGACCATTCGAGTGCAGCAAAATGGCTGGCTCCTTTATTGTACAGTATTATGATTATTATTATTATATTAACCACACACACAGGCGGGGACATGTGACCTCGCACCTGCTGTCTTACAGCAACACTAATATGCCAAAATTAATCACCATACAACATAATGATAAATAAAAGCAAAGCATCAGAAAGTCTGTTATATTACCATGAAAAATAAAAAAAATGGGCAGCCATCGGCCCATTTACTGATCGGCCCACCGGGAAAAGTCCCGGTACTCTCAATGGCCAATCCACTTCTGCTTCACAGTCTATTTTTTCTTTGACTGATCGTTCTGCACTTCCTGAAGCTTCTGACTTGTAGTGGTGATTTGTTGTACCAACCCAGACAGGCTCTTCTCTTTCCTTTTTGATGGTGGTGGCAGCACTCTGTGTGGCAAAAAAGTCATACAGTTCAACACAACACCACAGCTCACTTGCAAAACCTCATATCTCTCCCAAAACTGTTCACTTGTGCTTCAAAACTAAATTCCTTCAGTGCCACCAAATCACAAAGATCCTTCTCAATTGCTTTGGCTCATTTCTTGAAACAGACCAGACGTTCTCAATACTCTTGGTGTTGTTGCCAAAATAACCTGGATGGTTCAGGAGAGCACCACGGTTCACCTTCATTCACTGGCATGCCAGATTACGTGCCAGTGCCAGGATCAAATTTGTGTAAGTGCGATCGCCACATGCTCCTCAGTGATACGCTGCTGCACGCGTTGCGTAAACAAAACTACTGCTGGGTGTAAGTTGCATACGCCGACAACAAGATACGCAGTCGTTAGTGTCAATTCATTGAAATGTTTCATATATAGGTTAAAAATATGACATGTATATGTCCAACTAGTTATGAATATGCTATGTGCGTCCAACAGTGAAAAAAAAAAAAAATCAGCGTATGCCATTGTTTTTAATAGGGATGGCATACGGTGGCTAAATCATCAAGGTCTTTGACAGGGCCCTAAGCCATGAGATGTTTTGATGGCAAGTACACATTACAGTGAATTCCTGCTGTTTTTATATATAGTTCCTTTTCCTTATGAAGAATCCATCTTCTTGTGGGAAACTCAGTGTCACCTCACTATTTTAGGTCTCTATTCTCAATTAGTGGAAAACTGCTACAGTGAAATTTTCATAATGAAGCCATTATTTTAAAGGATTACTGTTGTGTGTTAATACTGTTATCCTCACCGGATGAATAATTCTTATTATTGTCTCCTAACCAGGATTAATCTTTATCCAGTGTGAAAATGGTAATTTATGAAGTCATTGTATTTACTGGCAACCTGTCTCAAGCTGCAACCTTCAACAACATCTACACTAAGCTGGTGGGCACAGACGTGGTGTTGTGAAAGTGTAGTGACACGGACCCACAACAGGGGGCGCAAATGAACAGCCAATAGATGAGCCAAAAGGTAACAATTTAATGTTGTGAAATGTGCACAATGAACATACAGACAATCTCCAAATATAATTACAGTCAATCCACAAAGGTGACGTGTGGGCAGGCTCGAGGATAGAAGACGTCTGTCCTGAGAAGAGCCGGAACCACACGATTTCCGCCGCCACAGAACCTGGTGAATACTGGAGCCGCCAAGTCCCGAATTCCCAGGTGATCACCGTCCCCGACTGTCGGATCTGGTACTGCTGGCGAGAACAAAGACAGTCAAGTGTGGGTGTGTGTACACCCAGTAACAACAGCGGTGGGAATGCCACCTCCACCTCTCACTCAATCAATCAATCAATCAATCAATTTTTTTATATAGCGCCAAATCACAACAAACAGTTGCCCCAAGGCGCTTTATATTGTAAGGCAAGGCCATACAATAATTATGTAAAACCCCAACGGTCAAAACGACCCCCTGTGAGCAAGCACTTGGCTACAGTGGGAAGGAAAAACTCCCTTTTAACAGGAAGAAACCTCCAGCAGAACCAGGCTCAGGGAGGGGCAGTCTTCTGCTGGGACTGGTTGGGGCTGAGGGAGAGAACCAGGAAAAAGACATGCTGTGGAGGGGAGCAGAGATCGATCACTAATGATTAAATGCAGAGTGGTGCATACAGAGCAAAAAGAGAAAGAAACAGTGCATCATGGGAACCCCCCAGCAGTCTACGTCTATAGCAGCATAACTAAGGGATGGTTCAGGGTCACCTGATCCAGCCCTAACTATAAGCTTTAGCAAAAAGGAAAGTTTTAAGCCTAATCTTAAAAGTAGAGAGGGTGTCTGTCTCCCTGATCTGAATTGGGAGCTGGTTCCACAGGAGAGGAGCCTGAAAGCTGAAGGCTCTGCCTCCCATTCTACTCTTACAAACCCTAGGAACTACAAGTAAGCCTGCAGTCTGAGAGCGAAGCGCTCTATTGGGGTGATATGGTACTACGAGGTCCCTAAGATAAGATGGGACCTGATTATTCAAAACCTTATAAGTAAGAAGAAGAATTTTAAATTCTATTCTAGAATTAACAGGAAGCCAATGAAGAGAGGCCAATATGGGTGAGATATGCTCTCTCCTTCTAGTCCCCGTCAGTACTCTAGCTGCAGCATTTTGAATTAACTGAAGGCTTTTTAGGGAACTTTTAGGACAACCTGATAATAATGAATTACAATAGTCCAGCCTAGAGGAAATAAATGCATGAATTAGTTTTTCAGCATCACTCTGAGACAAGACCTTTCTGATTTTAGAGATATTGCGTAAATGCAAAAAAGCAGTCCTACATATTTGTTTAATATGCGCTTTGAATGACATATCCTGATCAAAATGACTCCAAGATTTCTCACAGTATTACTAGAGGTCAGGGTAATGCCATCCACAGTAAGGATCTGGTTAGACACCATGTTTCTAAGATTTGTGGGGCCAAGTACAATAACTTCAGTTTTATCTGAGTTTAAAAGCAGGAAATTAGAGGTCATCCATGTCTTTATGTCTGTAAGACAATCCTGCAGTTTAGCTAATTGGTGTGTGTCCTCTGGCTTCATGGATAGATAAAGCTGGGTATCATCTGCGTAACAATGAAAATTTAAGCAATACCGTCTAATAATACTGCTTAAGGGAAGCATGTATAAAGTGAATAAAATTGGTCCTAGCACAGAACCTTGTGGAACTCCATAATTAACTTTAGTCTGTGAAGAAGATTCCCCATTTACATGAACAAATTGTAATCTATTAGACAAATATGATTCAAACCACCGCAGCGCAGTGCCTTTAATACCTATGGCATGCTCTAATCTCTGTAATAAAATTTTATGGTCAACAGTATCAAAAGCAGCACTGAGGTCTAACAGAACAAGCACAGAGATGAGTCCATTGTCCGAGGCCATAAGAAGATCATTTGTAACCTTCACTAATGCTGTTTCTGTACTATGATGAATTCTAAAACCTGACTGAAACTCTTCAAATAGACCATTCCTCTGCAGATGATCAGTTAGCTGTTTTACAACTACCCTTTCAAGAATTTTTGAGAGAAAAGGAAGGTTGGAGATTGGCCTATAATTAGCTAAGATAGCTGGGTCAAGTGATGGCTTTTTAAGTAATGGTTTAATTACTGCCACCTTAAAAGCCTGTGGTACATAGCCAACTAACAAAGATAGATTGATCATATTTAAGATCGAAGCATTAAATAATGGTAGGGCTTCCTTGAGCAGCCTGGTAGGAATGGGGTCTAATAAACATGTTGATGGTTTGGATGAAGTAACTAATGAAAATAACTCAGACAGAACAATCGGAGTCTAACCAAATACAGGCATCACTGAAAGCAACCAAAGATAACGATACGTCTTTGGGATGGTTATGAGTAATTTTTTCTCTAATAGTTAAAATTTTGTTAGCAAAGAAAGTCATGAAGTCATTACTAGTTAAAGTTAATGGAATACTCAGCTCAATAGAGCTCTGACTCTTTGTCAGCCTGGCTACAGTGCTGAAAAGAAACCTGGGGTTGTTCTTATTTTCTTCAATTAGTGATGAGTAGAAAGATGTCCTAGCTTTACGGAGGGCTTTTTTATAGAGCAACAGACTCTTTTTCCAGGCTAAGTGAAGATCTTCTAAATTAGTGAGACGTCATTTCCTCTCCAACTTACGGGTTATCTGCTTTAAGCTACGAGTTTGTGAGTTATACCACGGAGTCAGGCACTTCTGATTTAAAGCTCTCTTTTTTAGAGGAGCTACAGCATCCAAAGTTGTCTTCAATGAGGATGTAAAACTATTGACGAGATACTCTATCTCACTTACAGAGTTTAGGTAGCTACTCTGCACTGTGTTGGTATATGGCATTAGAGAACATAAAGAAGGAATCATATCCTTAAACCTAGTTACAGCGTTTTCTGAAAGACTTCTAGTGTAATGAAACGTATTCCCCACTGCTGGGTAGTCCATCAGAGTAAATGTAAATGTTATTAAGAAATGATCAGACAGAAGGGAGTTTTCAGGGAATACTGTTAAGTCTTCAATTTCCATACCATAAGTCAGAACAAGATCTAAGATATGATTAAAGTGGTGGGTGGACTCATTTACTTTTTGAGCAAAGCCAATAGAGTCTAATAATAGATTAAATGCAGTGTTGAGGCTGTTATTCTCAGCATCTGTGTGGATGTTAAAATCGCCCACTATAATTATCTTATCTGAGCTAAGCACTAAGTCAGACAAAAGGTCTGAAAATTCACAGAGAAACTCACAGTAACGACCAGGTGGACGATAGATAATAACAAATAAAACTGGTTTTTGGGACTTCCAATTTGGATGGACAAGACTAAGAGTCAAGCTTTCAAATGAATTAAAGCTCTGTCTGGGTTTTTGATTAATTAATAAGCTGGAATGGAAGATTGCTGCTAATCCTCCGCCCCGGCCCGTGCTACGAGCATTCTGACAGTTAGTGTGACTCGGGGGTGTTGACTCATTTAAACTAACATATTCATCCTGCTGTAACCAGGTTTCTGTAAGGCAGAATAAATCAATATGTTGATCAATTATTATATCATTTATCAATAACTGCAGAGTACTGTAGATTCCTCAGGGGAAAGGAGTGCCTTCAGCGCTCTCTCAGCTTTCACCGACGGAGGTACCAGTACTCCTGCAAACACTCACAATATACAAATATTGCAATCACAAATGGCTGAGGATATTACCTCCAATGAAGTATGATATCTCGGCAACGAGGTGGAGATGACGTCTGTTCTTTATGGAGTGAGAGGACGTTGAGTAGATGGGTGACAGCTGTCAAGAGGTAATGAGTGACAGCTGTCACCCCCGGCTGTGTCCATGGCGGCAGCGCCCTCTCGTGCCTGAAGCCCGCACTTCAGGCAGGGCGCCCACTGGAGGTGGGCCAGCAGTACCTCCTCTTCTGGCGGCCCACACACAACAGGACCCCCCCCTCAACGAGCGCCTCCTGGCGCCCGACCCGGCTTGTTGGGGTGTCGACGGTAGAAGTCGGCTTGGAGGGCCGGATCCAGGATGAAGCTCCTCTTCACCCAGGAGCGTTCTTCGGGTCCATACCCCTCCCAGTCCACCAAGTACTGGAACCCCTGGCCCATCCGACGGGCGTCCAGGAGCCGGCGCACCGTCCAAGCCGGCTCCCCGTCGATGATCCGAGCAGGAGGCGGCGCCGGTCCGGGAGCACAGAGGGGTGAGGTGTGGCGAGGTTTGATGCATGACACGTGGAAAACCGGATGGATCCGCAGTGAAGCCGGGAGTTGGAGCTTCACTGCGGCAGGACTGAGGACTTTGAGGATCTTGAAGGGGCCAATGTACCTGTCCTGAAGTGTCGGGGAGTCCACCTGGAGGGGGATGTCCTTCGTGGAAAGCCACACCTCCTGCCCGGGCTGGTAAGCAGGGGCCGGGGATCACCGGCGGTCTGCATGGGTCTTCGCCCTCGTCCGGGCCTTCAACAAGGCAGAACGGGCAGAGCACCACACCCGACGGCACCTCCGCAGGTGGGCCTGGACCGAGGGCACACCGACCTCTCCCTCCACCACGGGAAACAACGGGGGCTGATACCCCAAACACACCTCAAATGGGGAGAGGCCGGTGGCAGAAGACACCTGGCTGTTATGCGCATACTCGATCCAGGCCAGATGGTTACTCAAGGCCGTCGGGTGCGCGAATGTGACGCAGCGGAGGGTCTGTTCCAGTTTCCGGTTGGCCCGCTCTGCCTGTCCGTTCGTCTGTGGATGGTACCCGGACGAGAGGCTCACGGTGGCCCCCAGTTCCCTGCAGAAGCTCCTCCAGACGTGTGAGGAGAACTGGGGACCACGATCAGAGACGATGTCGGAGGGTATCCCATGCAGACGGACGACGTGGTGGACCAGGAGGTCTGCTGTCTCCTGGGCTGTTGGGAGCTTCGGGAGGGCCACGAAGTGGGCCGCCTTGGAGAATCGGTCCACTATCGTGAAGATGGTGGTGTTGCCCTGGGACGGCGGGAGGCCCGTGACGAACTCCAGGCCGATGTGGGACCAGGGGCGATGAGGCACCGGCAGCGGCTGGAGGAGTCCTTGGGCCTTCTTATGTACTGCCTTGCCCCTGGCACAGGTGGTGCAGGCCTGGATATATTCCCGGACGTCTGCCTCCATAGACGCCCACCAGAAGCGCTGCCTGACAACTGCCACGGTCCTTCGCACCCCTGGATGACAGGAGAGCTTGGAACCGTGACAGAAGTCCAAGACTGCAGCTCTGGCCTCTGGTGGGACGTACAGACGGTTCTTTGGACCGGTTCCGGGGTCCGGGCTCCGTGCCAGGGCCTCCCGGACGGTCTTCTCCACGTCCCAGGTGAGGGTGGCCACGATAGTGGACTCCGGAATGATGGGCACCGGTGGATCCGACAGTACCGTTTTGACTTCATCTTCGTGTACCCGGGACAAGGCATCCGATCTCTGGTTCTTGGTCCCGGGGCGATAGGTGATCCGGAAGTCAAAACGTCCGAAGAACAGTGACCAGCGGGCTTGCCTGGGGTTCAGCCGCTTGGCGGTCCTGATATACTCCAGGTTCCGATGGTCAGTGAAAACCGTGAATGGCACAGACGCTCCCTCCAACAGGTGTCTCCACTCCTCAAGAGCCTCTTTCACCGCAAGGAGTTCTCGATTGCCGACGTCATAGTTCCATTCAGCCGGGGTCAACCTGCGTGAAAAGTAGGCACACGGGTGAAGAACCTTATCGGTCTCTCCGCTCTGGGATAGCACGGCTCCTATCCCTGAGTCAGAGGCGTCCACTTCAACCACGAACTGGCGGCTAGGGTCGGGCTGCACCAAAACTGGTGCAGTAGAGAACCGTCGTTTCAACTCCTTGAACGCGGCTTCCCACCGATCCGACCAGGTGAAGGGGACTTTTGGAGAGGTCAGGGCTGTCAGGGGGCTAACTACCTGACTGTAGCCCTTAATGAACCTCCTATAGAAATTCGCAAAGCCGAGGAACTGTTGCAGCTTCCTATGGCTTGTTGGTTGGGGCCAATCTCTCACCGCCGCAACCTTGGCCGGATCAGGGGCGACGGAGTTAGTGGAGATGATAAACCCCAGGAAGGACAAAGACGTGCGGTGAAACTCGCACTTCTCGCCCTTCACAAACAGTCGGTTCTCTAATAACCGCTGCAGGACCTGATGTACATGCTGGACATGGGTCTCAGGATCCGGAGAAAAGATGAGAATATCATCCAGATATACAAAGATGAATCGGTGCAGGCAGTCCCGCAAGACGTCGTTAACCAAGGCTTGGAACGTCGCGGGGGCGTTGGTGAGGCCGAACGGCATGACCAGGTACTCAAAGTGACCTAACGGGGTGTTAAATGCCGTCTTCCATTCGTCTCCCTTCCGGATCCGAACCAGGTGATACGCATTTCTAAGATCCAGCTTAGTAAAGATTTTGGCTCCATGCAGGGGGGTGAACACGGAATCCAACAATGGCAACGGGTATCGGTTGCGAACCGTAATCTCATTCAGCCCCCTGTAATCAATGCATGGACGGAGTCCGCCATCTTTCTTGCCCACAAAAAAGAAACCTGCCCCCATCGGGGAGGAGGAGTTCCGGATCAGCCCGGCAGCTAATGAGTCCCGGATGTAGGTCTCCATTGATTCACGCTCAGGTCGTGAGAGGTTGTACAGCCTGCTGGACGGGAACTCAGCGCCTGGAACCAAATCAATGGCACAATCGTACGGACGGTGCGGGAGAAGGGTGAGTGCCAGATCCTTGCTGAAGACGTCAGCAAGATCGTGGTACTCAACCGGCACTGCCGTCAGACTGGGAGGGACTTTGACCTCCTCCTTAGCCTGTAAACCGGGAGGAACCGAGGATCCTAAACACACCCGATGGCAGGTTTCGCTCCACTGAACCACCACCCCAGACGGCCAATCAATCCGGGGATTGTGCTTCAACATCCATGGGAAGCCCAAAATCATGCGGGAGGTAGAAGGAGTTACAAAAAACTCAATCTCCTCCCGATGGTTTCCAGACACCACCAGAGTTACTGGTTGTGTCTTGTGTGTGATTAAAGGGAGGAGGGTGCCATCTAGTGCCCGCACCTGCAATGGCGAAGGAAGCGCTACCAGAGGGAGCCCTACCTCCCTTGCCCATCTGCTGTCTAGCAGATTCCCTTCTGACCCTGTGTCCACCAGTGCTGGGGCTTGAAGGGTTAAATCCCCGCTCAGGATTGTAACTGGGAGTCGTGTGGCAATCTGTGTGTGTCTCACGTGAATGTTTTGACCCCCCTTTAGCCCAGTCTCTGAGGGCGGTTGTTGTTGTGGCCGTTTGGGGCAGTTTTTCTGTGTGTGCTCCTTTGAGCTGCAGAGAAAACACTCCCCGCGGATCAGCCTCCTCATTTTGGCCCTGTGCGTTTCCCTAACAACATCAGCAGGGGGGGGCTGTTGCCCCACAGAGCGCTGCGGAAGGGAGAGGGGCGGCGTGTATCTGGTCACGTCCTTCGCCTCGCTCCCGACGGCGTTCCTCCAACCGATTGTCTAACCGTATAACGAGATCGATAAGCCCATCTAAATCCCGCGGTTCCTCCTTAGCTACCAGCTGCTCCTTCGGGACCAACGACAGTCCGTTTATGAAGGCGGCGCGGAGCGCAACGTTATTCCAGCCGGACCTCGCAGCCGCGATGCGGAAGTTGACTGCATAAGCGGCTGCGCTCTCGCGTCCCTGTCTCATTGACAGCAGCACAGTTGAAGCGGTCTCTCCTCTGTTAGGGTGATCAAACACTGTTCTGAACTCCCCCACAAACCCAGTGTATGCTGATAACAACTGTGAGTTCTGTTCCCAGAGTGCCGTAGCCCAGGCGCGTGCCTTACCCCGAAGCAGAGCAATCACATAAGCTATTTTACTAGCATCTGACGCGTACATGACGGGACGTTGTGCGAAGGGGATGAAATTCTTTTTTCCACCTCAACATTCTACACGCAATACCCCATAATGACAATGTGAAAAAACTTTCATCGTCACTCATCTTCAACCGCTTATCTGGGATTGGGTCGTGGGGCAACAGCTCTAGCAGGGGACCCCAGACTTCCCTTTCCTGGGCCACATTGACCACCTCTGACTGGGGGATCCTGAGGAACCACAGATATAATCTCTCCACCTAACCCTGGGTCTTCACCAGGGTCTCCCAGATGAACATGCCTGCAATGCCTCCCTAGGTTCCTGGATGTTCGCGTGGCAGGTGCGCCTCAGGGTGCCCCACCCAGTCACAGTGTCTCTCCGCTGTGAACAGGTTGTCCAGGTCTTCTAGTTCCAGGAAGAGATCGTAAAGCCAGGTGTTTGCTTCAACCAGTTCCCACGCTTGGTCCAGATAACCGAACTTCTCCTTTGGTGCATTGCAGTCACAAAAGCACACAAAGAAAAATGTGAGGTCTGTAAAAATCTCTTTGATCATGACAAAGTCCTGGTTTATGCTTGGAAAATTCATGACAGGATTTGAGTCTGCGGTGTCCATGTTCTGGCCAGTTTGTTCTGACAGGCGCCGAGGCAGCGTGGCACAAAAAGTGGGTGGACACCACATGCAGAGTCACATATATGATGTAGGAGTAAAAAGATGACTTTATCGTTGAAGCAGGCCAAGGTACAGTACACAGGTAGTCAGGCAGCGATGAAAAGGTACAGACAGGGGTAAGGCAAAAGTTGAAGTCAAAAAACAAGCAGGTTTCAGAAACTCTGAGAGACAAATTACAAGTGCTGAGGCAGAGATGAAATCCGGAGCACAAAGTGTGGTCGAAGGACAGTGTTAAAGATTTTGTATATATGTTATCACTGTTAAACATTTGTACCTTTGTCTTCTTTCTCATGAGAACGGTGTTGTTGTGCTGTTTGCATCTAACCCTGAGAATGTACGTGTTATTCAACCTTGTTTTAGCATGCTGGGGTCAATCTGAACTGGGAATGAAGAGCTGGATGTACTTATTATTATTATTATACAACTTGTTTTCGTAGCCGCTAACGACTGGGAGTGAAGCATGCCGGGGTCAGGCTGAACTGGGAGTAAAAGAACTGAAGGTTGTTTTGACTGTTGTGATGTGATGCTTAGTGTGAAGACCAGGACACTCCAGGCAGATGCACAACAGCTGATAACTGCAACAGACGAACGGGATGTGCTGACCTTCGACGATAAGAGCAAAAGAAAGAAACTGTTTTTCCTTACAGCTGCGCTTATTGACGTATGTGTTTATGTTACGGGAAGAAACTTGTCTCGCGTTGTCCCCCCCCCCCCTTAGGACAAGTTTTATGATGTAATGAGGGCTTCTCTAATAAAAAGAGCGGGAGCACAGGCCAGACTTTAGTG
Source organism: Thalassophryne amazonica (assembly GCF_902500255.1). Lineage (NCBI taxonomy): Eukaryota > Metazoa > Chordata > Actinopteri > Batrachoidiformes > Batrachoididae > Thalassophryne > Thalassophryne amazonica. Next base: position 27,444,193 of record NC_047117.1, read on the forward strand.
TAGCCTTGGTGTACAGCCTGCCTGCACTCCGCGCGTGATTAATTTGACTTTCTGTCTCACTGGTGTTTCTTGACTCTGTTTGTCTTATCAAAGGTTTTAAGAATGTTTGGAGGAGAAAATACCCAACATTGACTGGGGGCTCGTCCGGGATCTCAACAACACCGGAGGTGTCCGGCGGGGGTCGCCAAGTCCAGACGTAAATCCTTGGCCAAGGTCCGATCGATTGATCGTGTCTGCAATTGTCGACCACCGTTGGCATCGTCTGGTTGACGAGATTTTCCCGAAGAAGACAGACAGGAGGTCGAGTCAGTGAGTAGAATTTCTTTGTAACAGTACTGAGTGAGTGGTGATCAGATCACATAAAACAGTTAAACTCCGTAAGCGATGGCGTGGAATCGTCTGTTAATGTAAAGCAGTTAAAATCCGCGAGGAGGGCGGACTCCTCTACGGTTGCGAGGGACGCCCGTAGTTAAATTCCGGAAGGAGGGTACGGACTCCTCTGTTTTAATACGTAAAGGAAATCCCGGGTAGAAATACGTGCACTGTAAAAAAGCAGTTAAATCTAGCAGGGACGGCGGAGTCCCCTAATGCAGGACATTAGTTAAATTTCACGGGAGGGCGAGCTCCCCTGGCATAAGAATACGCGTACGATTATTAAAAGTGTTTCTATGTGTAAATAGTGTTTTGTGTAAGTGTAAATAGGATAACTGTGTGAAAGTGTAATACTTTGGACAACGTTAGTGACAACCGTGTGTGGATGCGGAGGCAAGTGATTCCGCTTCCTACGGGGAGGTGAAAGGAATCAACCACACAACGGCAAATTAATTGTCACGTCCAAAGAAAGTGTGAAAACTTCAGATTTAGAACACCCTAGGTGTGCCCCCGTCTGAAGTCCAAATTATAACAAGGGATAATAAAAATGGGGGGTAAGACGTCTAAAAATAAGGAAAATTTATCAACTGACGACTGGAAATTTATGGAAGCAAAAAATCCAAAAGCAACAAAGAAACTGGAGACCTGGATAAATAAACATGACTTTGACGGACGACTGAACCTGATCAGTATACAGAAGCTAAAGAAGGAGTTAGAACAGGAACATAAAGGTGATGAGAAAAAGATGCAGAAAGTAGGGGCAGATTTAGTGGCATTTTGGGAGGAGGAAGCAGAGAACAGACGGAAGGGAGCAGAGAAGCGACGATTAGAGAAAGCAAGGAAAAAGAAAGCTGTAGGTAAGGCAGAAGAAGATGTGATAATTCAGCACAGAGAACCAGAACAGCCTCAACAACCACCGCCGGCTGGATCGTCGGTGACAACAACACCTTTATCTCCTCTACCAGAGGATGACGATGTACCGCCACCACAGTATGATTTAGCAGTAAAACCTAAGGTAAAAAGTGAAAAACCAGAAAAACCAGAAAAACCACAAACACGCAGTCAAGCGAAAGTGCCCACAGCCCCTCCCATGGTGGAACACAGTGACCAGGGAGGTGCCTATCCTATGATAGAAGTACCAAATCCTCGTGCAGGAACAGCAGGACATCGATCAACCATGCTCGTATATCGAACATGGAATGCTGATGATATCAAAGCAGCAGTCGACATGATACCATCGCCACATGTCGATATCGAGGGATTTATGCAGGATATAGAAAACATTAGAAATTCTTACCACCTTAGTGGACCTGAAGTCCAACAGGTGTGGATGAAAGCATGTGGCCCTAAATGGAGTCAGATACGCGGAGACTGGAATCCTGCAGACCAGGATGGCGTACCGTTGCCACATGATGATCCAGTCTTGAAAACAAGAGTGGAAGCTATGATTACACGAGCAAAAGGTGTGTTAGGACCAAAAATAAATTACACTGAAATTACCAGGACAACTCAGAAAGAAGGAGAACCATGGACAGAGTTTAGATGCAGATTTGAGAGTATATTTAGGGTCCATAGTGGCATATTGCCAGGAACACCAGTGTATGAACAACAATTGAAAAACGCTCTGATCCAACATTCCAATAAGGATATAAAAGCTTGGATACAGAAACATTGGATTGGATTGCCTACAGGCACATTGGAAGAAACACATACACACTGCTGTCATGCAGAAGGAGTCTTAAAGCAGAAAAAGACAGGGAACAGCAACAAAGGAGTGTATGTAGCACACGGAGATGATGAAATATGTTACCAACAGGGTAACTTAAGACAGCAAAAGCAGTGCAAACGCCCCCAAAAGCCATGGCAAAACAGACAAGGTGGACAGCCACAACGTCAAGGACCATGGCAACCACAACAGCAGCACAGACAGGGAGGGCCACCACGTGGTCCCCTGATTTGTTGGAACTGTGGGAGAGAGGGACATATGTATAGAAATTGTCCGAATCCACCTACTGAGGGAGCAGCAGGAGGAATTCCACAACGGAATAATCCTCCGCAGCCACAGTATCCACAATGACTAGAATCCATAATCCATGATTCCACATCAGATAGGCAGTCTGATTGTGATATGGATCTGTGTGCCTTACTGGGAAATCCGGTACCAAAACCAGAAGTGACTTTGTTGGTAAATGGACGACCAGTGACATTCCTTTGTGATACAGGAGCATGTAGAACCACATGTAATGACAACATACCTGTCCATCAATTAAGCAACGAAATCTTTAGGGTTCGCTCTGCAAATGGACAAACATCAGACGTCCCTATCACTAAACCCATAACGTTGACAGATCCATTTGGCCTGACATGTACTATGTCAGTGTTGAACATGCCACAATGTCCAGTTAACCTTTTAGGACGAGACGGATTGACTGCATTGGGCTTGTCCATAATTGTGGAACAAGGGAAATTAGTTGTTGAACGCACAGGAGGCGTTAACATGGTAAGAGAAGAAAGCGATGACCCCACATTCCACTATTACTATACATTTGACATTTCAGAAGAAGATGCTGCAGGATGGGGTAAAGATGTCGTCTTGCAAGCGACAGCCCTACTAAAAAATCCTGAACAAAAGATGTCACCACCTGACCTGCATGTCACAATGTGGCATAAAGATCCTCCAGGTCCGGATGGTGACTATGAAAACAAATTGAAAAACGTTTCACCTGTGAAGCTGACAATGACCGATTTGATTCATGATGGCAACTCAACAGCTGTCATAACAGTGACAGGTGCCACTGAAGACATTTTAAAATTGAGATTCACAGGTATGCCTTTGCATGTGTCACTTTGTAAGCCATATTTGACAGAATGGCAAGAATTGGGACTGACAGTCATAACAGCTTTGTCAGCCACTGATTGGAGCAGAGTTGGACCACGAACGGAGTTCAGTCCATCAACTAAATTGTATAAAGTGCCAGTTAATGTCTCATTGGTGCTGACAGCTGGAACACACATTGATGTGTCCACTTCACAATCCTGAGTGTTTCAGTTGAGTCCTGAAGAAGATGATTTTCTCTCTTCGGTACCATCAGGATTGTGGACAACAGGTCCTTCAGACGTAGGACTGATAAAAAATGCACAACCTGTAGTTATAAGGCCAAAAACAGAATACAGACCATGTGTAAGACAGTATCCATTGAAACCTGATGCAATCGAAGGAATCAGGCCAGTAATAGAGAATTTATTAACAGCAGGAGTAATAGTGCCATGTCCAGATTCACCATGTAACAAACCCATATTTCCTGTAAAAAAGGCTCCGCCCTCAGTGGGGTGGAGAATGATTCAAGATCTGCAGGCAGTAAATGCTGCTGTGATTAAAAGAGCACCATGCGTTCCAGATCCACACACCTTGTTAAATTCGCTGAGACCAAATTCTAATAGTTTCTCAGTAATTGACATAAGTAATGCATTTTTCTCTGTGCCAGTACACCCAGATAGTCAATTCTGGTTTGCTTTTACCTTTAAAGGACAACGATATACATTCACCAGATTACCGCAGGGTTACGCAGAGAGTCCAACTATTTATTCTCAAGTCATGTCAGCATGTTTAGCCAGTTTCGTTCCACCCGCAGATAGCCAACTATTAGTGTATGTTGATGACATTTTGATTGCCTCTGACACACGAGAAAACTGCATAACTGACACAGTAGCATTATTATGTTTCTTATTTGATAATGGCCACAAAGTGAGTAAAAACAAAGTTCAGTTGTGTAGGGGTAAAGTAAAATATTTAGGACATGAATTATCAGCCACAGGGCGCACGATCCTGTCTGACAGGAAGGAAGCAATTTTGCACGCTCCAAAACCACAAACCAAAAGCAGATGATGTCATTCTTGGACGACTAATA